>NW_028262359.1:0-372154 GCF_047370975.1 Nipponia nippon
AGCTCAGGCAGCGCAGCCCTGATGTGGGGCACGATACTGAGTGCTGCATACAGGATGGCGGTAACATTGCTGAGAAATGAGACAGCACCACGTGGTTATAACCATCATCTGTGTTTTCCCTCTGCTGCATTGTCCTCCGGTGGGATTGATAAATCAGTAATATTGGTTATATTGGCTGGGAGCTTTGTGTGGCGCTTGGCTTTATGTGGCCTGATCTTGTTCTGAAATCACCTTAGAGCTTTGCAAAACCCACACAGCTCGGCAACACGGCTCTTTCCACCCTTACCCAAACATCTAGGGCTGTAAATGCAGGGGTAATCACACCCAAAGGGAGGGGCTGGGGGGGTAGCAGTGGTTTGTGTCTGGCTCTGCGCGACTCAACAGGTCTCATCCAAATGTGTCTGCGATGCTCTTTGTGTGGTCCTTCCCCTCCAGCATGTAGTTCAAGGTTATTGAACAGGAAGGATTCAGAGATGAGATGAGGCACCAGAGCAATGAGAAAACTGGAGAAGAGAGCAGAGGAGAGAGGCTGCTGGAGGTTAATGTGGTGGCTTATCAAAGGGGTGGCAGCCCACACCAGGGCTGAAAGCACTTCAGGGAGCTCTTCAGTCTGTCAGGACAAGATAAACAAATCCAAAGGTTGAAATTCAACAGGAGAGGTGCAAAGGAAGGGAGAGCGGAGGGGACAGGCCCTGTGGTCCTCAGCATGGGTCTGAGTGCAGGCGGCATGTCTCCAGGTTGAGCCCCCTGCTTTCCCAGGAGCTTCCCCTGGCCTTCGTCTTTCTGCAGGACCATGGGGGGAAGCAGATGGGTGGGAGGATGGAGAAAATGCGAAGCTTTGCTCAATTGTGAAAGATAGCCTCACATCTTTGGGGCAGAGCATCACTTGGGAACAGCAGCCAGGATCTCGCTGCCAAACCACAGAAAGGTCAGAGGGAAAAAAAGGTCTTGCACAACTTGCAAGTGTAAACAGTTAAGTTAAATGGACTGGTCCAAACGAGGAGGCAGCAGCTCATGGGGGAAAACACTGGGTGTGAAAGAGCTTCTTGTCCCAGCAGGAAGGCAAAGGGTGCTCACAGAGGCTGGGCGCTGGGGACGCACCCTGGATAGGAGCGCAGGGTAATGGCTTGTTTTCAGTGCGGTGTACCGCTTAATGGGTGCAGGCTCCCGGAGAAGAGGTGGTTTTTACGCCTTAACTCTTTGGCAGCCAGACAAGCTCCTGCCTGGAAGGTGCTTAGACCAAAACAACTGAACGGCTCAGCTGATGTGCTGGTGGAAAGCAAGGTGGGACCCAAGGAGGAGCTCCAGCCCTTGCTCAGGGCCAGCTCGGTGGGCCAGGACGGCCGTGCACCGTCCTTCCTTCCCAGAACGTCCCAGGGCGGGAGGCGGCAGCTCACGGCGGGTCTCGCACCTCAGGAGGACAACCAGGAAAATAAGCACCCCATGCAAGGGGAGCCCCTTTTCCCTGCATAGGAGAAGGTCTTGGAGCCACAAACCAGAGGCAGGCTGCAGGCCAGGGGGAGGGCAGGGAGACCAGCAGCACCTGGGGCAGTGAAAGAGATGCAATCTCACCACCCTCCTCTTTCCCTGAGCTGAGAGGTAGGCACGGACAACAAAGGAAAGCAGATAATGAAAAGCTATCCCTGCTGACCGCTCGCTGGTGGGCGATGGCCTTGCTCAGCAAGGGGCCAGCATGAATTATGTTTTCCTGGCAGCAGTGAAGCTGTGCTTTAGAGTGGATATCCGCCGGGTAGTGTGGGACAACAGGGCTCTTGCGTGCACATCACGGAGTGGCCTGAAGCAGAGAGCAGGACTAGATCATGGCTTCTAAGCATCCCCAGGGAATCCAGCCTCGCTTTGGTGGCAGCAATGAGCCAGCATCCCTGCTGCATGCCTTCTCTTTGTGTTGGAGAAAATACACAGCAAGCCAGGAGCAAACTTCCTGAATGCTTTGGAAAATGGTTGCCTACTGCATTAATATTTGCTAGTTTATACAGCTATCCATCTCAAGCAGGGATTCAGCAACTGGTAATAGAAACACACAACTAGTATGCGGGGTAAGCAGCTAACCACAGACCTGGAGAAGACCCTGATAATCTTAATAATGTGTGCATGCATGGCTGCATGTTTGTATGCATGCTCAGATGGCATCATGAACATGAACCATGAATACGAACTGGAAGCAGACTCCATGGAGAGGTCAAAGACCTTGTGGTTCCCCAAGTGCCAAGCAGGTAACGTGCTGGCTGTGGAAGGGGACACACGCCGGTAACATATGTCTGTCACTGTGCACTTGAAGAGAGGATGGTCTGGGGTTTGAACTGAGCTTTGAGACGTGGAGGTTTCCTCAGTGCATCCCAAGGAAGCGATGGAGATGAGGAACGCAGCCCAAAACCATGTGCGTTATTGCTCCCAGCCCCCCATGGCCGCAGAGGACATCCTTACGCTCGCCATACCCACCCTGGACCCACGCCCCTGCAGAGCCTCCCGTGTTGCACGAACTGGGCAGGGAGGCCCCCACCGCACCCCCAAGATCCACGTCCACCCACAAGGACCAAGCACACCCATCTGTCTTGCTCAAACTGCTTTAATATTTGGACATGAAGACAGAGACAGAGCCAGCCAGGCTGTGCACAGATAAGGGCCCCTGAGCCACGTGTAAGGCTACAGGGCTTCCCTTCTCACTGAATGTGTGGATTTGGCCAAGATGGACAGTTCAGCTGATGACATCCTGAGCATGCCAGTGGGGTGCACGTGTGGGGTAGGGAAGAGTGGACGTGGGGCTCCCCAGGGCAGCTCAGAGGTTGTTCAGCTCCAACAAGGTCTGGTCCAGAACCTGGTGGATGCCCACGTTCTCCTCTTTGGCACTGGCCAGACTCTGTGTGAATACAAGGGACACCCAGCCACACACACAGACACAGCCCAAGTGTACCCAGGGTCAGCCAGACCCACGCACACCACACCAAGCACAGACACACGCACACACAGACAGACATTTCAGTACGCGCCAGCCTCCAGCTGAGTGGGGCATCCCTGCAGAGCAGAGTCCACTGGGCAAGCAGCCCCAGCACCGGCAGGGATGAACCTGTTCAGCCACTCCAGGACCTGCCGGGCAGCCAGGCCAGTCAGGCTGGTCACTAGGGGCAGGCAGCGTCCTTGCTCTTCAGCATTTCCATCTTCCCATGGCTCCTGTTGCCCATGGCCGGGGCCCTCTCCACGGCATGCAGGTACTTATTCCCCTCCCCAGCCAGCCACCCAGCACGTCCTGCCCTGGGGCATCACCACCGGCCCAGCTGCGGGCACATCCACAAACCCTTGCCCAGCGGAAGAGGAGAGCCAGTGCCTGCTGCCTGGCCCAGTGGTGCTCCGTGAAAGGAAGAGGAGTGAGACAGCAGCCCAGGAAGGTGGGCAGAGAGGACAGCAGAGAGAGAGGAAGGAGCAGAGCTAACGAGGCTGCAGGGACAAGCTCTGGCCAGGCAGCCTGCTGCCAAGGCAGCTTCCTCCGGTGCTCACTTCCAAATGGCATCCTCCTTCCCCTTCCCCTTTCTAAAGATGGGAATGGGACAAGAGTTCTGCCCACCCAGCCCCATCTCCCAGTGCCTCCCTGCTGGGCTCTTCCCTGTCCCCTGCCCCAGGTTTGGGGCAGCAGGTGCCTGCCGGGTCCCCCAGCTCCTATCCCAGCCCTCCCCCAAAGCAGCCTGCAGGGACCCCACTCCAAGGGGATCCCCTCCCTGCAACAGTCTGGGGTGACCGGAGTGAGGAGGAAGTAGGCTGGCTGCCAACTCCTGGGACAAGGGGAGGAAGGCAGCAATACAAACCACCGCATCCCCCCGGCAGGGCCAGGCTGGGTGCCGGGGGACAGCCATCACCGCATGGGCATCCAAGGACATCACCACAAAAACCTTCATTCCTCTCCCCAAAAACTAAACGATCAGCTCCAGAGGGTCTCCCTGTCAACCCCCAGGCAGGGGCCCGGTTACCCCCGCGGGGATAAGCCAAGGCTCCACACCCCGCCCTAGCTCCCCCGGTGGGGAGCAGGCAGGGGCTCCCAGCCCTGAGCCAGCCTGGCCGAAATGGGGCCAGTGGCTGGCTGCGCTGGGGCCGGGAGCTCTGGGCAGCTCCAGTTGTTAAGTTCGGGTAAGGATGACCCGCAGCTTCCCAAGTTAGTGAGAACGCGGTTTTTCTCGGCCTCACTGCCCGGGAGCGCTCTAGAGAAAACGGAGACATCAGCGCAGCAGAGGGAAGAGAGAGAGAGAAAGGCAAGTTAGTGGAAAGAGAGTGTTCCCCAAAGCCCTCACTGGAAATCCTGCAGCTACCCAGCAGCAGCGGGGATGAGCTGGGCTGGCAGTGGGAGGAGGCAGCCAGTCCTGGGGGCAGGGACAGGGCTGTGGGTCCATCAGTTTGAGAACTGACATGTAGGGCAGGGAGTAGGATGCTGAGGAAGGAGGAGGATCCGCGGGACCCGTTTAGGGATCACTGCTGAAGGGTAGGGTCAGCCCCTTCACCATCAAGGAAAGGTGAGCAGAGAGAGATGCCAGGGTTGCTGCGACCGCTTGCTTGCAGGCAACAGCTGGGAGCAGGGAGCAGGGGAATGGACAGGACCAGGTCTAACCCTGCTATTTGCAGGCCCAAAGAGTCATGGAGAAGATGGCACAAGATGAGGAAAGCTGTGTACGGAGCTGGGGGGTGGTGGGGGTCGTCCCCCAGGCCGAAGGCACAAAGGGCCCTGTCCTGCTCAGCCTGGCAGCGCAGGAGCAGCTTGGGGCTCGGAGCTTTCACGGCTTGTCCCGAAGTCCCGCGGCTGCGAGCTGCCTGCAACCACCTCCTACCACCCCGCCGCTGCCAGCACCCATGTGAGAACAGGCAGATGAGGGACAGAGCACCATGAAGAAAACAAAGGGAGAAAACCCAAGGAAAGAAAATGCTTTATTGGAATGACCAACTCAGTAACCCAGAGGGACAGAACATAAAAGAAAAAGTCATGAAATGCAAACTGAAGAGCGATGTGCAAAGGACAGTAGAAGGGAGGCGAGGGAGCGAGGGAGGAAGTCTGGGGGTCTGGGGGCTGCTCTGCCTGGGAAAGAAAGGGCTGCCTGCACAGCCGGACCCAACCGTCCCTCCGGCCGAGCCGAGCTTTGGCGGTGGAGGTTACGCTTCCCCCTGTGCGTGTGCTCCCCCACCCCGGGCCCCAGCAAGCAGCACCGGGGGGGAGCTGCTGGTGGGGGTGTGGGGGGGCAGGTTGCCCCCAGCCCCGGGAGCTGCGGGGTCCCCAGTCGCTTGTGCTGCTTGGGGGAGCTGAGGAGGGAGCTGCTGGAGAGAAGGGCTCCTGGGCACAGCTCTCTTCGCCCCTAGGCAATGCTGGGGCACAAGCCTGCAACCTCACGGGCAATTCTGTCTGCCCAGAGTGTGGGGGGTCCCAGGGGCTGCTCCCCTGCCCTGCCAAACACCCCTAAGCACCTACACCGTCGTCTCCCCACAACAAGGGGTATTGCGGGAACACTCCTCTGGGCCGGCTCCTGTCCCAAAGGAGCTGACGGACAGGCACAGGCTAGGACAGGCACAGGCTAGGCTGATAGGCTAGGGAGAGGACAGAGCGGGACAGGGAGGCAGCGAGTGAGGTGGGACGGCCGGGCAGGCAGGCGGCCGAGCTGGGGAAGGGGAGAGGCAGGCAGGGGAAGGTGCGGGTGCTGGGTGCCCTGGTGGGGGGCTCAGAGGGAGGTGATGTCATTAAGTGCATTGTCCAGCTCCTCGCTGATGGCTTTGTACTCTCCATCTTTCTGCGCATACACTCTCGTCTGCAAGGTGGGGGGCGGGGTGGGGGGCAGACAGTGGAGCAGGGGTGGGAGAGCGGGCGGCAGAGAGAGAGAAAGTGGCTGTGAGCGGGGGGGCCGAGTGGCGGCAGGAGCGTGCGGGCACAGGCGATGTGGATGTGTCCCGTATTTCCCACCCGAGTGGCAGAGCCTTCCAGACCCCAGCAGCTCTATTGTGCTCCCACACCAGACACCACAGCATCCCAGCCTCCCCCCTCCCAGGACCCCTTCCCACCCCCCTCACCCCTTCCCGGCCAAGCCTCTGTCCGGCCACTGCCAGGGGCGCACGTCCCCTGGCAAGTGCTCCCCTGGGAAAGAGGGACACAGGACCGGTGGGGACATTTTACCTTTCTAGACTCGTCGATGGTTTTCTCCAGCTTTCGCCACAGACCCTCTCTGCAAACTCCGCTCGGGTCCCTCAGCCTGCGGAAGCGTGGGAGAGGGAGAGGGTGAGCGGTGCGGGCACATTGACGGGACAGTGCAGAAGCTGCCTTTCCCAAATCCGCACTCAAATCTGCCCGTCTGCATCTGCTCCATACCCACCCCACGAGCCCTCCCCTGGGAAAGGCAAGGGACAAGGGCCTCGTGGACCCCGCATCCCTAAACCAGAGCAGGCCAATGCCCTCCACGGCAGCATCCCAAACCCAGGCACCTGCCACGCTGTATGGCTGCAGTTTTGGGAAGGGTGAGAGGACACGGGCATAATGGGGTCAAAACCCACACAGGACGGCAAACCCATGCCGGTGCACCGATGGCAGTGCCAGCCCCCCGGCCCCGCACCCACTTACCTCCTTTAGTTTTTCCCCTAGAAGCTTGATTTCCTCCTCACTTGTCCTCCTTGGTGGAATACTGCAGAGACAGAGATGGGCGCCTGTGAGCCTGCCATGGGACGCCTCCAGCCATTCTTCACCCCAGGTGGGAGACCCCAGCACCCCCAGACCCCCATGCACTCTTGCCCAGCCCCAGCAGCCCCGCCGGGTCCTACCTTATTGTCAGCCTGGGCCTCCAGGGACTTCAAGTTGTTGGTGACAATTTTCAGCTCTTCCTCTGAGGTCACCACATGATTACTATATCCCAAGCAGGGGCCGCCAGGAGGAAGCAGGGCGCAGGGCCGGTGGGGCAGGTGGAGAAGTGAGGGGGGAGCAGAAAGAGCAGGCGCAGGGAAGGAGGAAAGAAAGAGAGAGAACAAGTTGGAGAGAGGGAGAAAATTCAGCGCAGGTGGAGAAGGAGCAGAGCCGCTGCAAGTGGGAGCTGCTGGGACGCATCTGTTCATCTCCGTTCCTCGTGCCTCCTCACACTGCGGACACCCTGTGCATCACCGCCGGCCGGGCTCCTGCCAGCCCTGCCGAGAAGGAGAGCAGGCACAGAGGGGATGGAGGATCGCGCCCAGCCTGCACCTGCCTTCCGGAGTGTGGGAGGCAAGGGCAGGTCGGTGGTGGAGGCAGCGGTGCAGAGAGGAGAGAGGTGGCTTCGCACGGTTTGAGAGACAGCGACAGAGAGAGGGGATCTGCTGCGCGTCGCCCCGTGCCCCTGCCCCAGTACCCTCTTCCTCTGAGGCAATGAGGGATTTGAGGGTCTGGGTCCATGGTCCGCAGCTCTTCTTCCAACTGTCTCACTCGGCTAGGGTGGATGAGGGGCACCCCAGGGGGGGGGACGACAGCAGGAGAACAGGGTCCAAGTATGTGCGCTGACCAGCAGGCTGGCATCCCCTGCCCCCAGCCTGCGAGCCCAGGGACCATCCCAATGGCAGACCCTGCCGTTCCTAGGAGGGACATCCCCGTCCCCATGGCAGCCCCTTGGGGCAAGGGCTGTGTGGGACCCCTGCATGCTGCCCACTGGGAGCCCCGCTCACCCTCTCCCGCCACCTCTGCCCTCTCCTCCGAGCGCTCCAGTTCTCCCTCAAGGACGACCAGCTTGGCGGGCGACCTGTTGATGGCAGCAAGAGGCACATGTCGGCCCTGAGCTTGCCCCGGCTGGAGGCACAGCGCTGTGAGGAGGCGGCCCCGGGTGCTGCCGGAGGTTCAGGACTCCTGGGGGAAGGGGACATGTGGGTGTGGGCACGCACCTCCTCTATTTGCGGTCAGCCTCCTCCGCTATGTGCTTCGCCTCCTTCAGCTGCATTTCCTGGAGCTCCATCTTCTCCTCATCCTTCATGGCCCTGTTTTCGATGACCTTCATGCCTTCTGAGGAAAGCCCAAGCCAGAAAATATTACATTGCCGTGCTGGTTGAGGTGGCACCCGTGCACCTCCTGCCTGCTCGCTGTACCCTGCCGCGCCATCCGCCAGCCCCAGAGACATGGGACATTGTCCAGGGATGCTGGGACTCGCTGGTCACCCCATGCAGTAAAGTCACACCAGTGGTACCCCAAGGATGCTCCTGCACACAATTAAAGCAGCGGAGCTGGCCCCAGGACCATATTCCAGAGTGAGGAGATGTGGCTATGGTGCCTCTCAACCAGGCAGGTCCTGAACCCATCATTTTGGGGGAGAATGTGTGCAGCCCAGGAGGAGACAGCCACAACCTTCACAAAAGCAGCCTGACAGGCCAGCAACCTTTACAAAATACTAAAAAACATCCCATGGCAAAGCCTTTTCCCATTCAGGAGTGACGCTTACGCACAGGGGGTCACCGAACCCCCGCGAACAGGGACTCCTGGAGACTCTTCTCGTCTTGTCTTGCTCAGATGCTGTTGCTCAAACTGGTCTTTGCCAATGGAGAGGAGAGCTCATGCAACTGTTAGGAATGCCGTAACATGTCTGGGCACTCCCGTACAACCTGAGCGCCCTTGCCTGCATGGCTCCTGCCTGGGAAACCTGCTTGCCGCAAGGATGGGGCAACACACTTTGCAGGACTGTTTTTTTGAATTAGGCTGGTTCGTTCCCAAAGCTGACTTTGGTTCCCAGGCACAGATGTCCCCTTCCTGGGCTGTTGTTCAGCCCTTGAGCGTAGCAGGGTACTCTGGGGCAGAAAACAAGCTCCAAGCACCCTCTGGCTTTGGTTACAGCCTGGTATTTGTATAACAGCAGATCAAATTTTTCAGGATTTTATGGGTGCCCTGGAAATTTCAAAGCCTTTTTAAGAATGTCTGTATCTGGGGGACTTCTCTGCATTGTGGCTTTGCTCTCTCCCTTCGGGGTGAAAACCAACGCAAACTTCATACGGTCACTTCAGGGGGACCCCACTGTGAAACCAAGGGGGCTGCCTGCAATCAACGGTGACCCGATGCCACCCCTGCTGTCCCTTCCCATCACACCTCTCGCTCTCATCAGCCGCCTTCTCAGCCTCCTCCAGCTTCTGCAGGGCGGTGGCCAGGCGCTCCTGGGCTCGGTCCAGCTCCTCCTCCACCAGCTGGATACGGCGGTTCAGAGAAGCCACTTCAGCCTCAGCCTGGGGGAGCAGAAACCCCTTGGTCACCCCATGTCTCATGTATATTTTTTATATATATGTAAACCATTTTCAATGGTTACTTCCGCATTCGCTGTCCAGACCACCCCTTGGCACCGTGCAACAAGGCAGCGCCCACTGGAATGGGATGCCCAGCCACGCATCCCCTCGCCTTTCTATAGGGACAACGGGGTTTTCTCCATTCCTAGCACCCTCTTTGATGCTGGCTCCTCCTGGCCACACAACCAGAGCCCAGCACATGCAGCCCCTCCACCGCATCCTCGCACCTCCAGCTCCAGCCCTGGAGAGGAACGAGGTGTGTTTGCCGGGGTAGGGTGGCCGGAGCAGCCATGCTGTCACAGGGATGGTATTTGGGGTTTGCAGAACAGTGAGTAAAGGGGGAGGAATGCCCTGTGCAGCTTCACTCCCGAAAAGGAGATCGGAGCTGCTTGTGGATTTCCTGTTTACGGAGGCGGCGGAGCAAGTCGGGAGCCTCTCCTGCGGGAACCCCCCCGGCCCTGCGCGACGGAGCTGAGCACGAGTCCCCCCACGGATGATGTACAGTGCAGCGCCAGGGGCAATGGAGCGAGTCGCCCTCAGCAAGATGGTGCCTGGCCAAGCTGCAGCCGCCGGGGCCCGCGGGACCAGGGCCCCCTGCTTTCCCAGGCTCCCCGTGCACGGGGCCGGGAGGTGGGGCCGGCTGGGAGCAGTGGCCCTGGCCCCTCGCCAGCCCCTTGACGCCTGGCCTTGCGCTCATTCCATTTGGTAAAGACCTCCAGCCCCTCCGCAACCCCCGGGAAACGCTGCCTCAGCAGCTCCTGGCCCCACTCTCCGCCGGGGGGGCTGCGGGGAGGACAAACCCCGGGTGCAAAGGGATGGGTGGCGATGAGATCTCACCGCGGGGAGCAAGCCCCGTGCACCAAGACACAGGCAGGCATGCACCAGCCCAGGGGGTAATGTCTCCTGCTTATTCACAGGCTGGAGCAGGCCTGGCTGGCTGCAGCGCCCAGCCAGCTCGGCTCCAGCACCGGGAATACCCTGGGGGACATTGGCCAGGCAGGGGGACTGTGGGAGCAGCGAGGGGCTGTCACCCTGCGTGGCCCTGCTGAGCACTCACGGTCCTCCGTGGCGAACCGGCAGGGTGGGGACGGGCACAACCAGCACCTCTCCAAGCAGGGCAGCCCAGCAGCATGCCGGGAGGGTGGCTGGCCCCACGGCTGGCACAACAGATGCCTCTGAACTGTGAACACCCTTTTTTTCTGGGCTCACCGAGAGCTCATCCCCAGCCATACCACTCAACAGGGACCTGGGGCTGGCCCCACGGGGTGATGCTCTGCCTGCGGCATCTGCCTCACCCCAGTGGGAGCTTTTTTCCCAGGGAATCACCCCCAAAGTGGGTCAGAGCTTCCCGGATGGACACTTGGGAACATGAGCTCTCCAGCAGTGCCAAGTGACCGGGGAACCCGATCTGCGGCTGCAGGAAGGGGCCATTTCCTCCACACACCGCCCGAGTGACAACAACCCGGGTACCGCACCCAGCTCTGCCGCTCCTGATATGGTGAGGATGTTAAAGGAGTGGGCATAGGAAAAAGAAAGAAAAAAACCCCAGCCCCAACAACAATGCAAAAGCCAAACCAGGAACAAGCTGCAGCTTGGAAATGCCGTCCCGCTGCCAGAGTGGAAATTTTGGCCTGTGGCAACGCGAAGGGGTGGCTCATCCCCACGAAGCGACACGCTGGAGAGCTGAGGGCTCTGCAACTGCTGCGGCCTGGACCACAGAGCCCGCTGGAAGCCAGACAAGAGCCTGGGCGTGGGACTTTTTAGCTGTGCACACCGCCGGTCTCCGAGGGAGGGGATCCTTTCCCAGGATCTGCCCAGACCCCAAGCAGAGCCGAGGCAGAGCTCGCCGCTGCCCTGCCAGCCGGGGAAACCCAGGGGAGCCCCGCCGCACCGAGCATCCTTCGCAAGACCCATGGAGAAGGCAGCTGGAGGAGGCAGCCCGGGGGCAGGGACGCTGCCCGAAGCCCCCTGCCCCGGGGTCTCTCGCCAGCTGCCGTCGCACCCGGACGGCAGCACCCTCCGGGCCCCCCCCGGACCTGCCGGCCCCCCCCCCCCCGGGGGGAGCCGCCCGGGTTACCGGGGCGGGGGGCTGCGGGGGGGGACCGGGGCCAGCCCGCGGGGAAGGAAGGATGCCGGCGGCGGGGAGGGACGCCGGCGGGGGGGTCGGGGCCGGGCGGGCGTCCCGGGGGGGATCGCCCTGCCCCCGCCGCACCCTGCTCCCCCCCGTCCCCCGTCCCTCCGGCGGCCTTACCCGCTCCCGGGCCTGCCGCCCGGCATCGGCCTCCCGCTGCAGGTGCTCGGCGCGCTCCTCCGCCTCGTCGGCCACCTGCTGCAGGCTCTGGATCTTCTTCTTGACGGCGTCGATGGAGCTGATGCCGGCCATGGCGGGGGCTACCGGCGGGGAGGCCGCTCCGCCGAGCCCTTTATGGGATCCGCCCGGCTGGAGCAGGAAGCGCTCAGGCAGCGGCCGCTCCCGCCGCCCGCCCTGCCTCCATCCCTTCCTGCTCCTCCTCCTCCTCCTCCTGCTGCCACCCGCCGACCTGGGCCGCCGCTCCCCGGGCCGGGTGCACGGTGCCCACCCCCGGCAGGGGACAGTCCCCACATCAGGAGGGGCGCACAGTGTCCGTGTCCGTGTCCGTCCCCCCGACAGGACACAGGGTCTCCCCCTGGGCAGGACTCACGGTCCTCCCCAGGCAGGGGTCACTGTTCCTAGCCCCCCCAAGCAAGACGCGCAGTTGCTTCTGGGCAGGGCATGCTGTCCCCCACCCCGAGCAGGGGTGCACAGTCCCCATCGGCACGGCACATGGCACCCCCAGACAGGGCACACAGTGTGCCCCCAGGACATGGAGGACAGCCCCACCCTGGGCAGGGTGCATGGTGCCCCCCGGGCGGGGGTGCACAGTCTCACTGAAATCCCCAGAGCGATGGAGAGCGATGGAGAGGAGCCACAGTCCATTTCCCCCAGAAAAAAAAGGGCCCAGGGAATCTGGGAGTGCCAGAGCCTGGCCCCTGTGAGCTCCCGTGGGCGCAGGAGCAGTGTACCCAAGGGTGCTCCCCACACTCTGCCCCCCACACCCCCTGCCGCAGAGCTGAGGGGGTCATGGATTTTTGCCCTGTAGGGGCCATAGGTAAGTCAATGAGAGGCATGGGGCAGACGGGGCAGAGCCCGCTCCTGGGCACCCTCCCAGGTGCCTGGGGCTGGAGCCCCGGGGCACAGCCAGGTCCCCAGCAGCCATCCCCCTCAGCCCCTTGGCATCTGCTCCCCCAAGTGAGGACCTGGCTGGCAGCCCCACAGAGACCCGTGGGGCCCACGGAGACCGCTGCACCCCCCAGCTGCCTTGGGGGCTCTGCCCTGTGGGGAGGCCAGTCCCCAGCTCCCGGCCCTGCATCCCAGCTGGGACACACGCCCTGATCCATCAGGAGGGGCCGGCGCAGGTGGCATTCAATCCGCCCTTAAGGAGCTCTGACAGCTCCCGGGCAGCCCTGGCTGCACTTTGCGCCCGTCTCCAGGGAGGCCAATGCCCTGGCTGACCCCACTGGCTGCCTTTGGCTGTGGGGCCAGGGGGTCCTGGGGGGACCCGGCCATGCTGCCGGCAGAGCCCCCTGCAGCCCCGCGTCCTCCTGCCAAGTGGCAGCGGAAGAGGAGGCGCTGAGGGTCCCTTGGGAGCACATGGCCTCGGGCTTGGCCTCAGTCCTGGTCGGCACTGCCCCACTCCCAGCCCGACGCCTGGGTGCCAAGAGTGCTCCCAAGCCGGCGCATGGGGCCTGGAGCTGAAACCGGGGTCCCCGCCAGCAATGGGGCAGGGGCGAGCTGGCTGCAGGCAGGCGGGGGGCAGGTTGGGGGGCAGGTTGGGGTGACAGCCACCCCAGTGCCGCGGTGGCCAGACTGGGTGCCTCCTGTTCTGGCCCCACCCAGGGATGCAGTCACTTCCCAGCAGAGTCCCGTTCCCTCCCACCGGCTCGGGGAATCGCCAAATAAGAGCAAAGTCTCGGCAGGGGAGAGCAACCGGGGCGGGAACTTGGTTGAAGCTTTTCGGGATCATGGCCTGGGAGCGGCGGAGTTTCCCTAGGCCCTGCTGGGGTGGCGGGGGACAGGCCACCGGCGGGGGACGCGGGGGGCTGGAGGGGGCTGCTCTGGTGAAACTCGCTGTCCCGGCTGCACCGTGCCCAGCATCCCCTGCCTGCATCCAGCCCTGGGCGCTGAGGGCTGTCCCTTCTGGGGACAAGTGGTGGTGGGGCCACGGTGGCCTCGCAGAGCTGCTGGGAAGGGGCCGCCAGCACCGTGGAGCTGCTGATCAAGGATCAGGTGCTCCCCCGGTCTGTGCCACCATCTGACTCCCCTCCAAGGGCCCAGGGGGTCACTTTGCACCCCTCAGTGCAGTGCCGGAGGGCTTCATGCACTGCCACCCAGTGCCGGAGGCAGGGCAGTGCCAGAGCAGGGGGAGGTTTATTCTTTTAAGGCATTTGTTGACATTTTTGCCGGGAGCAGGAGCCTGCCTGGATCGCTGTGACGGGCCCTGACCTTGCCAAGGAACGCTCCGTGCTCGCAGGCACGCGCTCTCCTGGCCGCCAAGGGGGGCACGGGAGGCCCCGGGGTGGGCTCCGGGGCCTACCCTGCGCCTCCTTCTCCGGAGCTGGGAGCTGCGCTGCACCTCGCCCCGAGAGGAGGTGACACCAGCCCTGGCACTTAGCATTGTCAGCACGTTCAGGTCTCTGGCGTGGGGACCTGGTGATTCCCAGAGCCCCGCGCGCGGCGCAGCCTGTCCAGGCTTCGGCACGGACCCGGGGTGGCGGTGCTTGTGATGGGCTCCGAGCCCTGCTCGCAGCACCCACTGCAGCCAGCCGGCCCTCCCTGACGCTGCTCCTTCACCATGCCTCCCCCTCCAGCCCTTCCCTGGAGGGGCTGGTGGCTCCCGTCCACCCGTATCTGCTGGGACAGGACTCTTCCGTGCTGAAGCCTGCATATTGGCCAAGCTGCTGTGGACAGAGAGCGGGGACACGCACCCTCCCTGCCCAGGACGGCGCCTCACAGACCACTGCCAGCAGCAAACCACTCCACAACTCATGGCCAGCATCTGCCCTGTGCCACCGTTTGCCCCTTCCTCTGAGCCCCACACTGGGGACGTCCCATCCGTGCTCAGCCAGACCCCAGAGTTTGCCCTGTCCTGCACCGGCATGGATCCAGTCAGACCAGTACGGACCCCGCTACGCGTGGCAGCCACCCCATCCAGCTCAACGTGCCTGCCTCAAGCCAGGATAAACGTGCCCTTCCAGAGGACTGTCAATGTTTTAACTACTTGGTTTAGTATCTAACTAAACCGGGGCAGGTCTGTAGGGTCAGCAAACAATGCTGGGGAGCCCCCCTGCCGCTGCCCGGGGCTCCGGGCTGCCCCAGGGACTTGTGTTGCCACTGCTTGTCCTTGTCTGCTCGCCCCTGTCCTTGGCGGCCTCCTTGGAGATTTGACGCATCTCCCCCATTTAGCTCCATAAACCAGCTGGGATTGAATTTTTTGTTCTCAATCTTAAAAAGCCTGGCTGTGCCCTGCTGGCCGTGCTCCAGCCGGCTCCCCTTTAGCTTCTCCTCCAGTTTCCAGGGTTGGTTTTCATCAAAGAAGGACTGGCTATCGAAAGGAGGATTTATTTATAGGGTGTCAAATACCCTGTGTGGCACCGCAGGTCGTTATACCCCATTGCTGAGCGGCTCTGTGGCCACACACAGCTGTTCCACCCTTCATCCTGGCCGGGCACAAGCCAATTTCAACACCTTCCTAACATCTCCCCGGCGGGATCCATTTCCCTGGAGAAACATCAGTCACAGCACTAAATAAAACTCTTCCTGGCCTTGCCCTTCCTAGGGTACAGGGTGGCACGCTGGACCCCAAAATGACCAAGAGTCCAAGTCCCACACACACCCCGAGCATCCTTCCTTGCATCCAGCACTCTGGCCCCGGGCAAGAGCTTTTTCTATTTCTCTACTCTTTTTCGCTTTCCTGCCACAGTTTAGCAAGTGCCACAGAGTTTTTCCTGCAAGCATTGCAGAGGCACATGCCTGGGGACTGGCAACACAGCTCGGGACACTCATCCCCGTTAGCTTTGGGGAGCCAGGCAAGTGGCTGCCCACAAAGCTCCAGGCAGGACAGGCTGCCCGAGCAGTGCCCACCACAGCTGGCCTGGCCCCTGCACCCTGAGCAGGATCCATCCAGTCCCTGCCCTGCATCTCATCCTGGTTCAGTGTCAACGTCGCAGGAATGGGATCCTGACAGTCTTCCCCACGGACGCTTTCCATATAAGGCCCCCCTCTTCCTTCACCCCCCCGAGGTCCAGTGCCTGCGCAGGCAAGGAGTTGCTGGCGCGCCTACGTACGTCTGTAGCTTTCTTCTCCGCCTGCTCCAGCTTCTCCTGGGCCTCCTTGACGGACTCGGAGTACTTCTCCACCTCATCCTCCGTGCCCTTCAGCTTCTTCTGCAGGCCCTGCTGTTCCTCCTCCAGCTGGGGAAGGGACAGAGGGCACAGGTCAGGGGGATGGCGGTGCCCACAAGGCTAGGGGGATTGGCCATCCTCCTCCTGGGTACACCCAGGCTGTGGGCACAGCAGGAGAACACGGACACACTCCCTCTGTCAACTCTGGGGCCACACGTCCTTGGGGAGCCCTTGGTCCCCAGGGCCAGAGCAGCCCCCAGCATCCCTGAGCCCAGCGAGGGTAAGGGGACTGTGGGCTCCCTCCCTGTGTAGGGGACTGGAGAGGTCCTGACCTGGGGACACAGCGCGCCGGGAGGCACCGAGAAGGTCCCCATCTCCGTGTGGCTAGGGTGGGAGTAGGCTGTCCCCAAGGGCCTCCCTGGCAGAGGAACAGGGAGGTGGCACTGGGGTGTCCCGCCAAGATAAGGCATGTTTGAGGGGACCAACGCGAGTGGTCAGGGGTAACACGCTGGCATGCTGATCCCTGGGGAGAGGCACCCAGCGGGGTGAGGTCCCCAGGGGTGGGCACGCAGCAGGGTGAAGTCCCCACTTACAGGCACCCAGTGGGGTGAGGTCCCTGGGGGTAGGGACCCAGTGGGGTGAGGTCTCAAGGGCTGGGCATCCCTAGAGCTGGGATCCACAACCTGGACGCCCAGCGGGACAAGTTCCCCAGGGCAGGACACCCCTAGGACAGGGGTCCACAGGCTGGACACCCAGTGTGGGGAGGTCCTCAAGGCTGGGCACCCCTAGGGCAGAGGATCCCCAGGCTGGACACCCAGCGAGATGGGGTCTCCGGGGCTGGACACCCCTAGAGCAGAGGGCCTCTGGGCTGGACACCCAGCGGGACGGGGTCCCCCGGGCTCGAGACCCTTAAGGCAGGGGTCCTCGGGCAACGCCGGGGGGTCCATGGGACACCCACCTGCTTGCAGCGGTCCTCCGCCTGCTTCTTGTCAGCCTCCGCCTGCTCGGCGCGGTCAATGGCGTTCTCCTTGTCCAGTTTCAGCATCTGCATCTTCTTCTTGATGGCCTCCATGGTGGCGGTGGGGCGGCGGCGGGGCGCGGGGCGGCGGCGGCGGCGGCGAGGCGCGGAGCACCGGGGGCGGCGGGAGCACCGGGGGCGGCGGGAGCACCGGCACTGAGCCCCCCGCCCCGCCGCACCGCCTAAGAGCCGGGGAGGGGCCGCGCCGGGCGGGGGCCGCCCCGGTACCTCCCCCGCCGCCCGCCAGCACCTTTTAGGGACAGGCTCGACACCGGCCGCTGCACCCAGCGGGACGGGACGGGGCGGGGGGGCGGCACCCCCGGCGGGCACCGCCGCAGCCCCGGCGCCGGGCACCCCCGGGGGCACCGGGCGAGGGAGACCCGGGACCCTGCGCTAGGGGCAGTGCGAGAGGGGCGCTCGGGAGCGCTGCGCTGGGGGCACCCGGGGGCACCGGGTGAGGGTCACCCCGGGACGCGGCACTAGGGGTACCCCGGTGGCACTGGGTGAGGGGCACCCCGCGGCAATGCTCTAGGGGTACCCGGAGGCACCGGGTGAGGGACGCCCCGGGACGCGGCACTAGGGGTGCCCTGGTGGCATTGGGCGAGGGACACCCCAGGACACTGCACTAGGGGTACCCGGAGGCACTGGGTGAGGGACGCCCTGGGACGCGGCACTAGGGGTGCCCCGGTGGCACTGGGTGAGGGACACCCCGGGACGCGGCACTAGGGGTGCCCCGGTGGCACTGGGTGAGGGACACCCCGGGACGCGGCACTAGGGGTGCCCCGGTGGCACCGGGTGAGGGACACCCCGGGACACTGCACTAGGGGTACCCCGGTGGCACTGGGTGAGGGACACCCCGGGACACGGCACCAGGCGTACCCCGGTGGCACCGGGCGAGGGACACCCCGGGATGTGGCACTAGGGGTACCCCAGTGGCATTGGGCGAGGGACACCCCGGGACGCAGCACTAGGGGTACCCCAGTGGCATTGTGAGAGGGACATCCTGGTGGCACTGCATTAGGGATATCCTGGTGGCACTGGGTGAGGGACACCCCCAGTGGTGCTGTGCTAGGGGTACCCCAGGGCACTGAATTAGGGACACCCTGGTGGCAGTGAGCAAGGTACACCCCAGGCCAATGTACTAGGGGGACTCCGGGGGCACTGTGCTATGGACACCTCAGGGCACTGCATTAGGGACACCCTGGTGGCACTGGGCGAGGGACACCCTGGAGCACTGTACTAGGGACACCCCAGTGGCACTGTGCTAGGGACACCCTGGAGCGCTGCAGTAGGGGCATTTCTGGTGGCACTTCCCCAGTGGCACGAGGCTGGGGGGGACACCCTGTGGCCTCTCACCACAGTGGGGAACACGCCGTGTTTGGCCCTGTGCCTGGGGACTGTGCTGGCAGCACGCTCTTATTGTGCCCCAGGGACACCGCCAGCCGTCCAGCCCCAGGGCCTGAGACCTGCCTCTGCTCCGGCCAGACCTGTCCCCGCACTAGAGGACATCACACGGCTGGCACTGCCCTGGGCACAGCCTATGCGCTGTCACTGCACTCTGGGGCCTGAGGGACCCTGCTTGCTGGCACTGGCTTGGGGGCACCTCAGGGGCTGGCACAGCACTTGGGGACACCCATGGGCTGGCACTGAAATCTTGGGGACACTCTCAGGCTGTGATTGAGCTCAGGGATGCCCACGGGCTGTGATTGCAGCTGGGGACACCCATAAGCTGTGATTGCAACTGGGGACATCACAGGCTGGCACTGCAGAGACACCCACAGGCTGTGATTGCACTCAGGGACACCCATGGGCTGTGACTGCCGTTGGGGAAACCGTGGGCTGGCACTGCCCACATGGGGAAAATCCCCTGGGAGAGAAGCGAACTGAGCCCCTGACCTCCCCATCCAGCTTCTGTGGGGCAGGAGGGCCCCAACTCCGTGCAGGGTCCCTGGCACCCACCTCCCTGCTGCCTTGCACCCTGGTGCCACTGTCCCCAGCACCCACAGGGACACTGAGCACACGCACAGCCCATGGGGTGGCATTTCAGGGCGACACGGGGTGCGCGGGCAGCCCACTGCCCCCTCCATCTTTCTGTTCTAAATAAACTGTATTCCACAGGCAAAAAAATGCAAACCCTTCAGATCCTGGCTCCTCCAAAAATAACCCGTGCTTTAATAACGCTCGTAAATGCTTCTGGCGCATTCCCAGCTGCAGGGTGGGCTCTGGGCCGGGGGCTGGAAAAGCCGGCAGAGGGGCTGCGGGAGCCATGCGGCACATGGGGAGGCTGGGATGGGACGGGGACAGGAGGGGTGTGCAGGCTCCCCCAGCCCATCGCCCTGGGGCCGCATCCAGCCCTTGCCTGCTGCAACTTTTTGGCACCGGTGCTCCAAGCTGAGAGAAGTAAAAAGCTTTTAAGAGCTGGAGAAAGTGGCTTTCTAGGAGCCCCCAGCCCCGGGTTGCAGGGGGTGTAGGAGGGACGGGAGCAGCCGAGGACCGAGGGGCTGCTGGCGCCAAGGGGAAAGCAGCAGAAGAGCCGCTGCTGGACTCTGGAGAGTGGCTATTAATACTGACGAATTAGGCACATATTTGGACAGGAGAGTCAGTAACTGCCAGCACGCAGCTTCTGAGGGGAGGGGGAAGATCCGTCTCATGTCATTCCCGGGCGAGGATGGATGGTTTTCTGCGAGATGCTTCAGCCCAGAGCAACTTCATGGGGCTCAGCGCATGAGGGAAAAATGATGATGGGCATGGTGCAAGTAGCCAGGCAGCTGCCCTGGAGCCAGGCAGGGCTTCAGACCTCAGATGTTCCCCCAAACACGTGCAGTTTTCCCTTGCTGCCCACTCCCCTTTGCTCCAGGTGTCACGGCTGTGTCCAACCAGTTGGGGCCACCCAGGTGCCCAGGCCCCCGAGTCTGCCCTCAAGGCCGTCCTCTGGGGTGACCTCTGGGACAAGGGGGTGCAGAGGAATGTGGGTGCGCATCCCTCCCATTGCTGCCCTGTGCCCAGCCCCGTCCTGGGCTAAGGTCTCCGAGGATGGGAACCCTGCCCTGTGCCCTGCTCCAGGGTCCAACCGCCTTCCCAGGGAAAGGCTTGTCCTGCTGGTCAATGGGAACTTCCCAAGTGCAACCTATGCTGCAGCCTGTCGCCCCGTCCCTGGGCTCCCCGAGAAGTGAGGCTGTGGCTTCGCTGCTTGCCCACGACTTGGCTGGATTTGGGTCCCCACAGAGGTGCTGGCACCTCGTGACTGTGGCATCTGTGGTCCAAGCCCCGGCGTGTGCTTACTCAAACCTCCGTGCCAAAATAACCCCTGCCTCCAGTAGAGGAGATTCAGGGCGGTCCCAGTCCCGTGTCCCTCTCCTGGTGTCTGTGCCACCTCCCCTCACCTGCACCCCAGCCCGGAGGACGTGGCGGGGGGTGCGTTTGCAACCCTGTACTGGGGGTGCCGGATCTCCCTTGGCCCTGGGATGCCAGGATAAGGCCAGGGCTGCTGCCGCACTGTGCCCGCTTACTGTCCTTGCTCAGAGGGACCCTGTGCCCGGCTGGTACCTGGGTGAGAGCCTGGAGCCAGGTCAGGCCAGTGCAGATTGTCAGGGGACAGCTGAGAGGACTGGGATGCCTGCAAGAGTCACAAATCCACCCTGGAGCCCAGCCAGGGGTGAGTGTCCCAGGGGCAACAGCCCCTCCACACCCCCGGGGACGTGCCCGCAAGGGGACAGGGGTCACCGGCCATGATGCTGCGGGATGCTGCCCTCACCGCTCATGATATTGGTCCCGGAGGCAGGGGACACGTGCCAGCCCGCCCGCGTCCCCGCTCCACCCCGCAGCATCCCTGCCCGCCCCGCCACGGCTCGGGCCCCCGAACCCCCGCTGAGTGACGGGGTGGGAACAGGTGGGACGCGCTCGGGGCAGCTGCTGCCGTGCAGGTCGGCCCCGGGGGGCTATTTCGGGGCGTGAGCTCAGCGTCGGCAGCCGGGAGAGCTCCGGCCACATTCCCTGACCCACAGCACACCAGGCACTGCCGCTTCCCCACCAGTGGGCCGCCAGTGACCAGGGGGTCCCCCACCTGCACCCCTGTAGCACCCTACCCATGGATGTTTTTGGCTGGCAGCAGGAATGGCGCCAGGAGCCTGGCTAGCCACCCCCCAAGCCCAAATACCCCAGCAATAAAATCCACAGTGCCCCCTCCCCGCGGCGGCGGCCCCGGCAGCACCTGCGAGGGCCGGCACATGGCTGGCAGCGGGGGTCCGGACCGCCGGGTGCCTGGGGCTGGACATGCCTCAAATATTTTCCGTGCTGTATAAGCACCCGTGCTACACTCCCCCTCCTCTGCAGGGAGGGCAGGCGCCCGTGGCCCCCCTGCCCACCAGCCCTCCCTTTCTCTCCGCTGATACCCAGGCAGCAAGAAAGCAGGAAAATCATTTAATTGATGAATGCGTCTTTCCGAGGAGACATCAGCATCCCCCACCCCACCCCGGAGCCTTGGGGGGAGCTGGGTTCCTCCAATGTTTAATATGGGATGATTAAAGTATCAAAATAGTGAGAGAAGCCTCAGCGAGTGCAAAGGGGGAGTGATGGGGGTCCCGGAGCCAAGGAGGGGTGGGATGCTGGGCTGCAGGACCCCGACGAGAGCTGGGTGTTAGTTGGCAGCACACGAGCTGGGGGGGTAATAAATGAACTTTGAAAGCTGCAGGCTCAATACCATAGAAATGGAAAAGTTACAAAAATACTGCAGATCTTGGAAAACGATGCAGGCACTTGGGAAGGAGTAGGAGGGCAGAGCTGGCTGGGGCCGTGGGCGGGGGGAAGCCCCGCGGGAAGGCAAAGAGCAGCTCCAGGAGTGAACCCATTGCATCCCCCCCATCCTGAGCAGAGGCACTGTGGCTTCCAGCCCTGCTGCTCCCCAGAGGGACCCAGGCTGAAGAAGATGCTCATGGAAGGGGCTCAGTGCCTCCCAGGAAAGCTGCGGAAGAAAAGGAAGAGGAGGAGGAGGAGGAGGATTTAGCCAGCAATAAGGCATTGGAGGTTAAAGGAGGCTCTGTGCGAGAGCTCAGCGAGGGACCATGCTGCTCCTTGCACCCCTTCGCACAGGAGAGGGCGAGCCGCCTACCTCGCCCTCTCCTGTGCAGAGGAGAAGAAAGGAGCATGAGTGGGAACGACAAAGGCACACAAATATCCCCTAAATTATAGAGCTCCCCAGCCCCGCGTCCCGGGGCTGTCGGGTGAGCCCTGAGCCGGTGCACCCCAGCTCCCACCCCAGCCTGGTCCCTCCGGGCGCTCTGGCCGTGCCCTTGGGTGCGCGTGGGAAGGTGGGCTGGGAGGAGAAGCGGAGATGCTGCTGCAGCACCAGCTTGGAGTGGTGGCTGGGTTAGTACCGGCGCTCTGGGTGCGGGCAGAGCTCTGGTCTAGCCCAGGCAGCCCTCCGCTCGAGGCGGGTTGTCTTAAATAGGAGCGGTCGGGCGGGCAGCAGTCTGTGCGGTGAGCGGCGGGAGGGCGCGGGGCTCAGTTCTGCTCCTCGTCCCGCAGCTCCGAGGGCAGGAACTTGTACTGCTGCTGCCGGATCATGGCCAGCTTCTTCCGTGCTTCCTCTAGCTCCCGCTCCTTGCGCAGCATCTCCTCCTGGGCGGCGATGATCTGCCGGGAGAGAGCCCTGGGATCACATCTGCCTCTGACAGGGATGGCCGGAGCCTCTGCCATGGCATTGCTGAGCCCAGAGCCAGGCTCTCCGGCTCCTGCTTCCCCCCCGTCACAGCCACAGCCTCCCTGGGCTGGTGTGTCCCTGGGCACGAGGGCTGTTGTCCCTGCGGTGGGACCACAGTCCTCTAGAGATAACGGGGAGCAGCACAGCTCCTGGGGTAAAGCCCCCACATGCCCTGTTCTCAGCTGCAAGCCTGTGGCCAGGAGGCAGCACTGGGACCCGTGGCACCCCATACCGGGCAGCTCTCACCCCTTAAGCGGTGCTCTGCCCTTCACACATGCCACGGACACTGGGATGGTGCGGCCACTGCGCCAAGGAGAACCCAGAGCGTTATGCTCCTGGGAGTGTGCGCCATCACTGGCTGTGCCTGCTGCTACACATGGCAGGACGAGGGTGAAGCCACAGTGTTCAACTGGCGCTGGGTGGGATGGGTGCACCCACAGCATTTTTGTGAGGGTCTCTGGAGACATGCCCCATGCCGGTGGGTGGCAGGACATGCTCCTGAGACAGGCATGCACAGGTTGCAGTGGCAGCCAGAGCTGCCCCTGCTCCATCAGAGCTGCCCTGTTCCTCACCTGTGCAATTCCTCCAACCATCTTCTCCTTGACCACCACCGTCTCATCGTGGTCCTGGAAGGCAGCTGCCTTCTGCGCTGCCTTCACCAGATTGTCCGATGCTCTCTTTACCGCATTGCCAGCGGCCTGCAGCAAGGAAAGAGTGGAGCAGCAGCCTAAGTCCCAGCCCCAGGGTAAAGGAACCCCTGCTCCAGGCCAGGCTGGCTGGCAGGAGAGGCAGCCAGGCGCGCTGGGAGCTGCAGGCAGGGATTCCTTTACATGGCTCGCTGCCTTGCCAGCCGCTCATGACCATTTCAGGCGCTGCTGCTCCCAGCTGGGCTCTGGCTCCTGTCTGAGCCATGGGGCAGGGACTGGAGGACAGCCCTGCTGACCCTCCCCAGCCCTTGGCCCCAAGGGACCAGCGCTAGGACCCGTGTTAACCCCCCAGAGCATGGGCATTAACCTCTTGTGTGCCATGGCTTCTGAGTATTAAGGGTGCTACAAAATATGCCCCCCAAACATTAACCTCTCAAATGCCAGTGATGCAGTGCACACATTTCAGGCGTTCATGTGCCCGTTCATCATCCCTGAATGCTGCCGGGCTCAGCACCCCAGCATCACTCACACGCCTGGCATGCAGCTAGCGGCTAAGTCCAAGCGACCTGAAGCCTGTGCTCCGATGAGCTCACCGTTGATGGCACGCAGGCAGAGAGAGTGAGCCCTGGGGAGCACCCATGTGTCCTCACCCCACTCCCACCCACCCCTCGAGCAGCTGCGAAGAGGCAGCTGGGGCTGGAGGGGCAGCCCGGGACTCACCTGGAGCCGCTTCATAGCCTCCGAGTCATGGTCAGCCTTCACCTTGCAGGCCACCAGGAGCTGCGCCGTGGAGGCAGCCACCTGCTTGGCGGACGAGATGAGCTTCTCTTCGCTGGCATGGCCCTGCACCGCTGCATTGGCGGCTTCGCACAGGTTGTTGGTGGCAGCAGCGACCATGCGTGCCTGTGGCGAGAGAGGCTGTCAGGCTGGGTATAGGAGCCTCCCCCGGGAGGGTATGCCCTGACTGGCCCCAAGGAGGTTGTGGGGCATGGGATGGCAACAAGCAGCTTCCAAGCCATGTCTCAGGTGGTGGGAGAGGGAGCAAGAGGCATGGCTGCTTCTTCCACTGAGGAGAAGCGCAAGGGCAGAGCATCCTCATCTTTGCCATCTGAGCCAAGAGGAGGGACCCCCATCCCCTGTGCATGACCTTGATACTCACAGCTGAAATGAGTCCCTGGGACCACTGTCCATCATCCACGGCGTTGGCGGGGATGGCGCCCACCTGCGAGGAAGGAGAGGAGGAGTAAGGCTCACTGCCCCGTGCACCCCTTGCCATGGGGCACAAGGGCTACAAGCAGCCCCGGGAGAAGGGAGAACCCACCACAGCCCTACGTTTCCCTGCTTCTTTCTCTCTTCCAGCCTTACCTTTCCTTGGGCCACTAATTCTCGCTGGGCCGCTGAGGCTGCCTTCACCAGGGCGCTTGTGGCTGCAGCAATGGATTTGGCAGCTTCCAGGATCTGCTCCTCGAAGTTCAGGCTCTCGTCTGCTTGCTGCGGGCAAAAGTGAGGTGTGAGTCCCAGGCAGGGGTGCTGGGACATACGGAGCAGAGCAGGATGATGGCTGCAGGGGGCTGAGGGGGCACATATAAAGCTGGATAAGGGCTGTGGGGTGCAGAAGGGCATGGGCTGCCCGAGGAAGGTCCAGCTGGTGATGTGGGAGGCAGCGGGAGCGCAGGAAGAGGGACCGGCTGTCGGATGGGGCTTCACATCTGGCTGAAGCACAGGCAGGAGAGCCCCAGCCCACCCCACGCTGAGGCGCAGGGGTCAGCCAAGGCTCAGCACCACTACCTTGGGCTTGGCTCTTGGTTTCAGCTGCTCCAGCTTCTTGGCTGCAGCCTCAATAGCAGCCGCTGCGCCCAGCAGCTCATTCTCAGCGATGACAGTGGGGTCTTCTGGATCAACCCACTCCGTCCCTAGAAAAACCAGGAAGCGAGGAAGGTTAAACCTGCATGCAGCCTCATTTCTGCCTTGCCCTACCTCCTCTGTCAGCTGCTGAGCCCTCCACCCTAATCCCAGCCCTCGGTCCTGCCCCTTTGAGCAGGACCTTTCCTTACCTTTCATGGCCTCAGCTGCCTGGATGAGCTCGGTGACAGAGCTGGCCACGCGTTTGGAGTAGCCTGCCAGCTGCTGCTTCAGCTCGTGAGTTGGCTTCTGCAGGATCTGTGGGGAAGGAGCAGATGTAAGCACCTGGAAAAGGGGGACCTCGTAGGTCTGTTCGGGGTGTGCTCCCCAGGGAAGGAGACAACATTCGGTGTTGTCTGAGATGCCTTCTTGAGTGACCCTGGCTGGTTTCCCCCTGCCCGAGGACAG
Organism: Nipponia nippon; assembly: GCF_047370975.1. Lineage (NCBI taxonomy): Eukaryota > Metazoa > Chordata > Aves > Pelecaniformes > Threskiornithidae > Nipponia > Nipponia nippon. Next base: position 25,349 of record NW_028262359.1, read on the forward strand.
GATGAGCTTCCCCTTAGCCCTTCTGTATCCACAGCTTCTGGGACATCTTGCAGACACAAGACCCTCAGCACAAGCCTTCCTGCACTCAGCAGCTACCCGCTCCAGGATTTCTTCCCCCCGCCCACAGCATTTTGAGCTCCAGAAGCATTTCCCCCTCACTGTCCCCATTTTGGAGATTTGTCTTCAAACACAAGCTGGGCAAAGTGGGGGACCCTGGAGCCACATCCCAGCTCAGGAGGGCTGGCCCTGCTGGGACAAGGTGGCAGGCAGAGCCGTGAGGGTCCTTCACTGGGGTGGGAGGGACACATGCACACACCACAGCACACACGTGTGCACACACACAGGGTCTGTACGCACAAGCAGAGCTCACCGCTGGCCCGACTTGCACCGCACAGGCAGCAGCTGCCCATCAGCTAGAGCGGGTGTGAATACATACGCACACACGCGGACCCCAGGGTCCCTGTGGACACACGCCAAGTGCCACCCCAGCACTGGGCTGGGCACACAGACACGCTGTGAGCAAGGCTCATGCTGAGGTTAGACACCAGCAGGCACCCCAATGTCGCCTTACTCACCGGCTGACGGGGAGGGAAGGAGAAGAGAGAGAAGAAAGCAGTGAACGCCCTGGCCGGGACTCGCGGGTGCTGGGGACGGGGGGCACGGGGAGGGCAGGAGAAGGTGGGTGCTCTCCTGTGAGGGGTGAAGGGCAGCCAAGAGGAGAGGAGGTGGGAATGAAGGATCAGAGGTCCCGGGTGGGGAGCTGCACTGCCATCATTAGCTCACACTTCAGCCTCGCAGGGCCGGGGGAGCCAGGGCACCTGGATGAGGCTTCCACGGCCGGAGGAGCCACCTACGCCCAGAGCAGCCATGGAGCCGCTCCCCTCCTCGCCCCCTTTACACCTTATTTCTCCCCACCCTGAATTGCTTCACTGCAGTTTTCAGCCACCGGATCTCTGCTTTTGGAAGGAGAGACCTATCGTTACCAAATACCAAGTCCCTGTGGAGGTTCAAATTCCTTCCCCTCCCCAGTGAAATATGCAGGCTTTTGCACTCCTCCGCCGGGAGCCGTGTTTTCCATCCCGAGTCAAATAGCCCTCTTTCTTGAACCCTAACCATGCTTGTTCAGTCTCCGTGCAAGGCACTTCTTCCCATGGGGACCCAGCATACGGCAATGGACTTTCTGCTGCCAGGGAGCAAGGCAGCATCGCATCTGCCATCTCCCCTCCCATTCCCCTACATCCTTCCTGCTCGCAGCTTTCCAGGAACCTGCTGCCCTCCGATAAATGTGACCCACGTGCTTTGCTCCTGCCTTCACAGACCAGAGTGCTGTGGATGCTGCGGGGCCGGGGGGGGGCATGGCTTCATCCTGGACTTGCGTGGGGCCATCCCAAGTAAAGTCACCGGAGCTGCATGTGGCTCGGAGTTTCTGAGCTGATGGCACACAGCGATGGCTGGTTTGCCCTCATAAGCGCATCCAGACTAAATGCCACATTATTAAGTTTGCTATCTGCTCTGAGAATGTGTTTAAAACTGCAAAATGGTCTCTGTCTGGAGCTGAAGGAACCCTGGAGGCCATGAGCTTACTAAGATGCACCTCCAGTGAACATTTCACGGGATGTACCAGTGTATGATATACAACAGATGTTGCATGGCAGCTGGACAGTTACATCCCAAATACAGGGGAACAGCATGTTCCTGCAAGTAGGCTGACCTGGGGCACTGCCACACTCAGTCATTAGCCCCAATCATCTGTTAACAACAGGTCAGCCAGAGAATTTCTCCTCCGCACTCCATCCTTGGCTGCCACGACTTACGTGTGGCTAAAGCATCTTCCAGACAGACATCTGATCTAGATGCAGAGGACAGAAAACTCACTGGTCCCCGTGGAACTGTACCCCAGTGGTTACCTCCTTTGGATAAAACCACCCTTTCACTTCCCCTCCGCCCAGCTTCAATGTCTAACCATCGATTCCTGCCCACCGCCTCTTTGTGCTGCCAGTGTTGGTTACTCTCTGCCTAAAGGGGCTTTCCCTGCAGGAAACCGCAGTTTGAGCTCCACCGCCTTGTACCTGGTGAACCTGAACAGCAGACTCTCACCAAGCCCTTCTAACCAGCTTAGTGAAACCTTGCCAGGGAGCCGAGTCGCCCTCAGTCTTTGTCCTGACCCCGCCTCGAGGGCTCTCGCAGCTCCGCGGGCTGGGTGTGTGCATCCCTCCAGTGCCCCTGACCACCTCTGTGATCTTGCTAAGGACGCAAACCGCTGGAAGGACCTCACTGGATCCTTTCTACCACTCTACAGTCTTAATTTGCTTCTTGTAAACTACACTCATCTTGTAGGACAGCTAATGAAAGCAGCCAGCTGAAGTCCTTGGGAGGACTCAGATAGAGGAAGACCGGATCAAAAGGGTGCAGCTGGTGCTTGCAGTCAACACCTCTGCTATCGCGGGCACTGCCCATCTCCCACTCTGCTGTGACCTTAACAAGCTCTGTTTTCACACTGCCTGAAGTCTCTTACTCCCACCACTTTTACTGGAAGCCGCTTCAGGATTTTGCTCCCATGTTGTCGAATTTCCAGCCTCCATCTGTTTATGGCCAGTTAATCTCCATCTGTTGTTAGCCAAATACCTTTTTTCAGAGCCTGTTCATCTCTCTGACATCTGCTTCCACAGCAGGGGCTCAGCCATGTGCTGTGCCGGCCCAGGCAGTGAAGGGAGACATGCAAAGACCTCAGCGGGAGGAGATGCAGAGCCCGGATGACTTTGGGAATTTGGGGAGCACCCTGGCATCCATGGGCAGCCTCTGCCCACCCTGGGAACTGGGGTGGGGATACTCACCACCAGCACATGCTCCAGCAGCTCCAGATAGCCATCAGCACACTCCTTGCCAAAGCGCAGCGCCCGCTGCCGCACGTCCCCGCTCACCTCCGGGTGGTAGGCGGCTTCCTGAAACACGGAGACAGGGAAGCCCCAATTCACATCCAGCACCATCCCTGCCGGCAGTCATGGCCACCCACAAACCTGTGCTAGACCCACGTCCCCTGCCCGCCCCACCTTGCAGGCGCGCAGCATATCCGCGATGGCACGACGGCTCAGGTTGGCCGTGGCAATGACGTCCTCCTGTCGACATGAGTTGCCAGCAGCCACCGCTTTGGCCGTGGCCATCGTGATGCCTTTTGTCATACGGATGAAGTCCTCTGGGGTGGAGACCTTGGCAGGAGGCACGGGGGAGGAGAAGACCTGCGAGGCGAGAGGCGGCGGTGAGGCACGGGGCAGCTGGTGAGGGGGATGGCAGCTGCAGCACCGCGGCTGTACTCACTGCCAGCTCTTGGCGTATGTGCTCTATCGTGGCCTCCAGTGCCCGCGTCCCCTTCGTGGCCTCGTCCTCGACGGCCTTCACTGTCTTCAGCAAGGAAGTGACGTTCGTCACCATCACCTGTGGAAGGGAGAAGAGAGCCAGGTGAAGCCCCACACAAGCTTGGGCTGCTGCTGGCACCTGTCTCTCCCTCATGGTTTGGTCCAAAACGACCCTGTTCCCATACACTACTTGCAGCACCTCATCTTGTTCTCCCACCAATGCATGTTGTGCCCCACCTTTTATGTGCCCCTTCCTCCCCCACCTTGCCCTGACTGCCTCCCAGTTGTTCTCCTGCCCCCAGACAGGCAGAGGAGCCCCCCTGCTCTTTCTCCAGCCCCCTCCCGGCCCCATCCCCTCCTTCCCATCACGCCCAGCACAGACCTTGGCAGAGTTCTTCAGCTGGTAGACAGCAGGGTCATCCCCAGCTTTGCCAGCAGCTGCCTTGGTGGCACCGATCAGATCCCCAAGTGCCTTGGCCACATCCTTCACAGCATTGATCAGGACTACCTGGGGAGAGCAAGACCAGGACAACAGCTTGGCTACAGTCACACGCAGGCTGGGGCTGGTGTGGCCCAGCGATGGGAAATTTGGGCAGCCCAAGACACACAGTATACATGTATACAGCATACAGCACAGCCAGGACAAGCCAAAGCCCAGCCAGCCCTCTCCATGATACACAGAGTCCAGCCCAGAGCACCAGACAACACCTTCAACCCTCAGCCCCTTCAAGCAAGCTACGAGCAGCTTCTGTTCACCCCACACCTCCCAACCCACCTGAGTCTCCGGGTCCTCAGATCCCAGGCTGGCGGCACCCAGTTTCACCACCTCGGCCAGGCGGGTGATGGTGGACACTGAGGACTGGGCAGCCTGTGCTAGTTTCTCCTGGCTGGCCGTGGCGTTCTGCACCAGCACCTTGGTGTCCTCCACCAGCGCCTTGGCTGTCTTCAAGATGCCCTCCCTGGGGAGAAGAATGGAGTCAGAGAGGACACAGCCCTCTACAGGCACACATGGTCCTTGGGGTGTAGAGAGACTGTGGACCCTGCCTTCTGTATGCACAAGCTGGAGGGGAAACAGAGTCAGCGTGACCTGAACTTGCAGCTCTCCACGGAGCTGGTCCACTGCTCAGAAAGACGGGAGACCACGGGACACAGTCTGACCCCTCGTCTCTGTCTGAGCAGAGGCCGGACGAGGTGCCTGGGTACCTGTGGTCAGCGAAGGTCTCCGAGTTCTCCCGGTTGAGCGTTCCTGCTGTGGCAAACATGATGGTGGTGTCGAGGTCAGCAATGATGCCAGAGACAGCACTGGCTGCTGTGATGCAGGCTTGCGTCCCGCGGTTCCCAGCCTGCAGGGCTGCCAGCACGTGAGACACCTGCGGGGTACGAGTAGGGTGACTGGGGAGCAGAGCAGGTTCAGGCAGCGCCCACCGCACACATTCTCCGACACCTCCCAGGATGGAGCCACTTCACACCAAGGAGGGGAACAGGGAATCACATGGTCTGGACAACCCTTATTTATTTTTACCCTGTACCTATCATGTTTGAGGGTCCAGGAGATATTGGACTGCTAATTTCCAAATGAATAAGGTTTGCATGATGGGCATCAGAAGATTGCAGCTCATTCCTGCTTTAGCTGCTAAACGCAATTTCTGTACCTGGGCAAGCACTCATAGAAGAGCAAGTTTCCCGATGGAAAGCAATCTTGGAAAGGAAGGACCTGCAGGAGGTCCTGAGCGTGTGGGCATGCGCCAGGCACTATGAACAAGTGCTTTGCTTTTCTACTCTTGCTTACAAGCCTTGCTACTCTATCACTGCCTTATCGACTAGAGTCTTTTAGAAATGTGTTCATCTGTTATTCAGAAGTATGTTTTTTAGATTGACCGATGGACAGGACACTTTCCACCACACCAGCAAAGGATGAAGGGGAGATCAATCACCCAGCATGAGCTGCAGGCTTGGCTGGAGATGCAGCAAATGCTACACCCACCACTGCAAGAGCTGATTTGGAGACCCCTGCGCTGCCACCAGTGTGTAGATCAGTCTCCCCTGGCAGGCCATCATCGGCATGTCGGCAGGCAGCACCGGGACATCGCACCCACCCACCACAGCACCAGCTGCCGTTATGGTGCCTGGAGAAGGGGATCCATCCTCCACCCCACCAGCTGGGCAGGGCGAGTGTGGCTGAGAGCCAGCAGAGCCCAGCAAGACCAGGGGAGAACCTAGCGTGGCGGCTCCAAGGGCACATGGCTCAATCCAGCATCCCTCCCACCTCATCACACCATCATCCCTCTCTCGGGGCCGCTCACCTTCTCAGAAACCTTGCGCGCACTTTCTATCAGCTCCTTCTTGGTGTAGGCATCGCTGGGGCTGCACTGCAGGGCTCCAGCCTTGGTGACCAGGGCAGCACAGCCATGACCCAGCTCCTGCACCCGGCGCTTGATGTGGGAGCCGATCTGGAGAGGAACGCGTGCATGAGAGAGCCAGCAGGGAATTAAGCTCTGCATCCATAATACCCGCTGGGAAACACCAGCCACCCCCATCCAGCTCCATTCTCCCAATCCTCCCACTCAGGAAGGGGAAAAAGGAAACACGGCTTTACTCCACGTTTCCACACCGTGTTGCAGGGGAGGTGTGAATGCTGCCTGTCCCCAGCTCCAACGGGAGGTTCAAGTGTCCCTATCCTCTGCTCCCACACCCCAGCAGACCCTGCTCTGCCCCACGGCACGCTCCAGCACTCCCCCCCATGCTCACACCTCCTCGTTCTCGGCGGTGAGTGCAGCCGGCTTGGCCTCTTGTGCCAGCTGCCCGTAGTCGTTGGTGAGTTGGTTGGCCAGTATGCCCAGCTCGTCCGGGTTGGTGGTGGATTTGGTGACCTGCAGATGGAAGAAGAGCAGGAGTTGGAGGGGCCCTACGCTGGGACAGGCAAGCAAGGAGGGCAGTTGCCTGCCTGGGTGGCAGGCAGCACTTTCTGAAGTGACAGGCTTGCTTGCACTCACCATCTCCTGCACAGTCACTGCAATGGCCTTGGCTGTCTTCACCATCGTGGTCTGGTAGTCCACAAAAGTCCCCTCTGGCTCGCCCATCGGCCCCTCATCCAGCTGCAAGAGACCATCAGGAGACTCTGGCTCTAGCTCCAGCCCAAAGACCTTGTTTGTCAGGCTTTGACACCGAGTCTTCCACTCTCCCACCCCCAGCCCTGGCCAGGTCCTCTCCATGCTCCCCTCACCTGGTTGATGGCTTGGGTGATGGAGTCCACCATGCCCCCCACAACACCCGCAGCGCTGGCTGCCTCATTCAGGGTGGTGGTCAGGTCCTCCACCGCTTCCTTCATCATCTGCACGGCCTCCTCCAGAGCCTCCTGGGTGTGGGCAGCTTGCTGCAAGGATGAGCCAGAGTGAGGGAAGGCGGGCAGTGGCTCCCCCCCTGACAGGGATGCTGCACACACTTACCCCGGGTTTCCATGTCTGGCACACGCGTGTGCACCATGCAGCACCCACACGCGAAAGGGAGCATGACGCTGACATGTGCCCCTCCTGCTCACCTTGGGGTTCCCACCCGCCTCCTTGGCTGTGTACAGCATCTGCAGGGCGGACTCAGCCAGCGTTTTGGTCTGGTCCAGGAGGTTCATCTGCTGCTGGTGGTTTGGCGTTTTGGAGGCAGCGCCGATAGCTGCCATAATGAGTGGCTCAAAGTACTGAGCCATCTGGGAGACCTAGGAAAGAGCAGCATCAGCACCAGCAGCTTCCAGTCCCGGCTGCCTTGTGCATCTCCTCCCGCCGTGAGCTCCTCCGCGCGCACCGAGCGCCTGCGTAGCAGCTCCCCATCCCTGTGGTACCTTGTGCCCCAGCTGCGAGGCCTCGGCCCGTGCTGCACTGGCCACGGGCTCAATTAGGTTGCTGATCTCCTGGACAGCCGTAATCATCTGGTTGTGCAAAGCCTGTTGCAAAGAGAGGGCATTGCATGAGGCTAAAGCAGGGCTGGGGTCACCATGTGCCGCTGGGAGCCGGGGGGAAGGACACCCGCCCCCGTTGAGCCTGCAGCAGCGCATCCCCGACCCACCTCCTGGGAGATATCTTCTCGGGGGGCCAGCTGCTGGCTGATGGCAGCGAGGGAGGCCTGGTCCACCTCCCGCATGCATCCGTTCAGGACCTCAATGGCCTCGTCACATTCCCGCTGTCCTGGAGCTTTGTCCCTGTGTGACAGATGGATCAGCCCAGCACCGGTAGGTGCTACGCAACCCCTTCGCCCCCAGCCTCGACTGGTGCCGGTGAGGGGCAGGACTCCTCTCCCGGGCTTCGGGGCAACCCAGTGGCATGGAGCCCAGGCACGCCGGCACACATCCCCACCAACCCATGCCAGGGCTGCAGGAGCAGCTCCCACGCAGGACAAGACGGTTGGCATGTTCCGTCCCGTGCCGTGCCTCCTGCCACCAGCAGCAGCCAAGGAGACGATGAGCCAAAACATCCCCAGGGATGCTTGCTCAGAGCAGGGGTACCTGCCAGCAGGGACAGCGCCACAGTCAAGTGGGCAGGACTCTCCTCACCTCATGTTGGTGATCAGCTTCTTGATGGAGTCTGAGACTGTGCGAGAGTGGCCAGCCAGCACCGACCACTGCGGCGGGTCCTTGGGGTTGACAGCCAGAGAGCGGGCAGTCTGGATGAGGCCAGCAGAGCTCTCCAGCATGGTCTTGGCCGAAGAGACGATGGGCTCCATGGCTCTGCGCCCCTGCACAGGGAGACGATGGGCTGGTGAGGCAAGGGACTGTGCATGGGAAGCTACTCCCTCTCCTGCAACCCTCACTCTGGAGCAGCTCTCAAAGCCCAAGGCTTTCTGCCACCTCCCCATCACACCCCCTCAAAGCACTAGCCCTGGACTGGGACTCCATCCCAAGCTCAGGGGGAGGCACAGCTCCTCTCCACCCTACAGCAGCCCCTGTCACAGCCAGGCCACATCCTCCCTGCCCCTGCGGCATCCCACCTCCGGGCTGATCTGGGCCGGAACGGTGGCAAACTCCGGGTTGGAGGCGAAGGCCGTCAGGTTATCCACGGCCTCTATGAGAGGGGCAGTGGCGGCGCGGCACCGCTCCCGGTTCTCCTCATTGAACTCGCCATCCAGGGCCTGGTGTAGAGAGACCAGAGCAGTTATCCAACCCCCACCATGCCCCAAATCCCATCCCCACCATGGTGCCCCGACAGGGAGGCCGCACCTTGATGGTCTTCACCAGGTTGGCCGTGCTGTTGGCCACCTCCTTGGCTGATTGGACAAACTGGCGCTTGGCCACAGGGTTGGCGGTGCGGGAGGAGGCCAGGCGGCATGTGTTGCAGAGGGCCGAGGTGTGCTTCGCTACGATGGTGGCTGCTGACAGCACCTGTGGGGAAAAGCAGGGTAAGGCAGGATCCACCATGACTCCCCATCCCCACAGCAATCCCTTCTCGCCAGCCCCATGTGGGGCACCAGTAACCACAGGGGTCCCTCTTGGGATCCAAGAAGGATTGCCAAGGTCCTGCATGCCCATACAGCCCCCCATCTGGACTCTCACCATTGCACCAAAGCTGCCAGCTGGTTCCCAGTACACCTGATGAAGCCCAATGAGACACTAGCCATAATCTTGGCCAACTCCTGGAATGCAGCTCTTCCAACTAGCCTCACAATCCCTTTCGTGCAAGAAAATGCCTGTAACGGTGCCCCACCTCATGCTCACCTGGGACTGGGTGCAGGCAGGGTCCACCAGGTTCTGGCAGGCCATCTGGATGGCTTGGTTAGCTCTGGCAAACTGAGTGGGGTCTACCAAGCCCTGTTGTCCAGCCTGGCTGTTGGGATCTGAGACCCCCACAAGGTAGGCAGCCTAGGAGCATGAGAGAGGCGGTAAGAAAGAGCTTGCACATGGTGGGGAGGCTCAGAGCAGGCATGGGCTGCGGAGGAGGCTGGCAGCACTGTCCCACGGGCCAGGCTTGGAGGGGCAGGGGAGGGGTGCGTACGGCAACTACACACCAGGGATAACGCTCAGGGCTGGGACCGAGTGTGTCTCACCTGGGCAGCTGCCTCCGTCAGCCCGCAGAGAGCTTTGGAGGCGGCACTGATGGAGTCGCCGAACTCGGGCAGTTTGCTGTTCTTCGCATTCTGGGAGATGCCAGCCATGGACTCGCCCAGCACCTGCAGGACACACCACGCACTGGTTATGGAGACCATATCTTGCTGCCACAGCGCTCCCAGGCTCAGAGCTCACTGTTCTTCCTCAACAGCGGAGGAGGCACTTTTCCCTTTGCCCTCACATCCTTCCGGAACCTCCCATCCTTCCCCAAATATCTGTCCCCAGCTCAGGGCTCACCTTGGAGTTCTCCATGACGCTGTCGAGGCAGTTGAAGTAGGACATGTCGTTGACAGTCTGGGTGGGGTTCTCCAACAGCTCCTTCACCGTCTGCAGGAATACAGGTGTCACATCCAGGGGAAGAGTCTGTGCCCTCCACTTCATCTCTTCTTTGCTCCCTCCTGCCCCTCGCAGCGGGGTGCAGATCTCCCCTCCCCACCATCTCAGCACCCAGCCATCTCAGCCGCTCCACTGCCTCGTCAAGATGTGGCTTCTCACCTCCAGCTCCCGCAGGGCGTTGTCGCACTCCTTCTGGCCCGGCGCCTGCTGGGTGCACATGGTGATCAGCTGGTTGATGCTGTCCGTCACGGCCCTGCCGGGAACAGGGGAGAAAGACCCATGGATCAACGCCAGCTCCGCCACCCAGACCCACTGCTACAGCGAACACCTCACAGGGAGCAGTTCCTCCTACCGTGCTGCTGCTGCCAGCTGATTCTTGAGGTTGGGGGCTGCAGGGTCGGCGGATAGCGCCTTTGCAGCCAGCAGCAGCTTGCTGGAGGACATGGAGATGCTCTTCAAGTTGGACACCACCTGCGCCTGGTCTTCCTTATTCTGCAAGGAGCCAAGAAGAGTTACCTGCAGCAGGTTTCCAAGCTCCACACCCACCCTGGGTCTTCTCTGGTGGTTTTCAAGCTGAGCTGGTTCCCTTCATCAAACTCATCCACCAACAGCAAGGACATGGCGGCAATGCTTGCTGAACAAATGCAAGCCTCTTTCTCCCTGCTGCTGTAGTTTTGTGCAGCCCCAAACCCCATTTCACCAGTTGCGTTGGCCACAGCCACCCTAACCACTGCTGCCCAGCCACTCTGCCTGCAGTCAGCTGCCTTCCCAGCCTCCCCAAACCTCCACTGTACCCAGGATCCCTCAACAGGCGTTTGCTCTCACCGGGGACTGGCTGGCCATCTCCACTCCCGCCTGCAGGAACTCATTGAAGTCCTGCCCAAATTTGCCAGAGGACTTGGCCAGGTCTTGAGGGGTGCCACGAGACGCCTGCACCAGCTCGTTGGCAGACTGGTTGAGCCCGGCGGCTGCCTGGTTCAGCTGGCTCTGTGCCTCCTGGAAGCTCTTGGTGCTGGGAGGGAACTGGAAGCAGGGAGAGGGGTTAGGAGAAGCAGCGAGGAGGATGGAGATGGGAGGATGTAGGTCTGGCACATGCTTGGGGATATGCTACAGAGGAACCTGGTGGGGACAGACGGGCTTGCATCCCTACAAGGCTTCCCCCTTCCCCTCCCGCCCCTGCTCAGCTCACCGAATCCGTCAGAAGCCTCTTGCTGGCCTCTCCCACCATGCGGATGGCAGCATCCACATCCCGCTGCCCTGGCAGGCAGTTGACACAGCGGCTCAGGGCCTGCGACACCGCCTTGGCCACCTGCAGAGAAGCAAAGAGTGGTTACGGTCCCCCAGCCAGCCCCATGCCCTTCCCATGGGCTGGCGGGGGGCACCAGGGTCCCTGTTCCCCCTACCTGGGCCAGGCGCTGCTGGCTCTCTGGGTCCCCGGGCTTGGCCACTGCTTTCCGCGCCTCCTCGATGAGGTTGTTGGCTTTATCCATGACATCGCTGGCGCACTCCAGCATGGCGCTCTGCGCCTGCGGGTCGGGGGTGCTGGCTGCCACGCCGCGGGCGGCCTGGCTGAGCGAGCGCAGAGCCTGGGCCACCTCTCGCGCAGCGATCCCTGCAGGGATGGAAAGGTCAGTGGCTGCCGGTGCGGCCCCCTCCCCTCTCCCAGCCCCAGTGGGGAAGCTGGTACCTGTGTAGTTCTCATTGCCCTGGGCCACCTCTCCCAGAAGGTGAGCGATGGCAGAGCTGACGGCTTTCGTGCTGTTCCCCAGGTCCTGGGCACACTTCTCCATCTGTGGGGGGATAAGTAGGGACATGCTGATGGGCTGCACCTCCAGCCTCCACCCCCTGGGGCTTCCCCACCCCAGTGCCCATCCCACATCACCCCACGCCACCCTTCCCCATGCCCTCACCGTCTCTCCCGGCAAAGGCTTGAGCTTGCCATCGCGGGCAGCTGCCTTGGCTTCCTGCAAGTCCCTCTCCAGGCTCTGCACCAGACTCAGTGCAGAGTCTATCTCCAGGGGTCCGCATGCCTCCTGAGCCTGCGATGGGGGAAAAGGGAAGGTGAGCAGGGCGACCACTCAGCCCACCCTGCTGGGGCAGAGACCATGACCTGCCACCAGGCCGTCCCTGCTGTCCCCCGCCCCAGCTCTGCATAGCCAGGGTCCCGCCATGGGATGGGACCCAGCCTCTCACCTTCTGGGCGGCCGTGCGGAGCTCAGCCAGAGCTGCAGCCAAGTTCTTGGCACACTGGCTGAGCTGCATCGCGGAGGCTTGGTCCGTGATGGTGGGGACGGTGGCCTTGGCTGCAGCTACCATCTTCCCACCAGGCTGCCAAAACAAAAAGCAGTGAGATGGGGACAAACACGCAGCATCTCTCTGCTGCCCACATGCAGCAGGTTTCTTAGGAGGGCCAGGCAGGGTACGAAAGCTGTAATGCCTGTGCCGAAGCTGGCGTGGGAGGCTCTGGGCAGCGTAGGTACCTGCAGGAAGTTCTGGCTGGCGGCAATGAGAGCCAGCTGGGCGCTGGGGCTGTCCGGCTGGGACTGGCTTCCTCGTACGCCCTGCACCAGCATTGGGATCTGCTCTGCCACCACCTGCCAGAGAGGGAGGGTCACTGGAGAGGCTTGGCTGGGAGGAGACAGATCTAATCCGGGACTGGTGACCGAAAGATCAGCTCCTCGGGGAGCTGCGTGAGGACCCCAAGGTCCTGCTCGCTCCCTGCGGCCGAGCACAGAGCCCCAGCACGGCTGATAGGAGAAGGGACAGGTACAGACGGCACAGGAGACACCAAGATCAGGATCAGGCCTGGGCTCTTACCTTGCAGCTCTGCACCAGTTGTTGCTGCGCGGCAGGGTTCTTGTTGGAGGACGCGGCGTGCTGCGCGGCAGCGATGGTCTGGGTGGCGGAGGCGGCGGCCTGCTTGGCTGCGTGCTGGGAGGGGCAGGCATGGGTTAGCACTGGTGGCAGGGCAGCCTGTCCCAAGCCCTGCCCCCCCCGCCCCCCCCCCCCCCGGGCCCAGCTCCCCCTAAACTTCTCCTCCCATGCTTCTGCCTGCGACACTGGAGCACCCCCAGCACGCTCAGTGCCCGGCATCCCAAAGTGACACGGTGTGCACAAGGGAAGGGAAGGGAGCAGCGGTGAGGTCTCTACAGGATGCAGCACAGATGCTGTACATGAAAAGGACTTTATCCCTCTGGAAGGTGCAGGGCTGTGGTGGCTCCTGGCCAGGTCTCGCTTGCAGACCGTGCCTGCTTGCCGTCCGTGGCCCCTTGCCCGATATCTCACCTCTAGTTTGTGCACGAGCTTCTTCTTGATGGCATTCTGGGCTGCGGCGTTGGTCGCCATGCGGAGCCCCTCTGCTGCCTCACGCAGCCGCTGCTGCTGCTCCTCACTGTCTGGGTGGGCTGCGGCTCCCTGGAGAAAGCAGGAAACCCATCACACCTTGCAGGCACCACCAGGTCCCTTGTCTGCACCGACGGCGTCAGATGGGGCTGGGGGCTAAAGCCAGTGTCCATCCTCCCCCACACCACTGACCTTTGCAGCCTCCACCATCTTGGCAGTGGCATCAGCCAGGATCTTGGCCGCGCTCAGCAGCTTGCGTGAGTTCTCCAGGTCCGTCTCTCCCTCTGCGTCGGCTTTGATGGCATTGACGAGGTCGGAGGTGGCCTGGGCCAGAATACGAGCCTGCCGCACCATTTCCCCTGGGACAGAAAGGAAGGGTGGCCTGTTAGCAAGTCCCACGGGCTCTCCAATACCTCCCCATCTACCATGCTCTACCCCAGGTGCCATCAGCTGCTCTCACCAGCATCGCCCATAGAGCTGAATATGTTCTCGGTGACATTGAGGATGGTGTCGGTGGCCTGGTCGTAGCGCCCGATGGGCTGCCCGCCCAAGGCATGCTGCTTGATGTGCTGCAGCAGGTCGTTCAGGGCCTGGGTGACGGCTGTGGCTGCCATCCCCACCTGCTTCAGGAGCTGGTCATCATCGGTGGCCGCCTTGGAGGCCTCCACGCAGCCCTCCGCCGACTTGGCCACCAACTTGCCAGCCTCGATCAGCTGCTCCTGGCAAACTGGGGAGCTGATGGTGGGAGCCACTACCTGCAGGGGAGGAGAAAGCCTGGGCAGTAAGCGTGGTGAGCTCCTTGTAGGAGCTGTGCAGGGACAGCTGTCCCCAACTTGTGCTCCTCCAAAGAGGATATTCAGTGCTTGGGCACAGTGACAGGGACCCCAGCCCAAGGCAGCCCACGCTTCTGGTGCCAGACCCCTAACATCCCACCTGAGGACATGTGGTCTTGGCACACCTACGACCCCACCAAGCGTTAACCTGGCTGCTTACCTTGGTGCAGGCCACCAGCTGGGAGGTGGAGAGGGCGCACTGGGTGGCAGCAGCTATCACCTGTGTCTGCAGTGCCGCGTCCTCCGTTTTCTGAGCCACGTTTTTGGCTTTGAGCACCAGCGTGGCGGCGGTGCTGGCCACCGCCTTCGCCAGCTGCATAAGCATGTCCTGGGGGGGGACAGAGAGTGTCAGCGTGGGAGCCACGGTGGCAGAAGCACCTCTCGTGAAATATTCAGCAGGGAAACGTGAGCTCTCAGGGGCCTTTCATCCACTTTGTCTCAGCACTGGCAGCACTGAACATATGGAGTGTCTGACAACACCTTCACCCCATCTCTACTGTGTGCTACAGCCGGTGGAGAGGCTGTAACCTGGCCTTGAGCCACAGCCTGCACCACAGCACCACCACAAACGCCACCCAGAGCAGCTCGGGCAATGCTCAGCATCATCCCAAAACTCACGACCTGCTCACTGCCCACTCCCCAGGCAACAACCTGCGCCGAGGTCCTGATTGTACCACAGCAACAACCTGCTGCAAGGCACTGCCAGCACTGCCAAATGGCAAAAAAAAGGACAAACCCCTCCGGCCAAATGGCGGGCACAAGCTGGCCACGACACAGCCACACCAGGGGCAGCTGCCTGCCCACGGGCTCACCCCACCAGCAAGAGGTGAGCGGGAGATGCTGCCCACACTGGTCACCTATACTGCAAGCATGACAGCTATTTTCTAGCTTGTTAGCGACAGACCACATCTCTGCTGTCATTCCCGGGGCTAAAGGAGAGGTATAATGCAGCAACCAGCCTCCTCTCCCCCAGGGGCGGCACGAAAGGCACTGGGCCGCCCTGCCAGCATGCAAGAGGCACACAGCAAACTGCTTTCCCGCAGGGCATCAGAGGTGAGAGCACGCTGCAGACATCAAGATTAGCTCCCGTGGCACGCTGCCAGTGAAAACTGGCAGCACCAGCGCTAGACAGCAATCGCTCAGGGCGAAGACCTTGGTATGCAGGGCAGCGCTCTGCCTGCTGCGCCTGCAATCCTCCTGCCACGTGTGTGCTCACGGTGAGCGGCCCCACACCCTGCACCCAGCACCAGCTAAGTCTCCGTCCACCAAGCCAGAAGTGTCACGGCCTCCCCTCGCCTCCTGCAAGCCAAGACTACTCCCACTGCAATCCACCACCTTTCCAGACAGGAGGAGAGACCAGAGAGCGCATGCACCCAGCTCCAGAGTCCCCAGGCTGCTACATCTGAGCCCACGGAGGGAAGTAGATACACTCGGGTCTGGCAGCTGCAGGGCAGAGGATCCCACTGCATGTCTGCAAATTTTCTTCCAGGTCCTAAATCCACCCCTTGGGGCTGCCCTGTCCTGGCACTGCCGCCTGGCCAAGCACGGCTTCCTGCCCTGGTGCTAGCTTTTCTCCTCCCCTTGGTTATCTGTCCAGGCTTTTCTGCTCGTGTTGAGGCTGTGTGACCATGAACAGAAATCCCTTCTTTCTGGAGTCTGTTTTGGTTTATACTACAGCTGGATCCTCCTCCCCAGCACGGTGTGCTACCTCCCTTGGGCTGGAAGAAGCATTCGTGGGAAAGCAAGCTGGCTGGAAGTCAGCTCAGCCAAAATAAACTACCCGACAAGGCTCCAGCCACCCTGGGTCTCCAATGGGGGCAGGCAGGCAGCTCCCACAGGCAGGGAGCGGCAGGCAGGAGCCAAGGCAGCTGCGAAGGAGGACTTCCAGGGCAGCGCTCGCCCAAGCGGTGACCCGAGTGCATGGACTTCTGAGAACCAACCACCAGAAAAGCAGATGTTTGATAAGAGCCCCTCTCCAAAGAGTTCAGCTGACAGTCCCCAGAGGAGCACTCCTCACGGTGGAGAGGGCAGGGACCACCAAGCCATGCCTACAGCCCCCTTTTACCGTCTTTGGGTCAGAGGCAGGCAGGATCCAAGCACGTCGGCTTTCTGGGATCTACATGGGAATCCACAAGATAAGAGGCGTTATATCACAGCGGCTCTAGGGACAGAGATGGGCAACGGACTGTCCCCTCCCTCAGCAAAGTCACCGCCGGGCACTGGCCAAGCTTTGGCCTGGAGCAATCCTGCAAGGTCCTGTGCAAAGGCCGATGGTTTTAGGGAGCGGGCATCCCTGGGTGCCACCAGGTGCACTCACCTGGAACCGAGGGTCGGTGTCGCTCTCCCCGATCTGCTGCAACAGCTCCCCGCTGGTCTGGCCCACGAGTCCGGCAGCCTGCAGGAGATTCTGGCGAGGCTGCAAGAAATGAGGGAAAATCAACACCAGGTTCGTGAGCAAGCCCTAAAACCTCACCCGATGGTTCCCCTTGGCTTCTACCCTCCTCTCGGCCCCACGGCCCCTCCTGCTCCCCACCTCAGCGCTGGCAGGCTGTGCCGTTTTCAGCAGGTCCGAGACGGCGCTCGCCAGGTTCTTGGCTGCCTGCAGAAGCTGCCGCCCGTTCCCTCCCTCATCCTCCATCAGCGCGGCCAGCAGCTTCACGCCCTTGGACATCTCCGTCAGGTTCGAAGAGATGGTGGTGACAGCGCAGCCCACAGCGGTGTAGTCCGTGTCTGCTGGATCCCCTGCACAAGGAGGAGACAAGTCAGGATGGGACATGCTTCAAGTGATGCTCCAAGAGCAACCCTGCGCCTGTCACTGAAGTGGTTCTCCTTCCTGGGAGTGGGGGGAGAGAACCTCTGCTTCCTAAGCCTGAAAGATGGTTGCATCAGCTGAGTATGGGCAGGAAAGCCTGGGAAAAGAGAGCTGCACTGTGCCATGGCTGTGCCTGGAGCTATGGCAGGGACCGGACAACACATTCCTGGTCAGCCAAGGACTGGAAGGACTGGGCTGGGCACAGGCAGGGATCTAAAGGCAGGGTGAGCTGCGAGGGCATGGCCAGCTCTACAAGCATGTTAGCAGCAGTCGGGGCTGATTTAGCTCTAGCTGGGTCAGGCTGGCTCCTCCAGTCTCTGATGGAGGGCAGGAGCCACGACTTTCAGCCAGACAAGAGAGACCAAGCCTTCTCCAGAGATGAGGCATCCCTCTTCTCCAACCCTCCACACACCTGCAGTGAGGTTGACGACCGAGGCTGTGCCAGCAGTGATAGCATCCACTTGGGAGTGGATCTCATGCTTCGACTCATCCATCTTGTTTTTGCGCCAAGCTTTGGATGCCTGAAATGGGGAGAACAGGGTCAGGAGATGGTGGTGGAGGTGGTGGGTAGCTGCACCCATGCTCACACAGAGAGATGCAGGAAACAGGAGACAAGGAAGAAGGAAGGAAGAACTGCGACCACCCAAAACTCCCCAGCCCATCCTGACCAAGCAGCATGACCAAGCGTCCCCTCCACTCCTGCCCCCAGAGTGGGATACAACCCCACCTCTTTGCAGGCAGCAGATCTTCCCAGGAGCTGCTGAAACCTCTCCTGGGAATGTGGCCAGCCTCACCCAGCCCAGCCAACAATCTCAGCAAGGTCGTCCCCCACAGCACCCCACCTTCACCCAGCACTCACAGCATCCTGCCCGAGGGGCGGCAAGGTCTCAAAGTCGTCCAGCGTGGCCTGGGCTGCATGCACAGCCTGCATGCTGGAGTTGATGGTGCCGGTCAGGGCTTGCTGGGCTGAAGTCTGCAACACAGGGACAGACTGAGGTGTGCCGGAGCTTGAAATCTAGGCTTAAAGATTTGGCTCACGCACCCCCCTGCAACATGGTGATGACAGTGCTGTAGGTAGGCACCTCCACAAAGCAGGGTGCACCTACCAAAAGGGGGTCTCGCCTCTGCACCTCACACTGGGGAATGCCCCGTCCCACCATGGGTACAGGTGAGTCTCACAGTTAACCAGCTCTTGGGGAGTGGGGAGCAGATGCAGTGGGACCTGACAAGGCTTTTACAGCAAGCCCCACAGCAGGCTGAGCGGGGCCAAAGAAAACAGCCTCCTTGTGGCCTTTTCCAAGCACTTCTCCAGCTGCAGAGACACAGAGGCCACCAAAGCCAGGCACAGAGCTCTGCTGCAAACCACGCACTGGTGGGGCTGGCCAGGCACAGCAGTTTGGGGCAGCTCAACCTGAAGGAGAGGCTGCAGCTGCCGGCCAGGGGAAAATGTCAGGGTGTAGCTCAAGTTTGCAGGGAGGATGCCAGCTCAGCCAGGCCAGCAAGCACACGAGGCCAGTGGCACAGAGACTCTGCTCTTCATAGCAAGCCAACGCCTGGCCACAGACCCAAATGGATGGGTCTACACAAGCCTGATGGGCACCTTTTGGAGTTCATGTCCTATGGTGGGCACAGGGAGAGCTTACCAGGGGAGGCATGTGCCCTCGGTGCATCTGGCCACTGGTGATTTGCAGTTGAGGCTGTGGCATCGTGCCCACCTGGAAATTTTCTGGCCCTCCAGCCCCTGTCCGCATGATGGCTGGCAGGGCCACCGAGCCCAGCTCTGCCTTGCCTACACGGTTAAACTGCTGCTGCAAGACAGTCGACCTGAATCGGGGAGAAATACCAGGTGAAGGGATGCCCACGGCACCGGCACCAGGCTCTGCGGGAGTGCTGCCACCGAAGGACTGGCAGCTCTTCCTCCAGACAGCTGTGCTGCAAGCTTGGCTGGAACCCGCTTTCCATTCAACTTCTGCTTGGCAGCTAACTTGCTCCTGGAGGACTTACTTCTTTGGAGACACGGAGTCTTCCAGCATGGTGGACTCCTCATCCCCCTCCAGTCCAAAGTGGTCTTTGCTCTTTTTCTGCAGAGGGAAAGAGAAAATGTGTCAGCCAGCACATATCTCCCAGCCTTCCCCATCTCCTGCAGCCCAGGCACGGTACCGGGGCCACAAGGTCCCCTTGCCCCGTCTCCAGCTCCCCCAGCAGCACCATGTGCCAACGGCTGTCTGGAGGCAGCTGGAAGGGGCACCCTGCACCCCTCTCCGGAGAGGAGCCGGTTATCACTGCTCTTCTCAGCACAGCCTCACCTTTTTGAGGATGATGTCGATGTAGCCGGCAATCAGCTGGGCGATCTGCTCCCCCTCCGTTGTCTGCACTGAGTAGTAACCATCCTGGTAATCTCCAAAATCCTGCAACGGCAGGGCACAGGGTAGCACCGGAGCTGGGCACTGGCGGCCATCCTGAGCCCCTCTGGTATGTGCTAAGCGCCCAAGCGCCAGCCTTTGAAACAGCAGCCAGGAGAGGCACCAGAGGAGGGCAAGGCTGTCCCACTGTGGGGCAAGGCTGTCCCACCGCAGGGCAAGACCCACGAGAGGGGTGGGCGTGAGAGAAGCCCCCTATGGGGGCACCGCCGGGAAGGGGGGCAGGGTGGAGGACCAGGACTGATCCCTACCAGGGTGAAGCTCTTGGGCGAGGCTGCCCAACGCTTGATGTTGGTCAGGCTCCACTCCTGGATCACTTCCTTGGTCTTCTCGTCCACGCGCATCACGCACTCCTTGGTGATCCCCAGCAGCCGTGGCACCAGCTTGTTCTTCCCCTTCATCTTCTCCTGCGGGCCACAAGAGAAGGCTTGTGGGCTGTCCCCGGGATGGATCCATCCAGCCAGAGACCTTTGAGGCCTGCTGTGGCTACTGAACACCGTTAAAGTCACACTTTCTGGTGGTCACAACCATGACATGGGGCTTGAAAATGAGAAAAAGCGTGAACCAAGAAGTGGGAAAGCAGTGCACAGGGAAAGACAAGAAGAGGCAGAGAGTGGAGACACAGGGAGTACTGAAGCAATGTGTGTTGAAGGGTAGCAGCTGGAGACACGAGGGACGGGGGGATGCTGGAGAAGAGGAATTTTGGCCGGTGAGAGGTGGGACCGGGGGAAGCCACTGCTCTACCTTGACCAAGAAGAAGGAGACCCCGTAGGTCTTGAGGGAACGGGCAAGTTTCACGTAGCGAACTTTGGCCTCAATCTCACTCATGTTCCCGCAGTTCTTGTGGGCCTGCAACAGCAAAGAGAGAACATCATGCTAGCTTCACAGTCCCCTGGCTGTGCCACCATCGCCCTGTCACAGCCTTTCCAAGCTCTCCCCGCCCCACCGGCATCCTCTGCCCCTGCTGCAGCATCCCTCTGACCTCTGGGACCTCAGGAGCTGCCTTGCCTGCCCACCTCAGCTTCCTGCTCCTGTTTCTCACCCGCCAAGCTGCTACGTGTTGCCTCCAGACACAGGAGCAGCCTCAAGCTTTGGCAAGGAGGAACAAGCAGCCCAGGTCTCAAAAGCCCCCCTGCACGTACCATGAAGATCTTGCGCTCCCCTTTCTGCTTGATGTACTCCTTGGGCAGGAAATCCTTGAGTCTGCCAAGAGACAGCCAAGCCAGCTGTTAGCAGCAGAGCTAAGCCAGCATTTGTCTTCGACTACAAAGAGGCGCAACCCAGAGCCTCGGACAAATCCCTGCCAGGGCATGGTCTGGGAGTTTTTGGGAGCAGGAAGGATGTGGGAGAGGTTTCTACAGTAATGAAAGCTGCCCCAGGAACTGCCCTGCTGAGACTGGGGTGGAGGTGCCAAGGATGCAGCTCTTCATGCAGCATCAGGGGGGACCGTATGGTGGGCTGGGATCCCCCGCCATCAGAGCTGGCTGCATGTCCTGGGGGGTGCCAGAGGGAGCAGGAGGTGGGGCTGGCACCCCTTGCAGCCGGCGTGGACCTCCACGCTTGGGCACTGTGCTGCAGGGAGGAGAGGGGTCACACCAGAGGCGGTGCTGGGGGCTGCCAAGCTGCTTGAGCCACCTGGGGCTCCCCAGGACACTCACTCCAGAAAGCCTGGCTTGTGCTTCTGTTCGTTGTGTGACCCAAACTGGATCTGGCACTGGTAGCCAGCAAATTCACAGGCTTTGTCAAAGGAGACAGGGTGGGAACCGTTAAGGATGTCATCGCGAGCCTGTGTGGAAAGAGAAGACACTGCTGTGGGCTGGGCAGCCATGCAGCCCTTCCACTGCTCCCCTCCACGCCGGGCAGGACCTGTTTTCCAGACAGAAAAGAAGTGGCCATGGAAAAAAGGAGGATCTAGGGGCAGGCTGTCCCCTGCAGGGACCATCACCATTCCTGGGAGAGGAACAGCAGCAGGACTTCAGGATGGTTCCCACCAAGCAGAGGAGACATGGGATCCCCTGGGGAGCTCCGGAGTATGCAGAGGGCAGGGCTGGGATTGCCAGTGTTGGCTCTTACCCAGGAGATAACTGGGCATCCTGAAGTGCCCCCCCGTGGTGGTTGCTGGCCAAACCCCTCAGCCACCAGCCTTGGCAGGGGACTGGTATGGGGCAGTGGAGCCAGGCACTCTGGGGAGCTGTACCTGCACATAGAGCAGGTTGAGCTGCACCGGATCTCGCGAGTCCACGTTCTGGTCGGAGTAGAAGAACTTGCGCCGCAGCAACAGCGTTTCGTTGTCATCGATGCCTTGCTCGCGCAGGGTCCGGCCGTGGTCCAGCCAATTCACTGTAGGCAACGCCAGGGCGTGAACAAGGACAGGCGCCCAGGCAGGGTCACTCCCAGCCCTGGGGCTGCTCAGGCGGAGCAAGAAATGGATGTCCCTCTGGTGCATCCTGGCTCTCACCCCTCTGCCTGGGCTTCCAAGCAGGAGACACCCCAGGGAGTGTGGGCACATGTCCCCTCATCACAGTCCTCTCCACTGTCGCCTCCACTCCCCTGCATTGGGTCTTCCCCTTGCCAGGGTCCCTGCCCCCCTCCCCGCTACCCTCGGCACGGGCTGACCCTGTTCCCAGCTCATGCAGGCACGTACACTCGTCATCCGTGTGCAACTTCTGCTTGAGCTTCTCCATCTTCTTCTCATCTCGCAGCAAGGTCTTGTCTTTCTTGAGGGTGCCAGTAACCTCCTCCTTCTTCTCTTCCATAATCTCCCGAACAAGCGAGTACTCATCATAGTTGGTGATGCCTGCAGGAGAGCAGAGGACCAAGCTCAGCACGACATTGCTGCCAAATACAGAGCCTGGAGTGATGCAGGGGTGCAGAGCAGTGTCCCCTCCCCAGCGTCACGCACCCTTTGGACATCCCCGCTGCCAGACCATCTGCCGCAGAGCTGCTGCCACTCCCCCAGTACCCCCATCTCTCCCCACCTCCCTTCCACCGCCCTGTCGCTGCTCCCTTCTCTCACCGATCCGGGCACAGATTGTCATGAGCATGTCTGTGACGGTTTTGGAGTCATCCACCATCACTGTTTTCACTGTCCCATCCAGCATACGGATCTTCAGGGGCCGCTGCTTCTTCTTGTACTCCATGGTGTCCTGCACGCACAACAGGGCACAGCTCCCAGCAGTGGCACTGGCGCAGGGCGCCCAGATCCCACCATCACGCCAACAGCTCCCTCTCCCCAGTGCAGTTGTGGGGGGGACATGGGGTGCTGTGGGGCCCAACGCAAGGCAGCAGGGCAGGCACCCACACCACCTCCACACCGAGGGCACATCCAACCACAGGGCCAAGGATCAGCTGGAAGGACGTGGGATGGATGCTTACCCCATTGCGAAGCATGTAGTAGTCCAGAGCCTTCCCAGCCTCCAGCCAGATCCCCTTCTTTGGGTCTTCATCCGAGAGGAACAGCCCAAAATCATTGGCTGAAAAACAGGTAAAGTCTCTGCCAGGGTAATCCTCAGCAGGACAGGGCCACAAAGATGCCAGCCTGCACCCAGGGATGTGCATTGGTGCAGCCCAATGCGTGAAGCACAGCAGCATGGTGAATGCTGGAGCCTAAACCTAATGAGTGGGCAAAAAGCTGGCAAGCAAGCTTCGAGGTTCATGTTTTACCAGTTATCTACGGAAAAAATCATCTGAAGCATGCCTACGCAATGTTGAACTTGGAACTGACAGTCACAACAGAAGGAAAAGCTTGGAGTTGTGGTTGACAGCTCTCTGAAATCTTTGGTGCAACCTGTAGCAGCAGCCAAAGCAAGGCAGTAAAGTGCTGGGAATCACCAGGAAGGGCACTGGGAATTGGTCTACAAACCCTAAGCACATCCACACTTGGAGTACTCCGTGGTGGTGTGGTCTGCACCTCCCCAGAAGGACACAGCAGAGTTTGAAAAGACAGAGAGGCAACTTAAATGATGGAGCCTTTGTATGAGGGACTAAAGGAGCTGGGACTCCTCCGTTTGGGGCAGAGGTGGCTGAAGGAGGATGGGATCAAGGCTTACAAGGTCTCAGAGGGGGTGAATAGGTGGTGTTCACCAAATCCTGCTACCTCAGGGCTGGGGTACCTGGTGAAAGTGCTGCTGCTGGAGCTTGGGCAGTGGCACCCCAGCTCGGACCCGCAGGGACAGCCCTGTTTTCAGGCTGCAAGAGGCCAGGACCACACCTGGCTTTGCCCTGGGAAAGGTCCTTCTCCACCTTTCCAACAACCCCACGCTGCATGCTGCCTTGGCCGGCTGCTAAGTTTATAACGAGTCATCTCGTTGGCAGCCCTCTGTGGGGAGGGACAAATTCCTGAGCCGCCCCGCTCCTGCCTGGCTAACACTGTCGTTAGGATCCTACTAAACAGGGAACAGAAAAATCACAGAGGCTTTGCATTTTATTTTCAAATTTAAAAAAAAAACCAACACCCTATTTTCAAAGCAAATTCCAAGAGGATACCTCTAAAGCACTGAAAACTGAGCAGCTTGCCCCAGATCCATAACTTGGGCAGGCAGAGGCGCCTCCCGAGACAGAGCAAGAGCAGAGCTGGAAACCTACACCGAAGCTCCCCCAGCCCAAAGGTGACAAAAAAACAGGGCAGCTCAGAAAGGGACCGCCGAGTGCCACTGGGTAAGGAGAGCAAAGAGAAACAAAAGCTGCAAGGAACTGATAGGAAAAGAAAAGCTGTGAGCAACTGAAAAGGAACTCAGGAATAAGCAGTTCCCTTTAAGGCATTCCCCTTGCCTTTTTTTGTAAGCAGGCTGGCTCACGCCCAGCAGCAGGAAATGCAATGCTCCCTCCAACATGCCTACAGCCCTGCATCCACATAAACATTCAGTCCCTCTCCAAAACCGAAAGCTGTGGTCCGCTGGACTGCTGGCCAGCCGGGCACGGCGCGAGAAGGCATTTCCTTTCGTCCTCAAGGAATTTGCTGCTCCCAGATGTCGCCGCGCTCCCCCTCCTCTTCCCACGACTCCTGACCTCCTGTTTGCTGCCTCTCCCCCGTGGCACAGCTGCTTTCGGAGGCAGCAGGGACCCAGGAGAACCCCTGAGATGTTGTCCCAGTGCTCCAGCCACCCCCCCCACACCGGGGACAGGCCACGTCCGCATGGGTGTGAATCACATCATGAGCTCATGAGCCATAAGCTTAATTTTGAGCCTGGCGGCAGCAGGAAGCTATTAGAGCTGAGAAGGCTTAGCAAGGTAATGGAGTACCGACGCGGGTCTGGCAGAGAGCTGCCAGTAGGGGACAGACCTGACGGAGAACTATATATCCTCCAAGAAAGGAAAAATTAACTTATATGGTTTATTAACACTCGCTACGATCCCTGCAACTGTTTAAACCCACCTACCCCTGACTAGTAGTGATAGACGCGAGTAGGAGAGAGGAGCAGAGACAGAAAGGGCAGCAGGCTCAAAGAGCTTGATGGGTATTTCACTTCCAAATGTGGTTTCCTACCTTCCAAACCCCAAATTTCTTCTGGGGTGTTGAGGAGGGAGCCCAAAGAGCTCAGCTCCTTGCCTCAAGTGGGCAGGAGGACTTGGACCTGGCTCCCCTCACCCCACCCCTGCTCTGGGAAAGCCCAGATGGGCACAGAGACAGGAGAGGAAAGGGAGACCGGTGAAATGCCAGGAGCTAAGCCGGCATGGCCCTGGCACGACAGCCAGCCCCGCTGTGGACTTACGCTGTCCCATCTGGGCCTCAGGCACCCGCTCGCGGATCATCCGGCAAGCGTCGTACACCATGGTGGAGGGCTCGAACTGCATCGTCTTCACCACATTGCCGATGCTGATTTTCAGTGAGAGGGCGACCATGGTGGCGGCTGGGCTGTCCCCACTCCTGCGTCACCTGCTGGAGGAGACAGGTGGGTTAGCTCTGACTGCTGGCCCCTCCGGTGTGCAGGGTCCTTCCTCCTCCTCCCTTCTGGCAGCACCTCTGCTCCCCGAAAGCCAGGACCCAGCTTCCAGCGGCAAGCAAGGGCTGCACCCTGTCCTGGCAAGCGTGCAAGGGCGTCTCGCTTTCCAGCCCTGTGCTGACCCCGGGGACTCTGGCCAGTGTCGCGACGCTTGTCTCCTCGTCCCAAGGTCCCAAAGCCTGCTCGCCCGCGGGAGCAACAGTAGCTGGTACTCGGCAGAGAGGCTGCCAACGGGGAGGAAGCAAGCGCATGGGAGCATACATGATAAGCCGTGAGAGCGCGACAGACGGGGTTATAATTAAACCTGCCGTGACATAGAAGCCACAAGAGGAAAACCAAGGTTTGACCCAGAGCTGGCAGGGCCCTGCCCTGGCTATCAGGGCCCCCCATGTCACCAGCAGACAGTGCTGGGCCGGCAGCCTGAGCACAGACGGACCCAGGGGGACGGAAAAGCCTGGAGCCGCTTGGGGAGGCGAGATAAGGGCAGCGGGCACCAAACCCACCCGTTAAAAATAATTACCTGGGGAAAGCACCACTCACACCCAGTGAGTGCTCAGAGGTCAGGGTCTATGGCAGCAGCTGCTGCACAAACCCAGGGCCGGAGAACCCCTGCACAGGATGATGTGCAGAAGGGCAAGGGACAAGATGCTGCAGGTTTCACTGCAAAGGCACGCAAGAGCTGCACCACGCCATCTGAAACAGGCCTCAAGCCGGGTCCAGCTTGAAGGATCAGCTTCAAGCTTGAATGATTGCGTAGATCAGCTTCAGAGCAAGTACTTCTCAACAGAGCTTTGACACACCAGGTTTAATAATGCTTAATTAAAACAACGATATTCTTACAGCAGAGCAAATTGAGAAATAAATGACAAAAGTAAAAAAAGGTTGTAAGTAAGCCCCCCGCGTGCCTGCTGCAGCTTGTAGTGCTTGTAGAGCCTGTTCCTTTGGGTTTACCCACTGTGCAGCAGCTTTCAGCTCTTCCCCAGGTTGCTGCACCCCGCAGGGTCCCTGCACCAGGTCCCTGCCCTTCTCAGCATCCCTGGTCCCTAGCTGGCCCCAACCCGACACTCTCCAGCAGCGACACCCCTTCTCCTCTCCCCAAGAGCCTGCTTGTGGGGAAGGAGTCCCCTGCTCTGCTCTGACCCAGGCTGCCTTGTCCTTAAACCCCAGCTGGTGGGAGGATGCAAGAGCACCAGCTGGGATGCACCATATCCGCTTGTTCTCTTTTAGATTGATTTTCTCCTATTAGGCCTCCTATTATGGCTGTCAGGGAAAGGTTGCTGGCCACGTGCACCCTCCGCCTTCCCGGGGAAGGTTCTTGGGCAAGGCTTGCTGGCAGCCTCCCTCGCCTGCCGTGCACTGCAGCGGCACATGATGAGCCTGTGCATCCCTGCCCGGCGCTGCCAGCTCCGATCCCCCGCAGAAGGGGGTACACCAGTGTGGGCTGCTCCCAAGCACAGACCCGAGTGGGCTAGGGGCAGGATCTGCAACGGATAAAAAGCTCCTACATCTGATTTTGGCCAGGAGCAAGTCAGAGGGCAGAGGTCCTGCTCCTGCAGAGCCATAAAGCCATGCTGGTGGTGCAGGGAGGGAGGCAGGGATGGAGGAGTGTGCCGCCTCCGCCAGCACATGGAGCGGCTCCAGCTCTGCATTCCTGAGCCATTCGGCAATGTTTCTGTGGAGGCCCACGGCCCCCACTGGCTCTGCTGACGAGGAATGAAATGCATTTCGGGTCCGGAGCGAGGGAGCCCGGCAGCAGTGGGAAGGAGGCACCCGCCTGTGCCATTGCTGTCCCTCCAGGAACACCAGTGAAGCTGCGGAGCTGAAGGGACGAGGAACACCCTGACATAGAAAGGGCTTTCCAAATATTTCATACGCAGGGTGGGCTGCTGTGATCACCAGGCCATCTTCTCTATATCTAAAAATATTTTCGAGTTGAGCATAAAGCTGCTTTCCGTCCCTCCGCAGGAAAAGGAGAACATGCCACCGCCAGGACAAGGTCAGAGACCACGGAGGAAGGGGAGGGGAGGATGCCGGATGGCAGAGAGGAACCGAGAGGAGCCAGGCCATGCCCAGCCATTTCTGCAGCCTCCTCTTGCCCTCCCAAAGCCAGCCAAAATCAGGTGCTGTGCCAGAGGCACCCCTTAGCACGCCCTTCATGGGGGCCACCACGCTTTCCAAGACCCTGCAGAAGGATGACTGCTCAAGCCTTCCTACTCCTGAGCTCTTACAAAACCGACAGAGCTCAGCAGGGAAGGTGCTCACAACATCAAGGAAGCCCTCAGAGAAAAGGGAGAGGCTTCATTTTAATTCCTATATTCTACAGAAACAGTTCAGGCTCCAGCAGCTGAACTTTGCTGACATCAATGTCTACAGCAGAAATGCTCTCTGCTGCATAAGAAGTGCACCTCCTCAAACCCTGGAGAGATTTGTCAGCAAACGTGGCAATTAATCACACGGGATTTGCAAATCTGCTTCCTTCTCCGAGGGCACCAACACAGGGCTTGGCCCCCATGGACCTCTCCCCTCCGGGTACCACGTGGGATAGGAAAAGCCAGACTAGACATAAGGGATGAGACAGCGTGGGAGCCTGGCGCTGCAAACCAGAAAAATAAAGGAAAAGGACAGTGAAATTCAAGCTGTCCCTCTGGAAAGAAAAAAAAACAAACAACCAAACAAACCAAGTCTCGATGAACACACACCGAATTTCTGTGCTGGCTCACCTCCAGAGCAAGCAAACCCGTTCTCAATCGGTTGTCAGTATGCAAAGGCAGATAAGGCACCGGAGCAGCGAGCCGGCCAGCCGGCAGCCAGATTAACACATGTCTGCATTTTATAGCAAGCTGTGTGCAACCCTTTGAGCCACAAGCACGCTGCTGAGCCGATCCCAAAATGGGGGGGGGGGGGGGGGGTGTTTCTTGATGGGGTCCAGCCCTGCTGGGACCCATCCCGGCTGCCTCCATCTCACCCCACACAAGGTGTGCAAAACCACCACGGCGGTGGAGGTCTCTGGGCTCTGCTTGAGGGCAGGGGCAGCGCAGGCAGGGACGGCTGCGGGCAGCGCCGCGCCGGCCCGAGGAACCACCGCGTCATTGCCGGGACCACTGAGAGCGAGTTTTCCGTCACGTGACGTAACTGCTATATTTGTATCGGCCGAGTTTAGCGCTGTAAGAACGGTTACAGAGGAGGTTTTATATCTTAAAAAAAAAAAAAAAAATCAACAAAAATCCAATAGCAGCCTGCTGGTGCACTCGCGGCAAGTTTCCAGAACAAGCGGCAAATCTTCAAATGCGACAATTTTGCCATTTTTAACATGCTCTTTTGAAGGGAGACTCCGGATGAGGTTTGGGTTTGTTGGTTGTTTTTTTTTTTTTTTTAACAGCAATGCCGAATTTCACTTGGGAAAGGCCCCACACCGGACCACCCCCAGGCTGGGAGTTGGTTGCAGGAAGCTTTATCAGCTGCAAACCGCACCACTGCCGGGGCTTTCCGCAGGCACGGATGCGGCTGCCGTCCCGGCCAGCGCAGCTGCCAGCACAGCCAGGCAAGTACCAGGCCATCGCGATGCTTGCCAGCGGTGGCTTTGCCGGCACATCGGTGTCTGCACAACAGCATGATGAACCGGGTCAAAAATTAACGTGGCAAGAAGATGGACCAGGCTTTGGCTGGGTTTTCCAGTACGGGACCAGTATACACAGCCACGGCAGGCACCAGGGGCATGCGCTCAGCCCCGCGCCGCCGAGAAGGCTGAGCCGGCTGCCCCGGTTGGTGATGGTGCTGCACACTGCTGAGCCCATTCAGCCCAGTTCCTCTTTCCCAGCCGTGCATCCACATCGGATGGGAAGATAGTTTCTTCCAGCCGAGGCCGAGCTTGCTCCCATGGAGTGTGAGCGGCTGGCGAGGCCAGCCCCAGCCCCGCGGCACCCCTGTGACCACTCGGCTGGGGCAGGAGCATCCTCTCATCCCCACAGGGAGGGCAACCCCGCTCGGCATGGGAAACGGGCAGGGGACGGGCAGCGGGGCTGGAGGATCACAGCTGCAGCCTGCCTGCCTGCATGCTCCCCCATGCTGAGGAGAAGCAGCTCTGGCCATTAACTGCTGCCATTTCCCAATCATCCCCAGGCCTGTCCGCTCCTGCCGGGCATCCCCTGCCCTCCAAGGGAGGGGGCACAAATGGTGTCAGCCTCTCCTGCGTCCTTAGTGAGCTGGCCCTCCGGCACAGCACCCCAAAAGCAGCACTCGGGGTGCAGTGGGTGCTCTCACGGCCTCCGGAGAACACCAGGCACCCCAATCTGGGCACCTGCGCTTGCCAGGGCAAGCGACTTGCCTGTTGCTGGCCAGGCAGAAAGGGGAAAGTGACAGGAGAGCGTGGCTGGGTTTTGGGGGGTATTTCTCCACCCAGCAGTTGGCAAAGCTCAGCTCTGGAAAGGAGGCTGCCCCACAGGTCCGTCTTTCCCCTTTCTCAGCTTTCCTACTCCCCATCCCCAAATCTGCTGAGACGCGCCGCTTCGGGACACACCAAGCTCCTCCTGCTGCCGTTGGGCGAGCAAGCTGCCTGCATGGCCGGTGCTCGCCACGCACCATCACCTGCTCATTTAGCGCTTGGGGGTTTTCACCCCACGGTCTGCGGGGGGGGGGGGGGGGTTCGGACCCTTTACCAGGCAACCCGCAGGCTCTGGCAAAATTAAAGATCCCAAAAATATGTCCCCTCCCCTTCTCAGCAGCGAGGCTCGGGGAGAGAGGAAAAAGGAGTAAACAATTATTGCTACCAAATATGGGTCTAACAGCCAGCGATGAAGCCACGGCAGAAGCATGTAGACATCCTGCCGGCAGATTCAAAGGAGCGGGGAGCTTGCAGGGGTGCGGGCAGAATCCGGCAGGGAACAGGCAGAGGACGGGGCAGGGTTTCCCTTGCCCGGTTAGCCGCTCCAGCCGGGGCACGGTGGGAACCCAGGCTTTTCCCCGACGGCGGTCAATCCCGCCCCACAGCGCCCACCCCAGCCCCACGTCTCCCACCCCATCGCCCCGTCCCGGGGGGCCACGACCAGTTCTCCGTCCCCGCAGGACGGGCGGGAGCTGCGGGGCCGTCTCTCCCGGTTGCGGCGTGGCCGTGGGCAGCGTGTCCTCCAGCGTCCCCACCCAAAACCGCGCCGCGGGCTGCGGACACCCTTCCCGCTCGCCTCCCCCTGCCTGCAGGCAGGGTGGGCAGGGGGAAACCTTCCCCGCCGTGCCCGCCCGGCACCGCAGCTCGCCCCCGTCCCCCCCCCCCGGGGCGGGGATGCTGGCCCCGGCCTGGCGAGCGCAGACTTTGGGCCCAGGCCTGCAGCGGCGGCGGTTGCTTTAGGGCAGGGCAAGGACAAGGCTGGGATTAACGGGGGCCGGGCCCAGCCCGGCCCTGCCTGCCCGTGCCGCCCCGGCACCCCCCGGTGGGTGCCGGTGCTCCGGTGCCGCCGGCCCCGGGGGCGATGGGGCGCGCCCCAAAACCGGGCCGAGGCGTGACCGACCCCGGGGAGACGCTGGGTCGCGGCAGCCCGGGGCAGGCGCCCCGGCGGGCGCGGGGGGCCCCGGTAAGCGGGGCGCTGATCGCCCCCTGCCCCCCGGTAAGCGGGGCGGGGGGGGGGTCCCCCCGGTACATCCGTTTCCGGCACCCCCGGGAACCAGGCCGCTACGGGTCACCCCGTGCTTCGCCCTCCTCCCCTCCCAGCGCCCCCCGGTTACCGGGACCCCGTCTCTGCCCCGTCCCCGTACCTGTGCGCGGGCAGCAGCAGCGCGGCGGCCCCGCCGAGGCTCTGCGGAGCGGAGCGGAGCGGGGCGGCACCGCCCGCTTCCCGCCCCGCCGCCCCCCGCCGCGCATGCGCCGGGGCACGGCACAGCTCGCCACGCCGCGGTGCCCCGGGGCTGCGCTCCGCCCGGCTTCCCCCCCACCCCGCCCGCACCCCGCGTCCCGGCCCCGCACCCGGGGCTGCCCGGTACCCGCGCCGCCCCACCCTGCGCCCCGGGGCTGGGCACGGCTCAGCGCCCGCACCCCGCCGCCCTGCTCCGCCCGCTGCTCGCCCGCTCGGGCCTCCGCAGGGCCCGGTGCACCCCGGGGCTCGGCCGGCCGGCCGGCCGCCCCCCGCCCCCCCCCCCCCCCCCCCCCCGGCCCGGTCGCTGCCGCGCGCTCCCGCCCCGCCGCCACGCGCTCCCGCCCCGCCGCGTCACCCCCGGGAGGGGCGGGGCCGCCCCGGGCGCGCGGGGCAGGCTGGGAGCGCGCGGCGTCAGCGGCGGCGCGGTGGAGGCGCTGAGGTGAGGGGCGGGCGGGGCGGGGGCTGCGGGGGTCGGGACCGCCGCCATCCCCTCACCCCGGCCCGGGGGGCTCCGCGGGGCGGCCGCAGCGGGGAAGCGCGGGTGGCAGCCCCGGCGCTGACAGCCCGCCGGTGCGGGCCGCGGCCCACCTCCTCCTCCTGCGGCACCGGGCCGCCCGCTCAGGCCTGGGGCTGTGCTGCCCGGCGGGGAGTCGGCGGCTGAGGGCTGTGCGGGCCCCGCTTGCCCGCGGGCCGGCCCCGCGGGTGGGGCGGTGAGAGGCTTCCCTGGGGCGGGTGTCGGGGCGCGGGGAGCCGGCCCGGCCCGGCCCTGCTCCGCCCCGCCCGCTGCTGGCGCCCCTCCTCCCACCCCGCTTGCTGCCGCCCGCCCCCGCCCTCGCCGCCTGCCCGACGCACGCTGCCGGGGCAGGGAGCCCCCGGTGTCGGTGGAAGCACCGGGCCGCGGCCTTGCCCGGGCTCTGCCCCGCTCCCCCGCCGCTCCGGGGCAGCCCCGCACACCGGCCTCCCGCTCCCAGGCAGCTGGCACAGCAGCCCTGTGGCTGGACCCTGCTGGTTTTGGGTGGGGTTTTTTTTTGGTCTCCGGGGGGGTTTTGGTTGTTTTGGGTTTTTTTTTTTCCGGACTGCCACACCTGCCAGCTAGATGTAAAAGCTTAGCGGTGCTAATGGGGAGGTGTGATGGATGCCCCCCCTCTGACCGAGTGAGCAGTGCTTTGGTTCAGGCATCAGCGACAAGCGGGCCTGACCGATACCAGCCCTGCCAACCCTGAGAACCGCATCTTCTCAGGGACTGGGGCGTCTAGGCCATGTCTTATCGGGAGGTAACAGCAGCCCGCGCTGGGACTAGGCAAAGCTAAAGCTGCCACAGCTGCGCGCCTGCACAAACACCAAGCGGGGGTTGACTGCGAGTCCATCATTTTATGCTCCACATGCCTGTAGCCTCCCCGAGCCCACTGAGCTCCCCTGCACGGCAGCGATCTCCCCCTGGAGCAGGGACACCTCTCACGGTTGCTCCTCGAGGCTGAGAGACCCTTTACTCGGCATCTGATATCTACAGCAACGTAAGCGACATTTTTACATTCAGCCTAAAAGTATATTGTATGCTAGCGACATTGAGATATATATGTATCCAGCTTAATTATTAGAAGTGTGGTCAGAGGTAGAGTGTTTGACCGCTGCCTAAATTATTGTTTAAATCATCGCTTAAATCATTGTCAAATCACTGTTTAATTACCATTCAATTATTGCTTAATCACCATTTGATTGCCATTTCATTTTCATTCAATCGTCAATTAATTATCATTTGACCATTGTTTAATCATTAATAAAACCCTTTTAGTTAACCCCATGACGATGACTTCTCTTAATAATTTGCCTGCGATAGGATGCTGGCCCCACTGGCTGCACGCCGGGGGTACAGCACCTTCAGGCTTCAGGGGAACGGCAGGATCTTGCATGCTCTCCACAGCAAAAAGCCTGGGGCCCTTCCAGTTTCCTTGTCCTGCAGCTTTTGTGTTCTGGGTCGAGCAGGGCTCCTGTGGCTGGGTCCCAGTAGTCTAGTGGGGAAACTGTGTGTGGTGGGGCCACCAGTGCTGGTATGGTAGCCTTGCTGGGGAAGTACTTATGGGCTGGTCGTCGCTGCAGGGCCCTGGCAGCTCTTGCTGTTGCACGGGGAGACTTCATCTGTAGGGGCTGAGGGACATCTCAAAGGAGTGCTGATGTCTGCTACTGTGCCTGTGCTCACTTTGGGTGTCCTGCTCAGATGTCGCGCCCAGAGGAACTGGCTGCTTTGGCAGATGAGGACCTGCTTGACTTCCTCCTGAAGGATGATGCTCCCTGCCCTGAAATCCCAGGGGAGGAGAATGGTCTGCTGGAAGACTGGGGCCTGCCAGAGCCTGAGGTGAGTTCTCTGGGAGGAATCGCTGCCGGGTTGTGGTTCAGGAGGTTTGGCTCCCTGCTGAGTAAAAGCTTTTTCTTCACAGCTCCTGGACAAGGAGATGGATGTCTTCATCAACTCCCTGCTGAGCGCCTTTGAAGATGAACCAGGCATGCTGCAGGGTTATTCGCCTGCTGACAGTGACAGCGGCATTTATGAGGATCAGCATCTGTCCCATAGCCCTGGCAGCGACTTTGCTGGCAGCCCTCGGAGCTCAGACATTGTGCAAGTTGATCACAACTATTCCCTCCATCAGGATTGGTCTGCGCTGGAAAGCGTGAGGTCTGACATGGCAGAAGGAGATGTTTCCATTGACCTTGGTAAGTGATGTGTGAGGGCTCTTTCGCTCCTGGGTACAGGCAGAAAAGCAGTCCCACATTGGCATTTTTTGGGTGGGTGCCAGGCAGTGATGGAGAGAGCCGAATTTAGTGGCTTTCTGCTGCTCTAAAGTTGCAGTTTCATGCTTCTCAAAGTCGGCTGGTCAGGTGCTGCCTCACTGAGGCCCAGCGCTTGACTCTCGTTTCCTTCCCCAGAGACATGGACGGGTTTGGAAGGCACAAGCAAGGCTCTGGAACAGAGCTCTGGTTTCCCCATTGCTGTTGCTGTGGATGCTGAACCCCAGCTTGTACCTGGAGCCATCATGCAGGTACTGATGGCCATGCCTGTGGGCCTTTGCTTCTGGTCTTTTCCTCAGATATCTCTGAGGAAAGCATGATGCTGCTTTGGGAGAGCTGATCCCGGTTCTGTGTGCTTCCTACATGCCCTCTCTGCCCTGGAGTGGACTCCCTTTACTTTGCATTCTCAGCGGGCATATTTTTCCTGTTTTCTAGTCCGACTTCCCAGAGCTGGTCTTGACAGAGGAGGAGAGACAGCTCCTGGAGAAAGAAGGTGTTTCATTACCAACCTGTCTGCCACTGACCAAAGTGAGTCCTCGCTACAGCCTGTCACTCCCAAATGGACTTGGACCACTCGAACGCTTCAGCCAGAGCAGGGCTTTGAAAATACAGGGTGGTGTCTTGATGAGAGCATGGGTGCCCAGGTGCTGTGTTCAGGGCAGCATGCGGCAGGGCTTGGTGTCCTCTTCCTTTCCTTGGTGTGTGTCCGCATGCACAGCAGCCTCTGCTTTGCTGATCACATAGAAAAGCTGCGTGCTTTTCATCTCCCTTACGTATGCCTCACTTTTGCTACACCGGGGAAGCTGCTGGCCGCATCAGCAGGCCAGAGTTTGCCTTGCAGCCCCTGCAGTTCGTTCAGTGGTGTGGGAGGGACAGAGGACAAAAGCATGCGGGCCAAGCGCTGAGATGTGTGCAGGGTTTGTGAGGGCTGGATTGCAACGCCTGTGGGGTTGCTGCTAATGAGAAATGACCCTTGCAGGCTGAAGAGCGGCTTCTGAAGAAAGTGCGTCGGAAGATCCGGAACAAGCAGTCAGCCCAGGATAGTCGTCGCAGGAAGAAGATCTACGTGGATGGCCTGGAAAACAGGTATGGGCACACAGCAGAATCACCCAACACTGAGGGGACAGACAGGTTCTTTTAGGGATCCTTGGCAGAATGATGATGGCACTAAATCGTAGTTTCAATTAAAGCGTTGCGTTCTTAACGTTTTATGATTAATGTAGCACAGAATTTTTGATTAGAATGGCACAGGATTTCTACAAGCAGAATCAATGTAGTACAATCTATAAGCAGCATAATACAGAATTTATAATACAACTTCACTTATAAGTTCTAGTCACCTAGATCCTAATACAACTGAACTTAGGGTTTCTAATCACCCGGACCCTCTGCAGATCAGGTCGGGTCAGATCTTAATGCATGGTTTTCTGAATCAATATAAGGATCATAATCTAGACTTGACAATGACATAAAGGAATACGAGTCACTCCCTCAATCATGGGAGGAAGCAGATGACGGCGGCAGTGTCTGTGGCCAGGGCGGGTCCCAGGTCTCACTGTCCAGCAGCAGCTCCAGTCCAAGTTCCCCCTGAGGACTTCTAACTGCTTGATTTTATGGACAGTGCTCTGTGTGCTGTTACGCTTCCCTGCTCTGTGACAGGGTTGTCAACAACACCGGGCTGGCCGGCTGCCTGGGACCTTCAAGGCTGGTGAGGAAGGGGTAACCGGCCCAGCACCCAGGAACCTTGAGGCCGGCAGGGAGGGGAAGAAGAAATCTGGTTTCTCAACTTGGTGCCAGGACCTTCAGGGCCTGAGAGTGAGGGGAAGGGAACAAATACGTGACTCGCTCGGTCACAGAGAATGTCTGCTCCCCTCATAAAGTGGCGTTTGTTGTGCTGACCACATTGCCAGGGGTCGGGAGCAGGGGGAACCGGTCAGAAGCAGCTGTGCTGCTGATGGGGTCTTGCCACCCTGGGCAGAAAGCGAGGCTGACCCTGTGGGGCAGCAGCTCTCCCTGATCAGGGGGCTCAGAAGCTTGTGGCATAGCCTGCCCTGCTCTCTTAAGCCTGGAGACGGCCCAGAGCTTGCTCTGTTCAAGCCGGGTGCTGGCCTGCCAGGTCCAGCGTGTTCTCCAGGTCAGGCTAGTTTGCAATACAGCCTGACATTGTGGATCTGCAGGGCTGGTGTGCTGCGAGGAGTGAGCATCCTTAGGGATTAGTCTGGTGCTTCTCTGTGGGACTGGGCAGGGCTTACCCCTCCTGAAACCTGGTGTGAGATGTTGCTCTCTGGGCTTTACTCCAGGTAGACCCCAGGAGCAATTTTATCTGCCCCGGCCACCCAGAGGTGGTGGCCGATTCCCTGAGGAGAGACTCTGGTGAAGTCCCTGCTGTTGACTAACAAAAACCTCTCTGTTTTTCCCCTGTGCTGTTCGTCTTTCCTGGGAAGGGTGGCAGTCTGCACAGCTCAGAACCACGAGCTGGAGAAGAAGGTGCAGCTGCTGCAGAAGCAGAACATGTGAGTTCTTATTGTTGGACGTGGCAGGAGATGTGGTGGGGAAGGCTGTTCCTCTTCTTGGGATTGTGGCCTGTCCTTGACTGCACAGGGGGGAGGAGGGGAGCGTGCAGCTCTTGGTTCAGCCGCTGCGCTAACCTGCGTTGCCTGCTCTCCTGCAGGTCACTGCTCGAGCAGTTGCGGAAACTGCAGGCTTTGGTGAGACAGTCCACCACCAAAACTACCACAGCAAAAACCTGCACCATGGTGAGTGCTCTCAGCCCCAGTGTCTGCAGAGGGGTCTCTGCTGTCTGTATAAGTTTGGGAGAGAGGTGTTTATGGCAGCCCATGATGCCTATTCGTGTCCTTTGCTCAAGTCTGTGCTGATCTTTCTGTTTCCAGGTCGTGGTTCTGTCCTTCTGCCTCATTCTCTCCCCCAGCATTGGCTCGTTTGGGAGCAGAGAGCCACAGCCAGAGCTCAGAGGTGAGTGCTGGGGGGCTGAGGCATGGCTCCAGGTGAAGTGCTGCCCTCCAGGGCAGACAGAGCACCTTCCTCAGAGACAGCCCGAACTCTGGGGCTCCTCCAACCCAGCGGCCCCTCGCCTGGGGTGACGGCTAGCTTTGGCTTTGCTGTCTCGCTCCAGCTCTGGACTCTTCCTCAGCTCTATTGCAGAGGCCCACCTGGGGGTAGGGCCCTGGGCCAGGAGCGGTACAAGAACTGGAGGGATCCAGTCCCCCTCGGAGCACAAGCTGTGCTTCTGCCTGGCAGCCGTGCAGCGTCCTCTCCCTGCCTCCCCTGGGAGGAAGCAGCCCTAGTTGAACAGTTTGTTCCGCTCTCGTGGTCTCTGCGGCAGCCCGTGCTCAGAGCAGGACGGTGTGAGGCTGGGAATGACAGGGCTGGCTCTACCTCTCTTGCAGTGCTGTCACGGCAGATCCGTGAGTTCCCAAACCGGGTGGCACCTGATGTGCAGGAGGACGCCGCGCTGGAGGGGTTCAGCCCAGAGCCTGAGGACCCCTCGCTGTTGGGCAGCCTCAATCAATCACGGGACGAGAGGCAGAGTCCACCCAACCCCGATCCCAGATCTTTCAACAGCAACTCATCCTCCGACCCTCCGGTGGCAGCGGGCTCCGAGCTGGGCCCTCCCCAGCCACAGGAGCAGCGTTCCCAGAGCGACCCTTTGCAGGCAGTGGTGCTGGCGGTGGGGAAAGCGAAGAGGCCGGAGTGGACGGAACACGCTGCCAGGGTTGTCATCCAGCAGCACCGAGCCGATGAGATGTGACCACCGCCGCCTCCTGCCTGTCGGGGTGACGCTGGGCACCCTGCTGGGCAGGGACAAACAGAGCTACATTAACAGATAATTTATCAAAGCAGATTTTTCTGAATACCCTCCCAATGGCTGGCAGCTCAGAGGGTTTACTGGGGAGGAATTGTTTTAGGGTTGACATGTTCTGACACTCTGCTCTGTGTATCTATAGCAGGACTCTATCCCAGACGGGGCAGGAAACTCTGGGAACGTTGCTACGGCTGCTGATGTGGCTCTGCAGCCCGGGGTGCGTCCCGTGGCTCGTGGGGATGGGCTGTGGCATGGGGATGGGCTGTGGCATGGAGGGTGAAGGCGGTCGGGCCTGAAGGCGCCCGTACCTGGTCTGACTGGATGCAGTTGGTGATGGAGGCCACTGCCCTGCTTCTTCCCTGCCCAGGTGGAGGTGAACAGGCTGGGTCCTGCACTTCTTACTGTGTCTGGTGGCCACAAGCATCTGTCCCTTGTCCTTCCCCCTTAATCCTGCAGTGTTACCTGATTTCTAGCTGTGAGATAGCTGACCTTCAGTGCCTGCACAGGGAGTGGCCATGCCTTTGCAGACCTGTCAGACCCTGCGTGTCGCCTGTTCCTGCTAGCTTTTGAGCCACGGCCGCAGCTCCTGGCGCAGCTGGGGAAGGTAACGTGAAGTCCTTCCCAAGCTGTGCGTGCCGTTTCCCTTCCGTAGGGACTGAGCCTTTCATGTCCCACAGCCCTGGGAATGGGGCTTCTGGGCCTCGAGCCGGACTGCTGAGGGGGTGTGGAGCAGAGAGCAGCAGAGCTGCTTGCTCTTCTGAAGGCTTTCCTGGCCACTGGACGGTTTCAAAGCTGTGTCCTCGTGTGCCCGAGCTTTGCTGCACTGACCGGTGATGTAGTCATCTGGCTCTAGTTGCTCCCTGGGGCTGAGCAGAAACACTTCGAGCTGGTGAGCGGTGTCTTTCCTGGAGTGCAGCTTAGTGGTACATGTTGCGCATCTCTCCTCATCCTACTTCAGGACATTTCATAGAATCCTATAGAATGGTTTGGGTTGGAAGGGACCTTTACAGATTATCTAGTCCAATCCCCCTGCAATGAGCAGGGACATCTTCAACCAGATCAGGATAATTCATAATTTCTGCAGTAATAACATGTAAATAAATACTAATCACGTGTGACTGTCCCCTCTGCGGTTGTTTCGGTGAGGGGCTGCGCCAGGGGCTGGGAGGTGACCGTTCACTTCCGCAGCCTAACGAAGGGGAGAGGGTGCTGCCTTCCCTTCCCGTGGCTGCGGCTGTGCAGAGGAGCTTGTTGAGGCACGGTGCGAGTTCGCGGGCTGGTTGCTCTGCTCTCACCCCCCTTCAGGGGTGCGAAAACACCCTTGAACCACCTCTACAGACCAGTGAGTGTTGTGAGCACCCAGCACCCACGTGTGACCTGCGTGCACCCAAGACACCAGCGCCGCAGAAGCGAGCAGCTTCCCCGGTAGGAAGCGCGAGGAGCCGGTGTCTGCCCCCACCACCGCTTTCGTAACGGGGAGCTGCACAATCGCAGGAAGCGGAGCAGAGCCAGGGTGGTGCAACGGCCCTGTCCCCTCAGCCGGGGGCCGTGGGGAGGGCCCGGCCTGCTAGCTGGTTGCTAAATCAGGGCTGGGCCCTGGGTTGGGATCGCTGGGTCCACGGGAGGCACTAACGGAGCCTGAGCTCAGGCTGCGGAGCCCGGCGTGGGGTTTGGGGGCGTGGGAGCCCAGCGAGGCGATGGGTCTGCACCCACCCGGGAGGCAAAGGGTGGTTGTGCAGGCCAACGAGCTGTAAAATTGAATGTTGTGTCTCTGCCCTGGGGAGGAGAGACCGCCAAGGGGAGGCTCACCCACGGGCCCTGTCTCAGGACAGGCAGCAGCACGCTCGTAACAGGGTCAGGTCGCAGCTCTGCCCTGGCCGGGGCAGGCAGCCCGTGGGCATCCCCGGGGAACCACTGCACCTTTCTCCCCAGGAGCCGTGCGCGGTGGCAGGAAGGGCCGGGACCCCGTCCGCGCTTTCGTTTCATTTTTTGCAGTTCAAGGCTGGGGTGCGTAATGCCACTGATGTCACCTGGAGTCGCTGGCCCAGCACTAAGTGATACTGCATAAGTCATCTGAAATAAAACACAATGGTGTTGCCAGCAAAGCAGGGAGTGGCCACCAGGGCCGGTGTTGGGCCAGGGGCAATGGGGTCAGCACCGCGCTCCGCAGTGGTGTGGCTCGCGCAGCCTAATGTCAGGAGGGGAGAGAGCTCTGGAAGAGCGGGCAGGGAGCCAGGCGAGCGCAGTGGGCACCTCATCAAACGCAGGTGCTGCTTGCACCAGCCAGCACAGCCCTTCCACGCAGAAAGCTTGCGGCAGAGGCTGGGATATCGCAGAGCCCGGAGCTGGTCCCCGTACTGCACTGGGGACGAGCCTGTGCTGGGAGTTTTGGGAATGGCTGCTCCACGGTCTCAGCCTGTGCTGCCCCAGGGCTGTTATTTTTCACCGTTTTCTGTGTTCTTGCGCCGGTCCCACAGTGGTTAGCTGTGAGCCAGCAAGAGGAAGGAAGCCAAGCCTGGGCCTCACGCCTTGGGTTAAAGGGCAGCAATGATAAAAATGCCCGGAATGAGTTCTTTGGCTGAGGAGGAGGCTCGCACCTTGTTTCCATCAGGCAGAGGAACAGAAAGAGCCTGGTATTTCTGCCACGCTGCTCCTCCTCCTTGCCGCAGAGCCTCCATGACACCTATTTCCCTCGCACGCTGCCGGGATCGGAGCGCAGGCTGTGTGTGCATCGACGTGGCTTGCACGCACGCGTGGCCCCACACTCTGGCTTAGGTTGGTGTTACAGCCCCTGCTTGCCCTCCCCGCTCTGTTCCCTCTGTTTTTCCCAAGATCGACCTGCATCCCATGGATGTCCCAGCAGGTGCCTGCATTGGCGTCGTGGGAGCACGCCAACACAGCAGAAACATGAGCTTTTCAGGGCAAAATATCCTGCTCAGCCCTTGGCAAGTCCCATCTGGGTGTTGCTGAATGGAAACCCTCTCTTTTTTGCGTGGTGACTCCCCGAGTGTCGGTAGTGCCATCTCCTTTCCACCATAGTGACATATTGACAGTTATGAAGGCATGAAATGAAATTTGCCTCCTATTGCTGAGGAGGGCTGTGTGGCCAGTACAAAACACCTCCTGCTCACCGCTTTAAAGGAATGAGGTTTTCCTTTTTTTTTTTTTAAAGGAATCAGGGTTTCTCGGAGAGGTGGGAATTTCAGTCAGTAGCAGCAGTAAGGCACACCCTCCTTTTCAAGGGAAACCTAAACCCCCTGTCAGCATCCATCCTATTTTTATCCACTAGCACCAGCTGCTGGATATTGGTGGGAGCAGAAAAACTCGCAGAAATCTGAGCGCCTGGTTAAAAAAGCAGCTGGAAATACAGCAATGGAGCCATCGTCTTCCCCCCCCGTTCCTGCAACCGGACACCTCAGCCCCGGGGCTGCTGAACCCCCAAAGGAGCCGGTTGTGTTGGGACTGCTTTGGCAAGGTGTCTGAGGCAGAAAGCAGAGAGGTCGGGCTGGGATGCCTGAAAAAACCCCAGCCAGGGCCAGATGCGTCCTCCCTCTCTTCCCTTTCCCTGGCCACGCGCGGTGCAGCAGGGGCTTGGCTGGAGAACCCGATGTGTGCGTTGCTCAGGGGACGTGTCCGTGCCGAGGAGCCTCTCTTGGGACGAGCTGTTTGGGAGCTTTCCCCACCCCTGGGGCGGCTGGCAGCCAGCCGCCACAGCGCATCCGCCGGGGCTGGGAACAGGAGGCTGCCGGCTCTGCAAAAGCCATTTGCAGCTGCTCCATGCATTTGGGCACCCGAGAAACTTCCTCTGCTCCGCTTGCACGGGGAAGGCTCTGCCTGGAGCCTGCCCTGCATCCCTGGGACATGCTGCCCACGGCAGGCCACCGAGGCTGTGCCTCATCCCGCTGCCTGGTCACAGCCCAGTTTGCCCCGCACCCCTGGGCACATTTGGGAGAGACACCGAGGGACAAGTTACCCACAGCACAGCGGCAGGTTTGCAGGCGCAGCACTGCTGCCCGCTGCCAGGGAGGGGACATGGGACAGCCCCCATCCCCAGGGACCCTGCTGCCCTCGGCGATGCTGCACGAAGCCTCCCCATGGGAGGGTGCTTGTGGGGCAAGACAAACCCCGTGGGTTTGAGGCAGGGCAGAAAACAGAGCCAAGCCCTGCATCCCCACAAAAACCCTTTATTTTGCACCTTGTGCCCAGCCTTCACGCTGGGCTGAACTTGCCTGGGAGAGCATGAACCTGTGGGCTGAGAGCTGCTGAAATACAGCACGTCAGCATGGGCAGAGCCTGGCTGGGGGAAGCGCCATGTCATTGCCATCCTGGGCCTCCTGGATTTCCCCACTTGCTGTTATTTTATCCGGGTGAAAACACTGGTGCCAATCCTGCAGGAAACCCCAAATCACAGTGGTTCATCCATCTGGGGTCACCTGTGCTGTGGTGGAGGGTACAGAGGGGAAACCCGAGGGTGGGCACTGTGTTCCCTGCTGCCTCGCTGGATGCTGGTGGTATGCCCTGGGCTCCTATACCCTGTAGCAGAGGCTGCACCGAGTGCTGGTATCATGTCCTGCTCTCTCCCTGCTGGGGAAAGTGCAAGGAGAGTCCCTGGGCCCTGTCCTGGGGTCACCCACCCTGGGGCACGCCTGGGATGCAGGGGCTGGCCAGGTCACAGGGATGCTCCTTAGCCCCTGCTCGTCACTGGTAACAAACCCATTTCACCCTCGCAGTCCTGCCATGCCTCGTCCTGGGGGATTTCTCCCTTCTCCAGCCTGGGGTGCAGGAAAGTTTGGCACAGTGGTGGCCAGGACCCAGTGCTCACCGGGTGGCTTTCCAGTCCTCAGCGGGGCTGTCGGCTGCCTCCCGCAGGAGCCACAGGGCGTGCAGGGTCTCCTCCCCATTGGTGCCCACATAGCACTGGCCCAGGAAGGCAGTCGTCCGGGCTGCCTCTGAGCCTGGAAGGGTATGAGGTGGCATGAGTTGGGGTGATGAGGCACAAAGGCACCCCCCTGCATCCTGCTGGCATCCCTGCTGCAGGGTGATGGCCCCCTCTTGCCTACCTTGGAGCCGCCAGTGCACGGTGAAGGAGAAGGTGGGCTGTGGGACCAGCCCTGCATCCTGCTGGGACCCCTCCAGTGGCGAGGTGAGGATTTCGGAGTCACCGGCGGCTGGCCCCGGCAGGTAGGAACCGGAGAACCTGCCATCCTTGCCCAGGACAGACACGACCATCCGGCAGCCGGTGTCGCTCCGCCACGACCCAGAGAGGAGGCACTGCAAGGCCAGGGCTGTGTCTTGGGGTGCCTGGCCAGGCAGGGGGGGCATCCTGCTCCCGCCTCACCACGCTGGCTCTGCCTGGGGGTGCCTACAGCAGTGGGGGCCATGCCACGGACCCTGTGTGAAGCGGGTGCCACCGGCATCGCCACCATCACACCCGTGGCACTGATTGCCTTCAGCCCAGCTGCTGCTCTGGGCTGTTTGCTGCTGCCACCCAGGGAGAGCGGGTCCTCCCCATGCCAAAGCAGAGGGTGTGCTCCTTTCCCTGCATGCTTGGTGGGAAATGGGCTTTCTCCAGGGCACGGCTCCATTTGCCTGTCTCTGGACAGATTCCCGCAGCAAAGAGCATCCTCGCAGGAGCACTCCCTCCCTCCCAGCCTCTCCACAGCTTCCCTCAGCACTGTGTAGTGCTGGTCCCACCAGCTCCGGCAGCCCAGCCCCGGCTCCCTGGTGAGCACCACGGCCCCAGCAGCAGCCTTCGGGGTCTAGCAGGGTGCCAACGCCACATCCCCATCGCCACCCATCCCCGTACCTTCCTCTCCGCAGGGCTGACGCACGCCACCAGAGCCAGGGTGAGGACCAGGGCAAAGGCACCACTCCCCATGGCCACGGGGCTGCGAAGGGCCTGTTAGGGCTCCCCCCCGGCCCCGTGCCCTGGGCCCTTTATAGGGCTGTAACTGGAGCCCCGCGGGCACCGGGCTGGGAGCCGTGGGGCGGGTGGCCGGGTGGCAGGGTGCCCGGGACAGGACAGGCGAGGTGAGGAGGTCTGCGTGACCTGGGCAGTGCCGGAGGAATGCGGGGATGAGCACGGCTGTGGAGAGAGGTGGGGGCACGGGTGTTTTTTTTAAGGCCTTTATAGCAGCCTGGAAAGCATCAACTACCTCCCTCGGGAATCCGTCTCCTGCGCATGCAGGCTGGAAATCATTACCTGTTTAAACATTTAACCGCTCCCTGCTTTGCTGCTGCCGCTGCCTGAGCAGGGTGTCACCCAGGCGGTGCCAGGGCACCCCTGGCAGAGGCAACTGCAGCGGCTGCAGCGCTGCACGGGAGGGAAGGCTCGCCCTGCCTTCTGCTTTAGCAGCAATAACGTTTCCCCAGCATCTTCTGGATATCAGCTGCTAATTTTGCTGCATTTGCTTTTACAGGCGTTAGAGGAAGAAGTAACCACAGGGGGGCACTGGAGTCCAGGCGAGTGTGTTTGCTAAACACACCCAGCATGCTAACCAGCCTTGCACTTGAACCTCTTCTTTGTACGCGCTGCTCTTAGGGGCTTTGGATGTAGAAAACACAGAGTGCGCTGTCCCTGTGTTCCTGAGCTGCTTCTCTGCTCGCTGCAGTGCCTGGAGCAGTCTTGGGGCTGTGGGCAACTGAAAATCAAGGTGGGATTCAGCTGCATAAACAGACGCTGCTCCCCGGGCAGCAGTGTCTGGGGTGCTGGACGGCCCAAGGGCTGCGGTGTTGTGCATACTGGGGGTGGGGGACTCCCACCCTGGGGTGGCACCGCTCGGTGCCCACCACGAGCCCCAGAACAGCCCGGGACCCCGCCGCTGCGGCTGCTGCTCAGCGCCTCTCCCTGTGGTCTGGGTGACCTCAAAGGCTGGGGCGAGCGGAGACCACCCCTCTCCTAACACACCACTCCTCCTTGTCGCCTTTTACAGTCCCAAACTCATGGGCTTATCATAGGGGCCTGAGAAATCCTCCCCCCGCAGGGGATCTCTTGCCCTTGCCCTGGATGCTACACTCCATCCTTTCGGCCTGGCACCAGGCCATGCCTTTCTGCGCTCTTTGGCAGGGACAAGCTGCCCTGTGTGAGGTGCCAGGGAGGTGGCAGCCACCACTCCACGTCACGGCAGCGTGCACCAGCCTCGCTGGGGCTGGGCCAGGCTCGACGGACTGTACGGCTAGTGTGCTGGCATCCCCAGGCTGGATTCTGCTTGTAACGCTTCTGCAAGAGGCTTCGTGTGCACCCATGGACCTGCCAAAAACTTTGCGTCAGAAGAGCTGACTAAACTTGGCAGGTGTCCACGGAGGCAGATAGAGTGGCACTGCCAAAATGCAGCGGCAGAGAAGGGTAAAATCCCTTGTTGTAACCCAGGGGGATGGGATGGGATGGGATGGGATGGGATGGGATGGGATGGGATGGGAT
Source organism: Nipponia nippon (assembly GCF_047370975.1). Taxonomy (NCBI): domain Eukaryota; kingdom Metazoa; phylum Chordata; class Aves; order Pelecaniformes; family Threskiornithidae; genus Nipponia; species Nipponia nippon. The sequence goes on from NW_028262359.1 coordinate 70,345, forward strand.
GGGATGGGATGGGATGGGATGGGATGGGATGGGATGCAATGGGACCCAATGGGATGCAATGGGATTCAATGGGATGTGATGGGATGGGGGCTTTAACTGTGCACATTTTACTTCGGGTGCTGTGCAGCACAAAGGAGGCACTTTGCTGGCACCTCCCATCTACTGGTACCGTTACCTCCATCACCCAACCCTATGGAGCATGGAGTCCCGGGACTGGAAAGGCATCTGGTGGGGATGGGTATGAAGGCACTGCAAGGAAGGCGGCTGGATTCGGGGTGCTGATGCCACCTCTGCCACCAGCAGGCAGGCAGGGAGTGATGGCGCAGGGTGGAAGTTCGGGTTAGGATGAGGGGGGAAATGACCCCAGGGAACTGGATGGAGGGAATCAGTGAGGGATGCAGATGTCCCTGGGGAAGGGCAGTGGTCAGCCCTTGCCTCTGGAGGGGTACCCCTGGGAACAGAAGGTGCCTCATTTTTTTAAAAAAGACTACCACAGCGGACAAGATTTTTAAATTTTATTTTTATGTGAGAGGCCGGTTTTGCTTGCCTTGTGGGGACCAGGCTACAGCCAGAGCATGCCGTCATGGGGTGGGCCAAGATGCGTCCTCACAGGATGGGGACAAGCTCGGCAGGATCTTTCCTTTTGGGATGCGTTTGCGTGTGAAGACGTTTCTGCCCACCCTGTGGGAAGCAGAGAGTTCCTGTGGGATGACCTGCAGACATGGCTCACTCAGGGCTGCCAGTGCCGGCAGGTGACAGGGGTGTCCCTAAATGCCCCACAACTTGCCTGGAGCAGCTGCCTGATGCTCCTGGCCAGGGGAAGCCCCTTGCCAGAAGGCACTGGCAACCCCGCTGCAAACCCACCCTGGGGGGTTCCCAGGGGTGCTCCCCTCGCTCAGGGGGATGCTCATCTTCAGGGGTCCTAGGAAGGGCCCCTCTGTGGGGCCGCTGCCCCCACATTCCCCCACTACCTCGTGGCTTTCCAGTCCTCCTTGAGGGACCCGACAGCTTCGCGCAGCAGCCACATGGTGGTCAGCGTCTCCTTCCCGGCCGCATCCACGAAGCACTGCCCCGCGAAGGCGGTGGTGGCGTCTGGGGGAAGGGGTTGGTGGGGGGTTGGTGGGGACGGCACCCACGCTCACTGGCTGCTTCCCCCTCCCCGGGGTCCTCCCAGCCGCAGCCATGTTCCCACTCCAACGGCTGCCCAGCCCATGCCAGGTGGACCTGCCCTTCCCAAGCGGCTCCCTCGGGTGAGACAGGCTCTGCAGCACGGCATCCACCGTGCCCTAACGGGGTCCGGACCCACCACGGTCACCTTGGGCTGCCCAGCAGGGATGGATGCAAAGGTGCTGGGTGAGGAGAGGCTGCCTTGTGTGAGCCCAGCATTGCCCATTAGCCACATGCTGGGCAAGCACCGCTGCTTCCCTCTGCTTAGCTGCACCACAGCATCACCCAGCAGACTTCCCAGCAGAGGAAAAATCCACCTGCGCGGCTGCCGGTGTCCCTGCGGTGCCGTCCCCAGTTGTCCCAGCACTTACTGGAGAACTTGTCCCAGCGCACGGTGAAGGCGAAGGTGGGCCAGCCTCCCTCGCCGGGCTGCTGTTGGGCGCCTTTCAGGGGGGAGGCACGGGCGCAGCCACCGGTGAGGGTGACCTGCGTGAGGTATTTCCCATGGAAGTCTCCGTCGTCCCTCACTGCCGAAATCTCCATCAGTGAGTCCTGCTCATTCCTCCAGAGCCCGCTGAGCCGGCACTGAAGGGACATGGCCACGGGCCCTCTGACCCCGCACATGGCACGGAGCGGGACCCCATCCCTCCCATGGCCGGAGCTGCAAACCCTGCTGTGAGTGCGACTGAGAGGCGCGGCTCTCCCCGTCCCCAGTTTGGGGAAATGCTCCCCCAGGTGCTGCTGGCTGCTGAGTGGATGGTGCAGCGAGGCCAGCGCGTCCCAGCCCATCAGCACGCATGGTACAGCCAGACACAGACCCCATGGGAGGGGATGCCCTGCACACTGTACCCCCTGAGCACAGACCCCATGGGAAGGGATGCCCCGAGCATGGTGCCCTGGACACATATCCCATGGGAAGGGATGTCCCATGCACGGTGCTCCCAGGCACAGACCCCATGGGAGGGAATGCCCTGTGCACGGTGCCTCTGTGGGAGCAAAGCTTTGTGGAGGTGGTCCCAGGTGGCTGGGGGTGACCCAACGATACCCTGCCCGTTGCCTGGACTAGGTGCTTGCAAAGTTCTCCTGCTTGTCCCAGTCTAAAACAACATTTAAGAGAGAACCCCTGGCTGCCCACACAGCATCCCACTGCCATGTCTGCCATGTCCCCATCATCACCCGTCCCTGTACCTTCCTCTCCACAGGGGTGACGAATGCCGCCAGAGCCAGGGTGAGGACCAGGGTGAAAGTAACACTCCCCATGGCAAAGGGGCTGTGAAACGCCCAGCACGGCTCCCTCCCAGCCCCACACCCCAGTCCCCTTTATAGGGCTGTAACTGGAGCCTCACGGGCACCGGGCTGGCAGCCGCGGGGCAGGTGGCCGGGTGGCAGGGCGCCCGGGACAGGACAGGCGAGGTGAGGAGGTCTGCGTGACCTGGGCAGTGCCGGAGGAATGCGGGGATGAGCACGGCTGTGGAGAGAGGTGGGGGCACAGGGGTGGTTTGCACATCCACTATCCAAGAGGCTCTGCCAGCCCATTCCTTGCTCGGCAATGGAGTCCTTGGGGTGGGCACAGCCTGGCGCTGCCCCACTGCCACCGTCCCAGTGCTGCCATCCAAACACAGCGCTGCAGCGTGCACAGCCTGACCAGCTCTTCTCTGCTGCACTGCGGGGTGGTGTGTCTGCCCACGGGAGCTCGTCCTCGTGGCAGTCCCCTCCTGCGTTACAAGTTTCTGCTGCGCTTTCTAGGCTGTTTTTTCTCCTGGCTGTGCTGGGCTTTCCCTGGGTCTGAGAGCTCCCACTGCAGTGGGAGCACTAGGGCACCTCAGAATTAATCCCTCTTGTCAGTGCAGAAAGGCTTTTCTGGAAGATAGGTAGGTATTAAAATTTGCTTGTTCCCGTGGAGGGGATGCCCTGTGCATGGTGCTCCCATGCGCAGACCCCATGGGAGGCGACACCGCATGCATGGTGCTTTGAGGCTGGGCAGGGTACAGCTCCAGGGCAGAGCCCTCTCTGAGCCCTCCCAAGGGGTCCCTAGTGATACAAGAGCGTAGCAAGGGTGGGCAGGGGTCCTTGGACCGCCTGGCTCTTGCACAGGGACATGGCACAGCCACCTCCTCCAAGATATCCCTGCAGCTGGGTGAACACATCGCTGCTGATGCTGCAGGGGAAGACAGAGCTGGCAGCTGGCTGCGTCCAGTTCAGGAGGGATCTCTCTGGCCCCTGCCCTGCACAGGGGATAAGCATCTGCTTGGAGCATCCTCCAGAGACACATCTGCCCTGGGCTTGAAGACACCAGGAGGGCCACTCTCCTCTTCCCGGGGAGCAAAGCATGGCCCACAGAGGTGGTGGTGGAAACCACGGGGAAGGGGTGGGAGGTGGGAGAGGGTGCTGGGGTGGGGTCTTCTCTCTGTTAGGCAGCCAGCTTGCCAGTTTGGGAGTGGAAAAGGCTGCTTGTGGGTGGGCGACGTTTCCCTCCCCAGCCTCCTGTCCTGCTGGCACCAGGGACACGGCACTGGACAGGCATGGGATACGCAGGCCGTGGTGGGATGAGCCCAGCTGAGCCTGCATCCAGCTCTGTCTCACCTCGTCCTGGGCGGGATCTGCCTGGACAAGAGCCGGAGGTGGGGAGCAGGAGATGCCAGCAGCCATGCAGCTCTGGGGTTGGGGATGGGGGAGCACTGGGGACAGTGCAGGAGAGGGGAGGGGACCATCAAGGACACCACAGGGAGGGCAGGGGAGCTCTGGGGACACTGCAGAGATGGGGAAGCATTGGGGACACCACAGAGGAAGGCGGGCGATCATCAAGGATGCTGCAGGGAGGGCAGAAAAGCATCAGAGACATCCCAGGGAGGGCAGGGGAGGTCTGGGGACGCTGCAAGGAGGCTGGGAAAGGAGAAGCACCTGAAAATCTCCAGTTGACGGTGAAGCTGAAAGTGGGCTGCCTCTTCTGGTTCGTATGGTGCTGGGACCCCTGCAGTGGTGACAGCCATGTCTTGTTCATGGTGGCTGTCTCAGGCATGCGGTAGGAGCCTGCAAAGTCACCTTTTCCATTCACGGCCCCGACGGTCATGTTGGAGCCCAGGTCGTTGATCCAGTTCCCGGTCAGCACGCACTGGAGTGGAGGGGACTCGGCGCTGGTGCCACAGCACAGCCCGGGTGCGGGCAGGGTGGCAGGAGCGGGCACCCGCCGGAGCCTCAGAGGGGAAGCTGTCCTGAGACAGATGATGTGGGGCACTGAGATGTTCAGTGCTGAGACATTTCTGAACAGTCGATAGGAACAGTCCCTGCAGAAATGGTTGCATAGGATGGTCTTCCAGATACGGTTAAGACATATAAGTGCTGGAGGACCCCTGCAACAGCGACTCCTTCTCCATCCAGGCAGTGACCGACTGTTTGAGGGATTTGATCCCCTATGTGAGCGTGCCAAGATCCCAGTACATTAGTTTTTCTTTTTTTAACGAATGCACTGTGTGAGCACCTGTGCAACACAGACGCAGCAGCAGTGATACACTGCGTGTGACTGCAGGGTGCCTCCTCCTGCTCCCCGTGCCCCTGAAGGCGTTCATGGGGAATGACCACGACCAAGGCTTGCCATGCAGCGGCTGGTTTTCCTCCCAGAGGGAAGTCTGCAGCGGGGCTGAAGGGGACCCCGCTGCTCACCTTTGCTGTGCCAATGAGCTTGAGCTGGAAGAAGGCAAGTAGTGCCGGGTTTGCAGCTCGGAGAGGCAGAGCAGGCACAAGCAGCGTGCAAAGCACTGCGAGCAGGTCTTGCAGCTGGGTAAAACCCAGTGCTGATGAATGCCCAGTGCCCATGGGGAAGCGTTCTCAGCCACAGCATCCCCCCGGCCCCTGTGTGCACCCTGGCACACCACGTCCTGTCGCCTGCCACCCCAAAAACGAGATGCTGCATGCATCTCAGCCTTGCTGGGTGCCCCGATATAGGGACTGGCCTTGCAAACAGCTCTGCCAGTCCATGCCCACTGCATTTCTCAGCGGCACCGTGGCTGCCTGCAAGGCTTTGCAGACTGCTCAAACCGCGGTCAGCACTGCTGCCTTGCTGGAGCACTTCAGAACTGCTGCACAGCCCCCAAGGAGCCCTGCCCCAGGGAAACGTTGACATGAAGGCAATAATAAAATCAGGAGGATGCATGCAGAGAGGATGCATGCAGCAAGGCTGCAGGCTTAGCGGGCCGCCCCTCCACTGAGCTGGCCACGCTTCAGGGTGAGAGCAGAGTCCTGTGGTCCCTCTGCCACCCTCTTTCCTGATTCTCGGGTTCCTCTAAAGCAGGTAAAAGGCTGCACAGGCCAAAGGACACCACAGCAGAGGGCTGAGGTAAGAGCATGCTGCTCAGAAAGGCTGTAAGGGAACTGAAAAAGCTGGAGAAATTCCAGGGAGGCACCGCGAAAGAAGCAGCAGCATCGCTCCAGAACCAGAAGATGGAGCCAAGGGAGAAAAACATGAAAAGCAAACCACATGCAAGACTGCAACGAGGTGGGCTAAAACACAGAGCAGGTGGAAAACTTGCTAAAGCCACGGATGCTGTTAGCAAAGCTCTCCCACGGCATTCATGGCAGGAAACCTGGGGGAAAAGCGGGAGGTGGCAGCCCTGCCAGCCCACTCCTGCCTTTCGGCTGCTCGCATCCCAGGCAGGGTGCCAGCGTGGGGCGTGCAGCACCGTCCGGGTTTTTTTTGGGACTGGACAGCTCGAAGACCAAATTTCAGATTCAGACCTGGAGCTGAGTTTCCTGGAAATCATTCCTTTTGGCTGGGAGGGGTGACTGAGGCAGCACTGGCACTGCCCATTACAGTAAGTCACAAAGTCTGGCAGGCAAGGAGTTTGGGGCTGGATTTGCTGGATGTCCATTTTCCAGTAAATCACACACGTGTTCCTAGGAGGAGCTTTGGGGCTGGATGTGCTGCAGCTACTGGCGCTGTGCTGCCGGTACGAGCAGCCCTCGCTGCTCACCAGGTTTGCGGACACAGCCAAGCCCCCGTGCCGGCCTGCCTGAGGGCTGCCTAGGAGCCAGGGGGACTCCCAGCCAGGTTTTTGGGGTGCAGAAGGGCCCCCCAGCTTCCCCTCCCATCATCTTCACCTGGCATTGAGCAGGGAAGAGCCAGTGCTAGCCTGTGCTTGGTGTGAGAGGGTCACTTTGGGGACACACCATCCCATTTGGGCTGGAAAAGGGGCTTTCTTGCAGACGGTCTCTTCCTGGAATCACAGGGTGTTAAGTCCCGGTCTGATTGTAAGGCTCGGGGAAGGTTTGTAATGATCCCAAGGGTGAAATTAAGACACAAACGAGGTCATATGCCGCCAATCAGACATTTTATTGGGTAAATATAAAAGAGTAAAGCGATAGGAAAGGCAGGAAATACTAGGAGGAAATTAAGCAAGCATTCAGAGAGATAAGCAAAGGATAGTCACCACCGTGGATCCAGCGGCGTCCCGTTGGTCCTCAGTCTTCAGTTTTTCGGTGGTGGATGGCCACACTCAGGTTTTGTTGTGCCGTCTTTTAGCTGGTGTTGGAGAGGGAGTTTGCCCTCTCGTTTCCGTTTGGTTACCCAGGGCAACATCCTGGACCCAACACATGCCCATCAACTGGTGGGGCAAGCGGCCTGACCCGGATACCAGTTGGTGTCCTATTCCTGGTGGTACCTGGTAAGCCAAAGAATGGCCTGCTGCTTCAGCAAGTTTGCACAAGTTGCCTTGCCAGATGGTGGTACTTGATAAGCCAAAGAGTGGTCTGCCCTCGGGTCTTATCAGACAAAAGAGTGGTCTACTGTCCGGTCTGACCAGATAAACACACACAAGCAAGCTTTGAGACAATTGTTCTTAACACTTTGGTCTCTTACACAGGGTGAGAGCTTCACCCCACACCTACGGCCGTGCTTTAGCCTAGCTGCCCCAGGACATATCCACAGACTGCACAAGGTTGGGTTTAAAGGAAAAAAAATTAATTTTATTTGGTTTGGGGGGATACCTTCCCCCAGAGCTGCTAACAACCCCGATGCTGGTACACACTGATGCTGCTGAGGGGTCTCCCAAGCCCAGCTGAAGTGAGAGGGTTCTCCCTCCTCCTCTGAGCCCATCCGAGTGAAGACGTTGTGGCCGGGTCCTGCGGGGAAGCAGAAGTCCATCAGTGCCCAGCCGGCGGAGAGGCAGGAGTCCCAGGAGGGGGTCCCGTGGCTCAGCCGGTGGCTTTCCAGTCGCTGGGTGGGAAAACTTCTTCCAGTTGATGATGAAGCCGAAGGTGCACTGCCCATCCTCATCCGAGTGCTGGGAGCCAATGTGGGCGGCCGGCTCGATGGCTTTCTGGGCGCTCAACACAGCGGTGTGGTACTCGCCGGAGAAGTTGCCCTGGCTGTCGACTGCAGACCCGTGCGTCCTGGAGCCCAGCTCATTCTCCCACCAGCCGGCCAGGTCGCAGTGCTGGGGGACAAGCAGAGGTGTCCCTGGGGGCTGCCTGCACACTGCCCGGACCCCTGCCCCGCGGGCTGACCCCCTGGCAGCCGCACAGCAGGGTGCCTCCAGAGCCCCGCGTGTGCTCAGGCGCTCATTTTTAAGAGACATGATTTTGTAAAGTCACTGCCACCTCAGCCATGTCAGGAGGGCCAAAAGCTGGGGCAAGCCAAGCAGAAGGGGAGCGGTGAAGAGGAAAAGCTAAAGGCAGGAGCCCCAGAGAGGTAGGAATACAGGAAGGACCCCCGCTCCAGCCCCACCAGGTGAGCTGTGTGACCCCAGGACACGTCTGCCTGTGCATGTTGGGGATGTGTGCTGTGCTCAGCACCGATGTGTGGCACGAGTGGAGAGCCCACTGGGATGGGCAGAGCCTTTGGGTTCATGGTGGGCTCCTGCACAGCCAAGCAGGCGGCACAGCCGGTGCCCTGCAGCATCCCTCCTGCAAGGCTCCGGCTGCAAGCGCTGCCTGTCCTCTCCCACACCGCACCTCGCCGGGCAGGGGCAAGCCACCCCTTGGGGCAGGGCCCCTAGGTTATCCCTGCACCAAATCCCCTGCCGGGGGGGTCCCCACATGCATGCCCCCCTACAGCAGGGAAGGGAAGGCATCCCCATGCACATCCCTCCTAGGGGACAAGGACGACACCCGGAGCATCGCCCCCTGCCTCAGACTGGGATGGGGACAGGGGTGGGGATGGGGACAGGGATGGGGATGTAGGCAGGGCTGCCCGGAGCTATCCGCTGACACATCCCAGCCTGCGGGTCCCTGGCCTGGGTCCCAGTGCCTCCTGGCTGAGGGCTGTGCCTGGGCTTCACCCCTGCCCTGCAGGAGCCCCTGCGCCCCAAACCATCCCCAGGTTACTACAGGGCACGGACAGAGGGACAGGGAGTCACGAGGGCAGGGCGAGGGAATGTGTGCGGGGAGGGCGGGTGATCTGCAGTGGGTCCAGGGATTTGACAGACGAAGGAAGCGAACCTGTCCCAACAGCAAGAGGAAAACCCCAGGGCAGCCCTGCTCGCACGGAGCAGGCGAGAGCAAAAGGCCAGTGAAGGTCGGGGCAGGATCGGGCCAGGGTGGGCTGTCGGAGTGGGGAAGCAGGACAGCCCCTGAAGGAACAGGGACGGGGCCGGATGGGAAGCAGGGCCAGGATGGGGAACGGTTGGGACAGCTGGCAGCGTGGCGTGGGGGGCGGTGGCGGTGACACTGTCGGTGCCGGCTTTCTGCAGACCTTATGGTTTTGCTTTCTGTTTCCCTTCCCCTGTTCAGCAGGCAGGAGGCTTCCATCGTCTCCTGTCGCGTGGGCTGCCTTCTTAGGAGACCCCAAGAGGCAGGGAATTTGCAGCCGTGGGGGTGATGAAAGGACAGAAAGGAAGTCTTGCTCCCCGGGGGTCCCATACGGCTCTCGATGGCCCCACGTCCCCTTCCCCCACCAGGGCTCCCAGCCTCATCCTCCCACTCCCGCGGGCGTCCCAAGGTTTTAACCTTACAGCCTGTTTGGAGAAGTGTTTGGGGACCCACTCGTGCTGCTGGTGACAGCCACAGCGGGAGTTTGGGGAGGGTGAGAAAGAGCACGGGGTAGTCAGGGCAGTGCTAAGGATGGCAGTGTGCAGCGGGGCTGAACTGCGGGGCTGCGTGTGGAAGGCAGGGGTGAGGATGAGGGTGCAGGGTTGAGGATGAGGATGCAGGGGTGGCTTCCCGTTGAAAGCTGAACCACCGGGCGTGTCAGCCCGTTGGGCTCGGCTGGTACAGGCATGCCCAGGATAGGCTCTGCTCCGTGACCTCTCCAGGAGCCGTGGGGGCTGAGAGCAGCCCCAGAGCCCAGCAGGGGAGGAGGGAGCGGAGCAGAGGCTGAGGAAGGCTGGGGAAGTGCGGGCACACCGGAAGAGCAAGAGGATGGTGGACAGGCCCTGACACTTTCCCAGGCTGCTGTGTGCTCGCTGCCCCAAAGTCCCTGCCCCATCCAACAGCCTCTTCCCCCAGCAGCCCTGCAGCCCCAGGCAGCACCCTCCTTCAAGCCCTTCATGCCTCCCCCTGCCTGCACAGCTTCTCCCCGCTGGTGCCTGGGGTGCAGAGATGCAGGATGAGGCCAGGCAAGTGTGCTGGCTTGCCTGCACGCAGCCTTCACCCCGACCCCTGGCTGTGTGGTGTCCCGCTGCTCCACGCCAGGGATGCTGCCTGGGGCCACCCACCGCAGAGCCCCTGCGGGGGCCCCGAATGGGCGCACGGTCAAGAAGGCACCTGCCGAGGCCCGAAGCCATGCCTGGGAAGCGGGATTACCCAGCTGCTGTCCTCCCCTTGTCCCCCAGCCCCGTCCCTCCCCATCCCCCAAAACACCACCCTGCCCTCCCCGAGACACCGCCCGCCCCCCACCTTGCCCTGCCCACGGCCACAGAGTGGCTTCTTGCACCCCAGGGACAGACGGGGCACGGCTCTCTGCCAGGCAGAGCAAGGTTTATTCAGCTCCAGGTGTGGCGGCAGCAAGCTCTGGGAAGGGGGAGCCCACCAGTAGGCTGCTGGGAGGCGCTGGGAGGCACTGGGAGGAAGCAGGGCAGGGTGAGGGTGTGTTTCCCAGCCAGGATGCTGGGAGCAGGCGGGAGCGCAGCTCGGGAGCAGGGCAGCAGAGAGCCTCGGTCATGCAGGCAGGGTGCAGGCAGCTCCCGTCCCCATCCCCATCACTTGACGCGGGTGAAGACGGAGGTGCCGACCCTGCGGGGAAGCTGTGTCAGCAGCAGGGCAGGCAGGGCTGTGGGGCAGGAGGGCAGGGTCAGCACTCACCTGGTGGCTTTCCAGGCATCCCTGTGGGATGGGACCTCTTCCCGCAGGAGCCACACGGTCTCCAGCATCTCCTTCCCACGGCGGTCCACGAAGCACTGGCCCACAAAGGCGGTGGTGGAGTCTGGTGGGGTTCAAGTGGGGCAGAAGGGGCTCAGAGCCTGCACCTCCAGACTGGGCAACCTCGGGCACCTGATCCTGGCAGACAGACAGACAGACAGACAGACAGACAGACAGACACCCCCCCCCCCCCCACATGCCCTGGACAGACAGATGGACCTCCCTGCCTCATTGCCCAGATGGGTGGCTTCCACCTTGCCTGGACAGAGAGATGGGCACCATACCTGCTGTGTCCCTCGGACAGATAGACAGACAGACAGACATCCCTGCCTTCCACCCTGGACAGACAGCCCTCCCCCCGCCCTGTCCCATGTCAGGAGCGATGTGCATGGCTGGTCTGTGACCACAGCCAGGGTTTCTCTGGGTGCCACGGCGGGTATGTGGGACCAGCCGGGGGGCACCCTGCTCCCGTCACGGGCAGGGGATCCATGGCTGCCCTGGGATGCTGTGCCGGGTGCTGCTGTACCTGCGAACTGCCACTGCACGGTGAAGCCGAAGGTGGGGTGCCCCTTGTCACCGGGGTGCTGCTGGGCCCCTTGCAGAGGTGACACCAGGATCTGCTTGTTGGTGGCCGTCACGGCAGTGTGATAGGAGCCCGAGAAGGTCCCAGCCGTGCCCAGGGCTGAGAGGGTCATGTTGGAGCCCAGCTCGTTCCTCCACAGGCCCTGCAGGTTGCACTGGGGACCGGGGGTTGTGCCGGTGCCTTGGGCAGTGCCGAGCCATGGCCCCCCTCCAGCTTGCCCGGGCAGTGGGACATGTGCCCCGTGTATCTGGGGCTGGCACGGCCCCTCTGCACGGCAGCTGGGACCGGTGGCACGGGCACAACCCGGGCCAGCACCTCTGCCTCCTGTGGCAGGGCAGTGCAGAGCTGGGGGTGCCGGGTACCCCCTATAGCAGGGGGAGGTGACCAACACTCCCCCTGGGGACAGCACAGCCAGAGCTGGCAGCCCCCTCGGTCGTGCACACTGCACCCTGGGATGGCACAGCCTGGCATGGCACGGCACAGCAGAGCACAGCGAGAGCAGGCAGCCCCGAGGACACAAACGCTGTGTGCTGCGATGGCACAGCACAGCATGGCACGGCGGAGTGGAAGCGTGCAACACACTCAGCCGTGCACACTGGGCTCCAGGGGTGGCACAGCACAGCACTGCACAGCACAGCACGGCACAGCCCAGCACAGCATGGCATGACACACTGTGCCAAAGCACAGGGAGGCACAGCGCAGCATGGCACATCAGGGCACCAGATGGCACAGCAAGAGCAGGCAGCCCCTTGGCGGTTCACGCTGCACCCCAGGGATGGCACGGCATGGCACGGCACGGCAGAGCCAGGGTGTGCAGCCCCTCGGCCAGTCACCCTGCACCCTAAGGACAGCACGGCATGTCACGGCATGGCAGAGCAGGAGCGGGCAGCCCCCCGGCCGGGAGCTGCCCCCAGGCTGCCCTTACCTTCCTGGCAGCAGTGGCGCGGGGGCCGAGCAGGGCCAGGGCGAGCAGGAGGCAGCAGCTGAGGCTCCCCATGGCAGCAGCGGCGGCAGGGGCGGCCGTGCGTGGTGCCCGGGCTCTGCCTGTGCTGCTGCCCTGCACCCGCTCGGCCCCTTTTCTAGTGGAGGGAGCTGCGGCTGGGCAGCGGCCGCCCACACAGGGCCTCCTGCCAAAGGCCACCCTGGTGGGAGATGGGCCACCAGCCACCGTGTCGGACTGAGCGGGGTCCTGCTCCCTCAGGCGAGGCAGGGATCCCGAGGGAGCACGGCGGGGCAGTGGGGGCTGCGACGGAGGAGGTCGAGCTAAGGGGGGATTCACGGCAGGGGACACACACCGGGCATTGGGAACGGTGACAGGAGAGGCCATGGGATGCCGTGGCGGGGACGGGGGAATGTGGGCACTGAGCCACGACACAACAGGAGCCAGGTGGTTGTTTACAGCAAAGCTTTATTGGGAGAAGCAGGTGGTGGGGCAGGAGGAGGGGGGTCTGCATCTCCGGCACCGCTGCCGGCCAGGGAACACCCCGCGCTGCCGCCCTCACTCCTTCTGCGGCTGCAGGCGGACGAAGACGTTGGTGCCGACCCTGCAGGGACAGAGCAGGAGGAGACATAAGGGTGGGACATGCAGCCTTGCACAGGGCAAATGCACCCTCCCCGTGCTGAACGCCCCCTCCCACCCGCCAGCAGCATTTACACCGTGGCAGGACCCCCAGGGAGGCCGTGCACAAGTACCCCATCCCCCGTCACCCCCACGCTGGCAGCAGCTCCGACGGGCGCTGAGCACTGCGGGGTGGGAGAGCCCCGACCCCCAGGGATGCGCAGGGGACCTGCCTGGGGCAGGGACAGGGGGCTCACCTGGTGGCTTTCCAGTCGTCCTTCATGTTCTCCACACGTGAGCGCAGGAGCCACATGGTCTTCAAAACCTCCTTTCCATTCTTGTCCACAAAGCACTGGCCCGTGAAGACGGTGATGGAGTCTGAGGGGACGGGGAGGGGGTCAGTGCCGAGATGTGGCCCTGCAGCCTGCCCCAGCACAGGGGGCAGTAGACCCAGGCTGTCCCTGCCCTTGGGGACAGCGGTGATGGGGAAAGCAGGCAGGAGGGGGTCAGAGGGCTGGGGGTCTCGTGTGGAGATGGGCAGACAGTGGCGGGCTTCAGCCCCCAGCGCACCCTCTGCGCGCTGGGACTGGGAGATGACACCAGCCAAGGAGCCCTGGGGTCAAGGGCGGGGGAGCATGAGGGGCACCACAGGGGACGGGACAGCACTGGGGACACTGCAGGGGAAGGCAGGGGACCATCAAGAACACTGCAGGGGAGGAGAGGGGACCATCAAGGACACCACAGGGAGGGCAGGGGAGCTCTGGGGACACTGCAGAGATGGGGAAGCATTGGGGACACCACAGAGGAAGGCAGGGGATCATCAAGGATGCTGCAGGGAGGGCAGAAAAGCATCAGAGACATCCCAGGGAGGGCAGGGGAGGTCTGGGGACGCTGCAAGGAGGCTGGGAAAGGAGAAGCACCTGAAAAGTTCCAGTTGACAGTGAAGCCGAAGGTGGGCTGGCCCTTCTGGTTCGTACGGTGCTGGGACCCCTGCAGTGGTGACACCGTGGGCTCGTTTGTGGTGGCTGTCACAGCTGTATGGTAGGAGCCAGTGAACTCGCCTTTTCCATTCACGGCCCCGATGGTCATGCTGGAGCCCAGGTCGTTGGTCCACTTCCCGGTCAGCACGCACTGGAGCGGAGGGGACTCGGCGTTGGTGCCACAGCACAGCCCGGGTGCGGGCAGGGAGGCAGGAGCGGGCACCCGCCGGAGCCGCAGCCCTCCTGCCCACCCTGCCCCGTGCACCCCAGCCCTGCCGTTACCTGTCTTGAGGAGAGACTGGGAGTCACCAGGGCCAGGCTGAGCATCAGGAGCAAGGGAGTCACTTGCACCATCTCTGCAGCGGGCAGACAGCTGGCGTACCCGGGGATGTGCTCCTTGCAGGGCTCTGCCAATGTGCCTGCTCTCCCGCCTTTTTATTGCTGCCAGGGCTGCAGGTGGCAGCTCTGGCCAGAGCATTGTGCAATCGGGGTGTTTCCCAATTTGCAGTTCCCGGCCGTTAGAGAGGCAGATATTGCCAGAAGAGCCTGCTGAAACCGTCCCTCTTTGCTCACTCCTCCCTGGCACCTCAGGGGGAGGCCCTGGCCCCTGCAGGTCAGTGACTGCCAGGATGGATGCTTAGCCAGGGAAAACCCCTCTCGGGGGCTGTTGTCTCTTCTGCCACCCAATGCGCCCCAGGATCAGCCACAGCACACGGCCTCACCCTGCTTCTCCTCACCAGGTATCCTCCTGCAAACCCCGCCAGCACCGGGCTCCTTCTGGGGCTTTGCTTCATTCCCCTCCCTGGTACTGAAGTGGCCGCAGATCAGGCTACACAGCGCCCCGTCTCCTCTCGCCTGGGGCTGGCATGAAGCCTTGCTGCTCTTTTGACAAACTGGTTTTTGTTGGAAGGAAATTATGTTGTTTATGAAAAACGAACATTGCCTGCATATCTTGTACGGCACTTTTAAATGCTGACAAAAATTGTATTCACACAGGGATTCTTAAATAACTTGAAGTATGTACTTATATCATTCCCTTTACGTTATAGTTGTTGCTGGCCAGGGAGGCTGAAGTGGCTCGGTTCACACCAGATTTTCCCACCCATTCCTCCGTGAGTTTCAAGGCAGTCTCCTAAAAGATGTGTATTTTAACTGCACAGACATCACAGCAAGGGCTGATGGAGCCCTGTTCACCCAAAAGTGCTCCTTTTCTTAAAATGGAAGCAAGGCAACTCTTTGCAACACCTCAGAAATCCTTCCCAAATTTTGCTTTCCCTTTAATCTCCCATTTGACCCCCATTGCTCTCCAACAGTAGAATTCATCGCTACCCAGGCTGGGGAGCATTGCATTTAGGCTGCCGGCATCTCAAGGCCCCGCTCTCCTCTCTGCAGGAGACCCACAGCCCTCTCGCACCCCTGCCCGCAGGAGCTCCCTGGCCAGAAAGCTGCCTGCCCGCGGGAAACTCCTGCCCCAGTGTTGGCCTTCCTCTGTCTTAGAAATCAACTGCACGACCAGGTATGTTTTTCCCACACAGCTGCTCTTTGCTTTGGCTGTTTTTTCAGCAGGCAGGCACTACCGAGAGCATGGCCGTGGTTCCTGATGAAGAGCACGGTTGCTCTGGGAAGGCTGCAGGGGACAAGAGGGGCAGCCATCACCCCCTCGCCATCACCGCCTTGCCACCATCCCCTTGCCATCACCTGGGTTGAGGGAGCTCACGGAGGGATCCCATGGCTACCGGTGGGCACGGGGATGGGTAACACAAGGTCTCCGTGCTGGCACCGCTGCTGATGGCAACCCACAGCTCATTTACAGCCGTAGGTTTATTTTAGCGTCACACAAACAATATTGGTGCTATCTGCCCATAACCTTTATTTTTCCTGTATTTAACAATCCCCATCCCAGCGGCGTATCCTGCAGGTGCAGGGACCAGCTCAGTGCTGCAGGAGGTAGATTTCTTGACCAGCCTCAGCCAAGTCAACAGTAAAACAAGCCAAGAGCTGGGGGACCTCCGTGAGGTTTGTACCCTCCAAAGGGCAGCCAGTGAAGCGGCTTGGGTCTTGATACAAAAATTCACGGATGCTTCTCCGCACAGCCCGAATCTCCCCAAGGGAGAAACGGAGTATTCAGAGAGTCCCCGAAATGAAACTCAATAGCAACGAAGTTACTATTAAGCAGGTATGCTTTATTGCAGCGCTGGGCAGCGCTGGGGATTCTCCACCATAAGTGCTCCAACGAGTTGATGAATTTTTAGAAAATATCTACTACGCAATCCTAAATATTCACAGGATTTCCGGGAAATCGTTTACATAAACATGAGATTTCCCCAAACTTATTAGCATATGTAAATATCCAATTCGCATGCGCAGTCATCTCTCGTGGTGGTCTTCAAGTGGTCTTTGGGGGTCTTCAGATGAACGCTCGTAGTCTTCTTCACTGTGCTCGCTGATTGACCCTTGCTTCTGCGCAAGCTCAGTCCTAGGATCACGTAGACATTGTCCTTCAAGGCTGTTGTTGCCATTCTTCTGTTTCTTTCTGTCTTCATGGTTCCATGTATCTGGTCTCCCAAGGCCCAGTTGCCTGTAACAAGATTATCCCAGAGCCCCCGCTTGCTTATAACTATTCTTCTAGCTACTCCGTAAATCACAACAAACCATAAGGCATTCACCCCACCCTTAAATCACACCAGGATGTCTTCTGATGTCATGAAGTGGCTAGAGTATTTACGACATCTTTCCTGCTCTTGTGGTTTTTAGCCCTTTCATTTCCCCACTACCTATTGAGGGTTGCAGCTCTTTAGAGCCTCAGTCAACGTTCAGAGAGACTGGAGACACAAGAGCAGCATTGTATCATAACACAGGCTAGGATGCATACGTAGATCACCATTATCCCCATTACAAACTGATTCCTTAGCCATGTCCAATTAGGTAGCCGTGAGGTAAGATCATGCCATAATTCTTCAAAACCCCAGGATGTGTTGTCTTGGGCAGTCTGCTGTAAGACTTCCGTTTGTTCCCACATTTCTGCCAGATCCGTAGAGATCCTCCCCCTTTGATCGACATACGTACAACAACCGGTATTGATTACAGCACAGACTCCCCCTTGCGAGGCCAGCAATACATCAAGGGCCATTCTGTTTTGTAACACCACCTGAGACAGACTGGACACTTCGATTGGTAACGCCTGTGTGGCGTCTGTGGTTCTATTTACCATCTTTTCCATTGCAGCAGATACGTTTACGGTTGTTTTCTCTAGCTCACGTGCGCCAAGCCGAGGGAGGAACCATCTTGCAAAGCTGTGAAAAGTGTAAGGGCGATCTGCTACGGCATTATGAGTCCTTTTAATTCGTTTAAGATAGGTTTTTATCCAACCACTTTGTTCCTGTAACCTATTGATATTGTCATGTTAGGGACCACTGTTCCTAGTGTTCACGTTCCCGACCAATTTGGAGGCAAAGCTTTTCGGGCTTGGCCACCGCATAACCAATACCGACCGCCACCTCTAGGAACATTCCAATAATCATTCTGCTGTTTCTTTCTTCGTAGTTGCACCGGCCGATCGCAATATGGGTAACGTCCTACTGAAATATGACCCATTCCAGTCTTGTTTGTCGTTACGCGCTTGACATTGGAAAGATTAGGGTTCCATACATCCCAAATTTGAAGGTTGGTTTCATTCTTTTTGGTGAATTTGGGATTTATCCACAAATTATTCCAGGATGGATTGAAAGGAATTGGTATTCCTATTAGAGGCACTCCCTTATTGCCATATTCGGGAAAAGGAGGCAGCGTGCTTCTCCAGCTTGACCGCAGTGTAGGTCGTGAGCAGAACTTGGAAAGGGCTGCTCCGTTTTCCTTCGAGGGGATCACTTGAAATATTTTTAACATAAACCCAATCTCCAGCTTTAAACAGATGTATCGGGGAGTCTAAACCCCATGCTCTATTGGACATGACTAATTCATTTACCTTTTGTGATTGTTTCCCTAATGCTATTAAATATCGTTGCAGATTAACCTCTCCCACCTGGGTAAGATCTTGCCCCTGATACCTGCTTTGAAATGGTCTCCCATACAGGATTTCAAAAGGGCTCAATTTTTCCTGAGTCCTTGGTTTGGTTCTGAGTCTTAGCAAAGCAAGAGGGAGGGCTTGCTCCCATCTTAAATCGGTTTCCTGACAAATTTTACTTAGTTGTGTTTTTATTAAATGGTTCATTTTCTCCACTTGCCCGCTTGCTTGCGGGCAATAAGCTGTATGTAATTTCCAATTCATCCCTAAAAACTTACTAACTTACTGGACCACTTGTGATACGAAATGTGGTCCTCTGTCAGAAGACATCGCCTCTGGTACTCCAAATCTAGGAATAACTTCCTTTGATAGACTTCTTGTTACCTCTCGGGCTTTATTTGTTCTGCAAGGGAAGGCTTCAGGCCGTGCAGAAAAAGTGTCAGTTAGTGCCAGCAAACACCTATATCCCCCTTTTCTGGGGAGTTCCGAGAAATCTCTCTGCCAGTTTTGACCTGGACTATCTCCGCTGCTGCTATTTCCAGACCTCACACGCTTTTCTACTTTTGGGTTGTTCTTTAAGCACACTTCACATCTATTAACGACACTCTCTAGAGTCTGATATAAATTTCTAGCTACAGTTTGCTTAATAAGAGAGTTGTATGAGGCTTCAGTTCCCCAATGAGTTTTGTCGTGCTCTGTTTTTACAAGTTTCCACAATATGCTAACGGGAACTATTATTCTGTTATCTTTCAACAGTGCCCATCCTGATGGGCCGATTTCAGCTCCTAAGTTAGTGATCAGCTTTTGATCCTTTTCCTCATATTCAATTGTTTCAGGTAGTGGCAAAGATTTTTCAGGGATTAAACTTAATACCTCACCTTGCTCTGCAGCTCGCCTTGCCTCGTGATCAGCCAATGTATGTCCCACTTCCCTGTCAGTGCTACCTTTCTGATGCCCTTTGCAGTGCATAATCGCCACTGCTGACGGAAGTTGTACAGCGTCTGAAAGTCGCAAATTTCTATCAGCATGTTTTATACCTTCCCCTTGAGCAGTCAAGAGTCCTCGTTCCTTCCAAGTTGCTCCATGGGCATGGACTACACCGAAGGCATGTTTTGAATCCGCCCAAATATTTACTCGCAGCCCTTCGGCCAGCTCCAGCGCTCTCACTAGGGCCCTTATTTCAGCTCGTTGTGCAGATGCACCCTTAGGGACTGAGTTTGCTTCCACCAGTTGGTCGGTGGTGGTTACAGCATACCCTGCCGTTCAAACTCCATTCTTTACGAAACTGCTCCCACCAGTAACGAAACTGCTCCCATCAGTATGCCACCTTCGGTCGGCTTCCTCCAGTGGCTCCTCCTTCAAGTCGGGTCTGCTTGCATATACAGTTTCTATAGTTTCTGTACAATCATGCACGACAGTCTCCATTTCCTGTTTATCGCTTATGATTTCTATATCATCTAAAACGGAGCTTACAGTGTGGGCAGTGTGCGCAGTCATCTTTTGTCCCAAAGGAAGTTTTCGAGCTGCTTGGATAATCAAAACCGTGGCGGCCACTGCCCAAAGGCATCCCGGCCATCCTTTGCTTACTCCATCCAATTGTTTAGAGAAGTATGCTACAGCTCGTTTATAAGGACCCAGCCTCTGGGCCAGAATTCCCAGAGCCACTCCTTGCCTTTCATGCGAGAACAGCCAGAAAGGTTTCCTTACCTCTGGTGGGCCCAAAGCTGGAGCCTTCATTAGCTCCAGTTTCACTTCCTTGAATGCCCTCTGAGCTTCATCAGTCCATATGAATTGTCTCTGGCTGTTTTTCAACAGTTCATACAGAGGTTTAACCAAAAGTCCATACTCACAGATCCATAGTTGGCACCAACCTGTCATTCCCAAGAAGGTTCAAAGCTCTTTGACCGTGGTTGGTTCCGGAGTTCTGCGGATACCTTCCTTTCGGTCCTTCCCGAGCTGTCTTTGTCTTGTGTTAGAAATCACGAATCCCACGTATATTACTTCCTTCTTCAGGATTTGGGCTTTCTGTAACGAGACTCGATAACCACTTAATCGCAGAAAATTCAACAAGCTCGCAGTCCATTCCTTGCACTCTTCATCCTTTTCTGTGGCTATGAAGATATCATCCACATATTGCAAAAGAATCCCATTTCCTGGCGGCCTCTCCCAGGTCTCTGATTCCTTAGCTAATTGATTCCCAAAACTGGTAGGGCTGTTTTTAAGTCCTTGGGGTAACACTGTCCAGGTCAGTTGGGTTTCTCGTCCTGTATCAGGCTTTTCCCATTCAAAGGCAAATAAGTTGCGGCTTTCTGGAGCCAAGGTCAGGCAAAAGAATGCCTCCTTTAAATCTAATACAGTAAACCATTCATAGGGTTCCTTTAAACTGGTCAGCAGAGTATATGGGTTTGCCACTACCGGATACAAATCTTCAACTATTTGATTGACATTGATTACATCTCAAACTGCCCTTACCTCTGTTACTCATTCCTCGCCCTGCTTGCCCGGCTCCTCCTGGTTGCATTCTTTCCAAATTTTGCTGAGCTAACGCAGCCACTGTCTCCTTTCCCAGTCTCCTTCTGTCCTCCCCCTCCCCATTCCCATATACTCTCCACGCTTCCTCCAGCAGCTGTTCTAAATTCCTTATATCTGGTTCCCTAAGTTTCTGAAGTTTCTTTCTGGTATCATTAGTGGGTTGTCCCAGAAACAGAGATAGCAGCTGCTGTGTGGCAGCTTCTGACTCCGGTTCCATGGTAGCAAATCCTCTCACAGCAGCCCGTAAGCGATCTAAAAACTCCGTGGGCGCTTCAGTCTGCCCCTGCTTGATAGCATACAGAGCAGACCAGGTAACCGCCTTTGGGATCGCGTGTTCTATTGCAAATTTGATCCGGGTTCGGTATCGTTGCAACGAACGGCATTGAGCTGGATCCTTAGGGTCCCAGCCCGGGTCCCTGGAGGGCACAGGACCTTTGGCCGTGCCCTGTAAAACTCCTCCCTCACCCTGCCTTTCTACATGAGCTCGGGCTGCCTTCAACGCAAGCTGCTTCTCAGTTTCAGTCATAGCATCTAGCATAAGATCCACAGCTTTCCAATCCGGGTCCAAATTCTTAGTAATCCACTCAAACCTTTTCACAACGCCACTTGGGTCCTCCCCGTACCCCTTAACTGCATCCTTCCACTTAGCCACGTCACCCACCTGGAGAGGCACTCTTATTACCCTGGGTTCCCCAGGGCCCATTGCCTGCCTTAAAGGCGCCTCTACAATCCGTCTCGTTTTACTGCGGGCCCTGGTCGTAACTGGGGAAACAGAGGGTCCCGCGTCTCCTTCCGAAACCTCCTCCTCACTGTCTGGGACCGTTGGAGAGGTTGAAGTTGAAGCTGGTCCCGGACCCCCGGGTGCCACATAGTCCTCTATCCTTTCCTCCGCCTTTCCGGGTTTCTCTCTCACCTTCAAACACCTCTGTCCAATACTACATGCCGAACAACACCGCTTCAGCTTCCCTAACTCTTTCTGATTTTCCTTTTCCAAAGCCAACACCATGGGATCTTGGGGAGCAAAGTTAAAACCACAATCTTTCTGCCACGCAGGGTGATTTCGGAGGGTGAAAAACGTATCTGCATCCGTAGCTTCGTCCCGTTTTCCCGCCCTCCTTAAAAATAACAGGAGTTGCAGCAAGGCGTTATACTTCAGAGTCCCATTCACAGGCCACTTTTCTTCATCATCTAATTTATACAATGGCCATCACTGATTACAAGACTCAATGAGAGTTTTCTTGCTCACGTTTCCCCCAGGAGAACCCCCTACGTCCTTCCAGCGATATAAAATGCAACCTGATGGAGATTTCTTTGGTACCTCTTTACTCGGCTGTGACCCTCCCATTTTATTGGTCCCAGTTCTCTCCTGTATTCCCGCAGTATCTTAACAGTTAGTTCCATGCTCCACACTTTGCCACTTAGGGGGTTACAGAATTACTGGTTTACATCCTTACAACCTTTTTCTTTCGCTTCGTCCGCCTCCGGCCGTTTCCCTCGCGGGACAACGCAACCGCGGACCAGGACTCCGCACTCGCTTCGTACTGAAAGTGCGTCTCATTCGCACACGCGCAGGACAGCATAGACACTTTTGACAACAAAACGCTCACATACCAAAACAATGAACAAAAATCCTAAAAGCAAACACAGAGCAACTACTTGTCCTCGTAACATGCCAAACCCAATCCCCAAATCAAATAACTGAGTTCCACAGCCAAGATGCAATATACCCAAATGCAAGAGTTCCAAATAACCACCAAATGAGCACCAAAGTGCCACCAAATGAGCACCCAAGTGCTCCCCAGTGTATACCTTCAAGGCGCTAGCAGCCCGGTATACTCCACCCAGCGTGAACCACTCACGGCTTACACGGGTTTCTGACAAATGACTAGGCCCAAACCAAATTTAAGAAAGAAGACCTTTTTCCAAAGATGGTCCTTGCCTGCTCCCGCAGCGATCCGATGGAGGCAAGGACTCCCTCCGGAAATTTTCCGGGGGTACCCTGGGGAGTCCCGTTCTCAAGGGGTCCTGCAGCCGAGCAGAGAGGGTCCCACCTGGGTCGCCAAAACTGATACAAAAATTCACGGATGCTTCTCCTCACAGCCCGAATCTCCCCAAGGGAGAAACGGAGTATTCAGAGAGTCCCCGAAGTGAAACTCAATAGCAACGAAGTTACTATTAAGCAGGTATGCTTTATTGCAGCGCTGGGCAGCGCTGGGGATTCTCCACCATAAGTGCTCCAACGAGTTGATGAATTTTTAGAAAATATCTACTACGCAATCCTAAATATTCACAGGATTTCCGGGAAATCGTTTACATAAACATGAGATTTCCCGGAACTTATTAACATATGCAAATGTCCGACCCGCATGCACAGTCATCTCTCGTAGTGGCCTTTGGGGCTCTTCAGATGAAGGCTTGTAGTCTTCTTCACTGTGCTCGCTGATTGACCCTCGCTTCTGCGCAAGCTCAGTCCTAGGATCATGTAGACGTTGTCCTTCAAGGCTGTTGTTGCCATTTCTTCGGACGACACCCGGAGCATCGCCCCCTGCCTCGGGATGGGGTTGGGGACAGGGCTGGGGATGGGGATGTAGGCAGGGCTGCCCGGAGCTATCCGCTGACACATCCCAGCCTGCGGGTCCCTGGCCTGGGTCCCAGTTCTGGAAGACAGGTAGGTATTAAAATTTGCTTGTTCCCGTGGAGGGGATGCCCTGTGCATGGTGCTCCCATGCGCAGACCCCATGGGAGGCGACACCGCATGCATGGTGCTTTGAGGCTGGGCAGGGTACAGCTCCAGGGCAGAGCCCTCTCTGAGCCCTCCCAAGGGGTCCCTAGTGATACAAGAGCGTAGCAAGGGTGGGCAGGGGTCCTTGGACCGCCTGGCTCTTGCACAGGGACATGGCACAGCCACCTCCTCCAAGATATCCCTGCAGCTGGGTGAACACATCGCTGCTGATGCTGCAGGGGAAGACAGAGCTGGCAGCTGGCTGCGTCCAGTTCAGGAGGGATCTCTCTGGCCCCTGCCCTGCACAGGGGATAAGCATCTGCTTGGAGCATCCTCCAGAGACACATCTGCCCTGGGCTTGAAGACACCAGGAGGGCCACTCTCCTCTTCCCGGGGAGCAAAGCATGGCCCACAGAGGTGGTGGTGGAAACCACGGGGAAGGGGTGGGAGGTGGGAGAGGGTGCTGGGGTGGGGTCTTCTCTCTGTTAGGCAGCCAGCTTGCCAGTTTGGGAGTGGAAAAGGCTGCTTGTGGGTGGGCGACGTTTCCCTCCCCAGCCTCCTGTCCTGCTGGCACCAGGGACACGGCACTGGACAGGCATGGGATACGCAGGACGTGGTGGGATGAGCCCAGCTGAGCCTGCATCCAGCTCTGTCTCACCTCGTCCTGGGCGGGATCTGCCTGGACAAGAGCCGGAGGTGGGGAGCAGGAGATGCCAGCAGCCATGCAGCTCTGGGGTTGGGGATGGGGGAGCACTGGGGACAGTGCAGGAGAGGGGAGGGGACCATCAAGGACGCCACAGGGAGGGCAGGGGAGCTCTGGGGACACTGCAGAGATGGGGAAGCATTGGGGACACCACAGAGGAAGGCGGGCGATCATCAAGGATGCTGCAGGGAGGGCAGAAAAGCATCAGAGACATCCCAGGGAGGGCAGGGGAGGTCTGGGGACGCTGCAAGGAGGCTGGGAAAGGAGAAGCACCTGAAAATCTCCAGTTGACGGTGAAGCTGAAAGTGGGCTGCCTCTTCTGGTTCGTATGGTGCTGGGACCCCTGCAGTGGTGACAGCCATGTCTTGTTCATGGTGGCTGTCTCAGGCATGCGGTAGGAGCCTGCAAAGTCACCTTTTCCATTCACGGCCCCGACGGTCATGTTGGAGCCCAGGTCGTTGATCCAGTTCCCGGTCAGCACGCACTGGAGTGGAGGGGACTCGGCGCTGGTGCCACAGCACAGCCCGGGTGCGGGCAGGGTGGCAGGAGCGGGCACCCGCCGGAGCCTCAGAGGGGAAGCTGTCCTGAGACAGATGATGTGGGGCACTGAGATGTTCAGTGCTGAGACATTTCTGAACAGTCGATAGGAACAGTCCCTGCAGAAATGGTTGCATAGGATGGTCTTCCAGATACGGTTAAGACATATAAGTGCTGGAGGACCCCTGCAACAGCGACTCCTTCTCCATCCAGGCAGTGACCGACTGTTTGAGGGATTTGATCCCCTATGTGAGCGTGCCAAGATCCCAGTACATTAGTTTTTCTTTTTTTAACGAATGCACTGTGTGAGCACCTGTGCAACACAGACGCAGCAGCAGTGATACGCTGCGTGTGACTGCAGGGTGCCTCCTCCTGCTCCCCGTGCCCCTGAAGGCGTTCATGGGGAATGACCACGACCAAGGCTTGCCATGCAGCGGCTGGTTTTCCTCCCAGAGGGAAGTCTGCAGCGGGGCTGAAGGGGACCCCGCTGCTCACCTTTGCTGTGCCAATGAGCTTGAGCTGGAAGAAGGCAAGTAGTGCCGGGTTTGCAGCTCGGAGAGGCAGAGCAGGCACAAGCAGCGTGCAAAGCACTGCGAGCAGGTCTTGCAGCTGGGTAAAACCCAGTGCTGATGAATGCCCAGTGCCCATGGGGAAGCGTTCTCAGCCACAGCATCCCCCCGGCCCCTGTGTGCACCCTGGCACACCACGTCCTGTCGCCTGCCACCCCAAAAACGAGATGCTGCATGCATCTCAGCCTTGCTGGGTGCCCCGATATAGGGACTGGCCTTGCAAACAGCTCTGCCAGTCCATGCCCACTGCATTTCTCAGCGGCACCGTGGCTGCCTGCAAGGCTTTGCAGACTGCTCAAACCGCGGTCAGCACTGCTGCCTTGCTGGAGCACTTCAGAACTGCTGCACAGCCCCCAAGGAGCCCTGCCCCAGGGAAACGTTGACATGAAGGCAATAATAAAATCAGGAGGATGCATGCAGAGAGGATGCATGCAGCAAGGCTGCAGGCTTAGCGGGCCGCCCCTCCACTGAGCTGGCCACGCTTCAGGGTGAGAGCAGAGTCCTGTGGTCCCTCTGCCACCCTCTTTCCTGATTCTCGGGTTCCTCTAAAGCAGGTAAAAGGCTGCACAGGCCAAAGGACACCACAGCAGAGGGCTGAGGTAAGAGCATGCTGCTCAGAAAGGCTGTAAGGGAACTGAAAAAGCTGGAGAAATTCCAGGGAGGCACCGCGAAAGAAGCAGCAGCATCGCTCCAGAACCAGAAGATGGAGCCAAGGGAGAAAAACATGAAAAGCAAACCACATGCAAGACTGCAACGAGGTGGGCTAAAACACAGAGCAGGTGGAAAACTTGCTAAAGCCACGGATGCTGTTAGCAAAGCTCTCCCACGGCATTCATGGCAGGAAACCTGGGGGAAAAGCGGGAGGTGGCAGCCCTGCCAGCCCACTCCTGCCTTTCGGCTGCTCGCATCCCAGGCAGGGTGCCAGCGTGGGGCGTGCAGCACCGTCCGGGTTTTTTTTGGGACTGGACAGCTCGAAGACCAAATTTCAGATTCAGACCTGGAGCTGAGTTTCCTGGAAATCATTCCTTTTGGCTGGGAGGGGTGACTGAGGCAGCACTGGCACTGCCCATTACAGTAAGTCACAAAGTCTGGCAGGCAAGGAGTTTGGGGCTGGATTTGCTGCTGGATGTCCATTTTCCAGTAAATCACACACGTGTTCCTAGGAGGAGCTTTGGGGCTGGATGTGCTGCAGCTACTGGCGCTGTGCTGCCGGTACGAGCAGCCCTCGCTGCTCACCAGGTTTGCGGACACAGCCAAGCCCCCGTGCCGGCCTGCCTGAGGGCTGCCTTGGAGCCAGGGGGACTCCCAGCCAGGTTTTTGGGGTGCAGAAGGGCCCCCCAGCTTCCCCTCCCATCATCTTCACCTGGCATTGAGCAGGGAAGAGCCAGTGCTAGCCTGTGCTTGGTGTGAGAGGGTCACTTTGGGGACACACCATCCCATTTGGGCTGGAAAAGGGGCTTTCTTGCAGACGGTCTCTTCCTGGAATCACAGGGTGTTAAGTCCCGGTCTGATTGTAAGGCTCGGGGAAGGTTTGTAATGATCCCAAGGGTGAAATTAAGACACAAACGAGGTCATATGCCGCCAATCAGACATTTTATTGGGTAAATATAAAAGAGTAAAGCGATAGGAAAGGCAGGAAATACTAGGAGGAAATTAAGCAAGCATTCAGAGAGATAAGCAAAGGATAGTCACCACCGTGGATCCAGCGGCGTCCCGTTGGTCCTCAGTCTTCAGTTTTTCGGTGGTGGATGGCCACACTCAGGTTTTGTTGTGCCGTCTTTTAGCTGGTGTTGGAGAGGGAGTTTGCCCTCTCGTTTCCGTTTGGTTACCCAGGGCAACATCCTGGACCCAACACATGCCCATCAACTGGTGGGGCAAGCGGCCTGACCCGGATACCAGTTGGTGTCCTATTCCTGGTGGTACCTGGTAAGCCAAAGAATGGCCTGCTGCTTCAGCAAGTTTGCACAAGTTGCCTTGCCAGATGGTGGTACTTGATAAGCCAAAGAGTGGTCTGCCCTCGGGTCTTATCAGACAAAAGAGTGGTCTACTGTCCGGTCTGACCAGATAAACACACACAAGCAAGCTTTGAGACAATTGTTCTTAACACTTTGGTCTCTTACACAGGGTGAGAGCTTCACCCCACACCTACGGCCGTGCTTTAGCCTAGCTGCCCCAGGACATATCCACAGACTGCACAAGGTTGGGTTTAAAGGAAAAAAAAATTAATTTTATTTGGTTTGGGGGGATACCTTCCCCCAGAGCTGCTAACAACCCCGATGCTGGTACACACTGATGCTGCTGAGGGGTCTCCCAAGCCCAGCTGAAGTGAGAGGGTTCTCCCTCCTCCTCTGAGCCCATCCGAGTGAAGACGTTGTGGCCGGTCCTGCGGGGAAGCAGAAGTCCATCAGTGCCCAGCCGGCGGAGAGGCAGGAGTCCCAGGAGGGGGTCCCGTGGCTCAGCCGGTGGCTTTCCAGTCGCTGGGTGGGAAAACTTCTTCCAGTTGATGATGAAGCCGAAGGTGCACTGCCCATCCTCATCCGAGTGCTGGGAGCCAATGTGGGCGGCCGGCTCGATGGCTTTCTGGGCGCTCAACACAGCGGTGTGGTACTCGCCGGAGAAGTTGCCCTGGCTGTCGACTGCAGACCCGTGCGTCCTGGAGCCCAGCTCATTCTCCCACCAGCCGGCCAGGTCGCAGTGCTGGGGGACAAGCAGAGGTGTCCCTGGGGGCTGCCTGCACACTGCCCGGACCCCTGCCCCGCGGGCTGACCCCCTGGCAGCCGCACAGCAGGGTGCCTCCAGAGCCCCGCGTGTGCTCAGGCGCTCATTTTTAAGAGACATGATTTTGTAAAGTCACTGCCACCTCAGCCATGTCAGGAGGGCCAAAAGCTGGGGCAAGCCAAGCAGAAGGGGAGCGGTGAAGAGGAAAAGCTAAAGGCAGGAGCCCCAGAGAGGTAGGAATACAGGAAGGACCCCCGCTCCAGCCCCACCAGGTGAGCTGTGTGACCCCAGGACACGTCTGCCTGTGCGTGTTGGGGATGTGTGCTGTGCTCAGCACCGATGTGTGGCACGAGTGGAGAGCCCACTGGGATGGGCAGAGCCTTTGGGTTCATGGTGGGCTCCTGCACAGCCAAGCAGGCGGCACAGCCGGTGCCCTGCAGCATCCCTCCTGCAAGGCTCCGGCTGCAAGCGCTGCCTGTCCTCTCCCACACCGCACCTCGCCGGGCAGGGGCAAGCCACCCCTTGGGGCAGGGCCCCTAGGTTATCCCTGCACCAAATCCCCTGCCGGGGGGTCCCCACATGCATGCCCCCTACAGCAGGGAAGGGAAGGCATCCCCATGCACATCCCTCCTAGGGGACAAGGACGACACCCGGAGCATCGCCCCCTGCCTCAGACTGGGATGGGGACAGGGGTGGGGATGGGGACAGGGATGGGGATGTAGGCAGGGCTGCCCGGAGCTATCCGCTGACACATCCCAGCCTGCGGGTCCCTGGCCTGGGTCCCAGTGCCTCCTGGCTGAGGGCTGTGCCTGGGCTTCACCCCTGCCCTGCAGGAGCCCCTGCGCCCCAAACCATCCCCAGGTTACTACAGGGCACGGACAGAGGGACAGGGAGTCACGAGGGCAGGGCGAGGGAATGTGTGCGGGGAGGGCGGGTGATCTGCAGTGGGTCCAGGGATTTGACAGACGAAGGAAGCGAACCTGTCCCAACAGCAAGAGGAAAACCCCAGGGCAGCCCTGCTCGCACGGAGCAGGCGAGAGCAAAAGGCCAGTGAAGGTCGGGGCAGGATCGGGCCAGGGTGGGCTGTCGGAGTGGGGAAGCAGGACAGCCCCTGAAGGAACAGGGACGGGGCCGGATGGGAAGCAGGGCCAGGATGGGGAACGGTTGGGACAGCTGGCAGCGTGGCGTGGGGGGCGGTGGCGGTGACACTGTCGGTGCCGGCTTTCTGCAGACCTTATGGTTTTGCTTTCTGTTTCCCTTCCCCTGTTCAGCAGGCAGGAGGCTTCCATCGTCTCCTGTCGCGTGGGCTGCCTTCTTAGGAGACCCCAAGAGGCAGGGAATTTGCAGCCGTGGGGGTGATGAAAGGACAGAAAGGAAGTCTTGCTCCCCGGGGGTCCCATACGGCTCTCGATGGCCCCACGTCCCCTTCCCCCACCAGGGCTCCCAGCCTCATCCTCCCACTCCCGCGGGCGTCCCAAGGTTTTAACCTTACAGCCTGTTTGGAGAAGTGTTTGGGGACCCACTCGTGCTGCTGGTGACAGCCACAGCGGGAGTTTGGGGAGGGTGAGAAAGAGCACGGGGTAGTCAGGGCAGTGCTAAGGATGGCAGTGTGCAGCGGGGCTGAACTGCGGGGCTGCGTGTGGAAGGCAGGGGTGAGGATGAGGGTGCAGGGTTGAGGATGAGGATGCAGGGGTGGCTTCCCGTTGAAAGCTGAACCACCGGGCGTGTCAGCCCGTTGGGCTCGGCTGGTACAGGCATGCCCAGGATAGGCTCTGCTCCGTGACCTCTCCAGGAGCCGTGGGGGCTGAGAGCAGCCCCAGAGCCCAGCAGGGGAGGAGGGAGCGGAGCAGAGGCTGAGGAAGGCTGGGGAAGTGCGGGCACACCGGAAGAGCAAGAGGATGGTGGACAGGCCCTGACACTTTCCCAGGCTGCTGTGTGCTCGCTGCCCCAAAGTCCCTGCCCCATCCAACAGCCTCTTCCCCCAGCAGCCCTGCAGCCCCAGGCAGCACCCTCCTTCAAGCCCTTCATGCCTCCCCCTGCCTGCACAGCTTCTCCCCGCTGGTGCCTGGGGTGCAGAGATGCAGGATGAGGCCAGGCAAGTGTGCTGGCTTGCCTGCACGCAGCCTTCACCCCGACCCCTGGCTGTGTGGTGTCCCGCTGCTCCACGCCAGGGATGCTGCCTGGGGCCACCCACCGCAGAGCCCCTGCGGGGGCCCCGAATGGGCGCACGGTCAAGAAGGCACCTGCCGAGGCCCGAAGCCATGCCTGGGAAGCGGGATTACCCAGCTGCTGTCCTCCCCTTGTCCCCCAGCCCCGTCCCTCCCCATCCCCCAAAACACCACCCTGCCCTCCCCGAGACACCGCCCGCCCCCCACCTTGCCCTGCCCACGGCCACAGAGTGGCTTCTTGCACCCCAGGGACAGACGGGGCACGGCTCTCTGCCAGGCAGAGCAAGGTTTATTCAGCTCCAGGTGTGGCGGCAGCAAGCTCTGGGAAGGGGGAGCCCACCAGTAGGCTGCTGGGAGGCGCTGGGAGGCACTGGGAGGAAGCAGGGCAGGGTGAGGGTGTGTTTCCCAGCCAGGATGCTGGGAGCAGGCGGGAGCGCAGCTCGGGAGCAGGGCAGCAGAGAGCCTCGGTCATGCAGGCAGGGTGCAGGCAGCTCCCGTCCCCATCCCCATCACTTGACGCGGGTGAAGACGGAGGTGCCGACCCTGCGGGGAAGCTGTGTCAGCAGCAGGGCAGGCAGGGCTGTGGGGCAGGAGGGCAGGGTCAGCACTCACCTGGTGGCTTTCCAGGCATCCCTGTGGGATGGGACCTCTTCCCGCAGGAGCCACACGGTCTCCAGCATCTCCTTCCCACGGCGGTCCACGAAGCACTGGCCCACAAAGGCGGTGGTGGAGTCTGGTGGGGTTCAAGTGGGGCAGAAGGGGCTCAGAGCCTGCACCTCCAGACTGGGCAACCTCGGGCACCTGATCCTGGCAGACAGACAGACAGACAGACAGACAGACAGACAGACACACCCCCCCCCCACATGCCCTGGACAGACAGATGGACCTCCCTGCCTCATTGCCCAGATGGGTGGCTTCCACCTTGCCTGGACAGAGAGATGGGCACCATACCTGCTGTGTCCCTCGGACAGATAGACAGACAGACAGACATCCCTGCCTTCCACCCTGGACAGACAGCCCTCCCCCCGCCCTGTCCCATGTCAGGAGCGATGTGCATGGCTGGTCTGTGACCACAGCCAGGGTTTCTCTGGGTGCCACGGCGGGTATGTGGGACCAGCCGGGGGGCACCCTGCTCCCGTCACGGGCAGGGGATCCATGGCTGCCCTGGGATGCTGTGCCGGGTGCTGCTGTACCTGCGAACTGCCACTGCACGGTGAAGCCGAAGGTGGGGTGCCCCTTGTCACCGGGGTGCTGCTGGGCCCCTTGCAGAGGTGACACCAGGATCTGCTTGTTGGTGGCCGTCACGGCAGTGTGATAGGAGCCCGAGAAGGTCCCAGCCGTGCCCAGGGCTGAGAGGGTCATGTTGGAGCCCAGCTCGTTCCTCCACAGGCCCTGCAGGTTGCACTGGGGACCGGGGGTTGTGCCGGTGCCTTGGGCAGTGCCGAGCCATGGCCCCCCTCCAGCTTGCCCGGGCAGTGGGACATGTGCCCCGTGTATCTGGGGCTGGCACGGCCCCTCTGCACGGCAGCTGGGACCGGTGGCACGGGCACAACCCGGGCCAGCACCTCTGCCTCCTGTGGCAGGGCAGTGCAGAGCTGGGGGTGCCGGGTACCCCCTATAGCAGGGGGAGGTGACCAACACTCCCCCTGGGGACAGCACAGCCAGAGCTGGCAGCCCCCTCGGTCGTGCACACTGCACCCTGGGATGGCACAGCCTGGCATGGCACGGCACAGCAGAGCACAGCGAGAGCAGGCAGCCCCGAGGACACAAACGCTGTGTGCTGCGATGGCACAGCACAGCATGGCACGGCGGAGTGGAAGCGTGCAACACACTCAGCCGTGCACACTGGGCTCCAGGGGTGGCACAGCACAGCACTGCACAGCACAGCACGGCACAGCATAGCATGGCACGGCACAGCATAGCACGGCACAGCCCAGCACAGCATGGCATGACACACTGTGCCAAAGCACAGGGAGGCACAGCGCAGCATGGCACATCAGGGCACCAGATGGCACAGCAAGAGCAGGCAGCCCCTTGGCGGTTCACGCTGCACCCCAGGGATGGCACGGCATGGCACGGCACGGCAGAGCCAGGGTGTGCAGCCCCTCGGCCAGTCACCCTGCACCCTAAGGACAGCACGGCATGTCACGGCATGGCAGAGCAGGAGCGGGCAGCCCCCGGCCGGGAGCTGCCCCCAGGCTGCCCTTACCTTCCTGGCAGCAGTGGCGCGGGGGCCGAGCAGGGCCAGGGCGAGCAGGAGGCAGCAGCTGAGGCTCCCCATGGCAGCAGCGGCGGCAGGGGCGGCCGTGCGTGGTGCCCGGGCTCTGCCTGTGCTGCTGCCCTGCACCCGCTCGGCCCCTTTTCTAGTGGAGGGAGCTGCGGCTGGGCAGCGGCCGCCCACACAGGGCCTCCTGCCAAAGGCCACCCTGGTGGGAGACGGGCCACCAGCCACCGTGTCGGACTGAGCGGGGTCCTGCTCCCTCAGGCGAGGCAGGGATCCCGAGGGAGCACGGCGGGGCAGTGGGGGCTGCGACAGAGGAGGTCGGGCTAAGGGGGGATTCACGGCAGGGGACACACACCGGGCATTGGGAACGGTGACAGGAGAGGCCATGGGATGCCGTGGCGGGGACGGGGGAATGTGGGCACTGAGCCACGACACAACAGGAGCCAGGTGGTTGTTTACAGCAAAGCTTTATTGGGAGAAGCAGGTGGTGGGGCAGGAGGAGGGGGGTCTGCATCTCCGGCACCGCTGCCGGCCAGGGAACACCCCGCGCTGCCGCCCTCACTCCTTCTGCGGCTGCAGGCGGACGAAGACGTTGGTGCCGACCCTGCAGGGACAGAGCGGGAGGAGACATAAGGGTGGGACATGCAGCCTTGCACAGGGCAAATGCACCCTCCCCGTGCTGAACGCCCCCTCCCACCCGCCAGCAGCATTTACACCGTGGCAGGACCCCCAGGGAGGCCGTGCACAAGTACCCCATCCCCCGTCACCCCCACGCTGGCAGCAGCTCCGACGGGCGCTGAGCACTGCGGGGTGGGAGAGCCCCGACCCCCCAGGGATGCGCAGGGGACCTGCCTGGGGCAGGGACAGGGGGCTCACCTGGTGGCTTTCCAGTCGTCCTTCATGTTCTCCACACGTGAGCGCAGGAGCCACATGGTCTTCAAAACCTCCTTTCCATTCTTGTCCACAAAGCACTGGCCCGTGAAGACGGTGATGGAGTCTGAGGGGACGGGGAGGGGGTCAGTGCCGAGATGTGGCCCTGCAGCCTGCCCCAGCACAGGGGACAGTAGACCCAGGCTGTCCCTGCCCTTGGGGACAGCGGTGATGGGGAAAGCAGGCAGGAGGGGGTCAGAGGGCTGGGGGTCTCGTGTGGAGATGGGCAGACAGTGGCGGGCTTCAGCCCCCAGCGCACCCTCTGCGCGCTGGGACTGGGAGATGACACCAGCCAAGGAGCCCTGGGGTCAAGGGCGGGGGAGCATGAGGGGCACCACAGGGGACGGGACAGCACTGGGGACACTGCAGGGGAAGGCAGGGGACCATCAAGAACACTGCAGGGGAGGAGAGGGGACCATCAAGGACACCACAGGGAGGGCAGGGGAGCTCTGGGGACACTGCAGAGATGGGGAAGCATTGGGGACACCACAGAGGAAGGCAGGGGATCATCAAGGATGCTGCAGGGAGGGCAGAAAAGCATCAGAGACATCCCAGGGAGGGCAGGGGAGGTCTGGGGACGCTGCAAGGAGGCTGGGAAAGGAGAAGCACCTGAAAAGTTCCAGTTGACAGTGAAGCCGAAGGTGGGCTGGCCCTTCTGGTTCGTACGGTGCTGGGACCCCTGCAGTGGTGACACCGTGGGCTCGTTTGTGGTGGCTGTCACAGCTGTATGGTAGGAGCCAGTGAACTCGCCTTTTCCATTCACGGCCCCGATGGTCATGCTGGAGCCCAGGTCGTTGGTCCACTTCCCGGTCAGCACGCACTGGAGCGGAGGGGACTCGGCGTTGGTGCCACAGCACAGCCCGGGTGCGGGCAGGGAGGCAGGAGCGGGCACCCGCCGGAGCCGCAGCCCTCCTGCCCACCCTGCCCCGTGCACCCCAGCCCTGCCGTTACCTGTCTTGAGGAGAGACTGGGAGTCACCAGGGCCAGGCTGAGCATCAGGAGCAAGGGAGTCACTTGCACCATCTCTGCAGCGGGCAGACAGCTGGCGTACCCGGGGATGTGCTCCTTGCAGGGCTCTGCCAATGTGCCTGCTCTCCCGCCTTTTTATTGCTGCCAGGGCTGCAGGTGGCAGCTCTGGCCAGAGCATTGTGCAATCGGGGTGTTTCCCAATTTGCAGTTCCCGGCCGTTAGAGAGGCAGATATTGCCAGAAGAGCCTGCTGAAACCGTCCCTCTTTGCTCACTCCTCCCTGGCACCTCAGGGGGAGGCCCTGGCCCCTGCAGGTCAGTGACTGCCAGGATGGATGCTTAGCCAGGGAAAACCCCTCTCGGGGGCTGTTGTCTCTTCTGCCACCCAATGCGCCCCAGGATCAGCCACAGCACACGGCCTCACCCTGCTTCTCCTCACCAGGTATCCTCCTGCAAACCCCCCCAGCACCGGGCTCCTTCTGGGGCTTTGCTTCATTCCCCTCCCTGGTACTGAAGTGGCCGCAGATCAGGCTACACAGCGCCCCGTCTCCTCTCGCCTGGGGCTGGCATGAAGCCTTGCTGCTCTTTTGACAAACTGGTTTTTGTTGGAAGGAAATTATGTTGTTTATGAAAAACGAACATTGCCTGCATATCTTGTACGGCACTTTTAAATGCTGACAAAAATTGTATTCACACAGGGATTCTTAAATAACTTGAAGTATGTACTTATATCATTCCCTTTACGTTATAGTTGTTGCTGGCCAGGGAGGCTGAAGTGGCTCGGTTCACACCAGATTTTCCCACCCATTCCTCCGTGAGTTTCAAGGCAGTCTCCTAAAAGATGTGTATTTTAACTGCACAGACATCACAGCAAGGGCTGATGGAGCCCTGTTCACCCAAAAGTGCTCCTTTTCTTAAAATGGAAGCAAGGCAACTCTTTGCAACACCTCAGAAATCCTTCCCAAATTTTGCTTTCCCTTTAATCTCCCATTTGACCCCCATTTCTCTCCAACAGTAGAATTCATCGCTACCCAGGCTGGGGAGCATTGCATTTAGGCTGCCGGCATCTCAAGGCCCCGCTCTCCTCTCTGCAGGAGACCCACAGCCCTCTCGCACCCCTGCCCGCAGGAGCTCCCTGGCCAGAAAGCTGCCTGCCCGCGGGAAACTCCTGCCCCAGTGTTGGCCTTCCTCTGTCTTAGAAATCAACTGCACGACCAGGTATGTTTTTCCCACACAGCTGCTCTTTGCTTTGGCTGTTTTTTCAGCAGGCAGGCACTACCGAGAGCATGGCCGTGGTTCCTGATGAAGAGCACGGTTGCTCTGGGAAGGCTGCAGGGGACAAGAGGGGCAGCCATCACCCCCTCGCCATCACCGCCTTGCCACCATCCCCTTGCCATCACCTGGGTTGAGGGAGCTCACAGAGGGATCCCATGGCTACCGGTGGGCACGGGGATGGGTAACACAAGGTCTCCGTGCTGGCACCGCTGCTGATGGCAACCCACAGCTCATTTACAGCCGTAGGTTTATTTTAGCGTCACACAAACAATATTGGTGCTATCTGCCCATAACCTTTATTTTTCCTGTATTTAACAATCCCCATCCCAGCGGCGTATCCTGCAGGTGCAGGGACCAGCTCAGTGCTGCAGGAGGTAGATTTCTTGACCAGCCTCAGCCAAGTCAACAGTAAAACAAGCCAAGAGCTGGGGGACCTCCGTGAGGTTTGTACCCTCCAAAGGGCAGCCAGTGAAGCGGCTTGGGTCTTGATACAAAAATTCACGGATGCTTCTCCGCACAGCCCGAATCTCCCCAAGGGAGAAACGGAGTATTCAGAGAGTCCCCGAAATGAAACTCAATAGCAACGAAGTTACTATTAAGCAGGTACGCTTTATTGCAGCGCTGGGCAGCGCTGGGGATTCTCCACCATAAGTGCTCCAACGAGTTGATGAATTTTTAGAAAATATCTACTACGCAATCCTAAATATTCACAGGATTTCCGGGAAATCGTTTACATAAACATGAGATTTCCCCAAACTTATTAGCATATGTAAATATCCAATTCGCATGCGCAGTCATCTCTCGTGGTGGTCTTCAAGTGGTCTTTGGGGGTCTTCAGATGAACGCTCGTAGTCTTCTTCACTGTGCTCGCTGATTGACCCTTGCTTCTGCGCAAGCTCAGTCCTAGGATCACGTAGACGTTGTCCTTCAAGGCTGTTGTTGCCATTCTTCTGTTTCTTTCTGTCTTCATGGTTCCATGTATCTGGTCTCCCAAGGCCCAGTTGCCTGTAACAAGATTATCCCAGAGCCCCCGCTTGCTTATAACTATTCTTCTAGCTACTCCGTAAATCACAACAAACCATAAGGCATTCACCCCACCCTTAAATCACACCAGGATGTCTTCTGATGTCATGAAGTGGCTAGAGTATTTACGACATCTTTCCTGCTCTTGTGGTTTTTAGCCCTTTCATTTCCCCACTACCTATTGAGGGTTGCAGCTCTTTAGAGCCTCAGTCAACGTTCAGAGAGACTGGAGACACAAGAGCAGCATTGTATCATAACACAGGCTAGGATGCATACGTAGATCACCATTATCCCCATTACAAACTGATTCCTTAGCCATGTCCAATTAGGTAGCCGTGAGGTAAGAT
This sequence comes from Nipponia nippon, assembly GCF_047370975.1. Taxonomy (NCBI): domain Eukaryota; kingdom Metazoa; phylum Chordata; class Aves; order Pelecaniformes; family Threskiornithidae; genus Nipponia; species Nipponia nippon. The sequence goes on from NW_028262359.1 coordinate 106,639, forward strand.
CATGCCATAATTCTTCAAAACCCCAGGATGTGTTGTCTTGGGCAGTCTGCTGTAAGACTTCCGTTTGTTCCCACATTTCTGCCAGATCCGTAGAGATCCTCCCCCTTTGATCGACATACGTACAACAACCGGTATTGATTACAGCACAGACTCCCCCTTGCGAGGCCAGCAATACATCAAGGGCCATTCTGTTTTGTAACACCACCTGAGACAGACTGGACACTTCGATTGGTAACGCCTGTGTGGCGTCTGTGGTTCTATTTACCATCTTTTCCATTGCAGCAGATACGTTTACGGTTGTTTTCTCTAGCTCACGTGCGCCAAGCCGAGGGAGGAACCATCTTGCAAAGCTGTGAAAAGTGTAAGGGCGATCTGCTACGGCATTATGAGTCCTTTTAATTCGTTTAAGATAGGTTTTTATCCAACCACTTTGTTCCTGTAACCTATTGATATTGTCATGTTAGGGACCACTGTTCCTAGTGTTCACGTTCCCGACCAATTTGGAGGCAAAGCTTTTCGGGCTTGGCCACCGCATAACCAATACCGACCGCCACCTCTAGGAACATTCCAATAATCATTCTGCTGTTTCTTTCTTCGTAGTTGCACCGGCCGATCGCAATATGGGTAACGTCCTACTGAAATATGACCCATTCCAGTCTTGTTTGTCGTTACGCGCTTGACATTGGAAAGATTAGGGTTCCATACATCCCAAATTTGAAGGTTGGTTTCATTCTTTTTGGTGAATTTGGGATTTATCCACAAATTATTCCAGGATGGATTGAAAGGAATTGGTATTCCTATTAGAGGCACTCCCTTATTGCCATATTCGGGAAAAGGAGGCAGCGTGCTTCTCCAGCTTGACCGCAGTGTAGGTCGTGAGCAGAACTTGGAAAGGGCTGCTCCGTTTTCCTTCGAGGGGATCACTTGAAATATTTTTAACATAAACCCAATCTCCAGCTTTAAACAGATGTATCGGGGAGTCTAAACCCCATGCTCTATTGGACATGACTAATTCATTTACCTTTTGTGATTGTTTCCCTAATGCTATTAAATATCGTTGCAGATTAACCTCTCCCACCTGGGTAAGATCTTGCCCCTGATACCTGCTTTGAAATGGTCTCCCATACAGGATTTCAAAAGGGCTCAATTTTTCCTGAGTCCTTGGTTTGGTTCTGAGTCTTAGCAAAGCAAGAGGGAGGGCTTGCTCCCATCTTAAATCGGTTTCCTGACAAATTTTACTTAGTTGTGTTTTTATTAAATGGTTCATTTTCTCCACTTGCCCGCTTGCTTGCGGGCAATAAGCTGTATGTAATTTCCAATTCATCCCTAAAAACTTACTAACTTACTGGACCACTTGTGATACGAAATGTGGTCCTCTGTCAGAAGACATCGCCTCTGGTACTCCAAATCTAGGAATAACTTCCTTTGATAGACTTCTTGTTACCTCTCGGGCTTTATTTGTTCTGCAAGGGAAGGCTTCAGGCCGTGCAGAAAAAGTGTCAGTTAGTGCCAGCAAACACCTATATCCCCCTTTTCTGGGGAGTTCCGAGAAATCTCTCTGCCAGTTTTGACCTGGACTATCTCCGCTGCTGCTATTTCCAGACCTCACACGCTTTTCTACTTTTGGGTTGTTCTTTAAGCACACTTCACATCTATTAACGACACTCTCTAGAGTCTGATATAAATTTCTAGCTACAGTTTGCTTAATAAGAGAGTTGTATGAGGCTTCAGTTCCCCAATGAGTTTTGTCGTGCTCTGTTTTTACAAGTTTCCACAATATGCTAACGGGAACTATTATTCTGTTATCTTTCAACAGTGCCCATCCTGATGGGCCGATTTCAGCTCCTAAGTTAGTGATCAGCTTTTGATCCTTTTCCTCATATTCAATTGTTTCAGGTAGTGGCAAAGATTTTTCAGGGATTAAACTTAATACCTCACCTTGCTCTGCAGCTCGCCTTGCCTCGTGATCAGCCAATGTATTTCCCACTTCCCTGTCAGTGCTACCTTTCTGATGCCCTTTGCAGTGCATAATCGCCACTGCTGACGGAAGTTGTACAGCGTCTGAAAGTCGCAAATTTCTATCAGCATGTTTTATACCTTCCCCTTGAGCAGTCAAGAGTCCTCGTTCCTTCCAAGTTGCTCCATGGGCATGGACTACACCGAAGGCATGTTTTGAATCCGCCCAAATATTTACTCGCAGCCCTTCGGCCAGCTCCAGCGCTCTCACTAGGGCCCTTATTTCAGCTCGTTGTGCAGATGCACCCTTAGGGACTGAGTTTGCTTCCACCAGTTGGTCGGTGGTGGTTACAGCATACCCTGCCGTTCAAACTCCATTCTTTACGAAACTGCTCCCACCAGTAACGAAACTGCTCCCATCAGTATGCCACCTTCGGTCGGCTTCCTCCAGTGGCTCCTCCTTCAAGTCGGGTCTGCTTGCATATACAGTTTCTATAGTTTCTGTACAATCATGCACGACAGTCTCCATTTCCTGTTTATCGCTTATGATTTCTATATCATCTAAAACGGAGCTTACAGTGTGGGCAGTGTGCGCAGTCATCTTTTGTCCCAAAGGAAGTTTTCGAGCTGCTTGGATAATCAAAACCGTGGCGGCCACTGCCCAAAGGCATCCCGGCCATCCTTTGCTTACTCCATCCAATTGTTTAGAGAAGTATGCTACAGCTCGTTTATAAGGACCCAGCCTCTGGGCCAGAATTCCCAGAGCCACTCCTTGCCTTTCATGCGAGAACAGCCAGAAAGGTTTCCTTACCTCTGGTGGGCCCAAAGCTGGAGCCTTCATTAGCTCCAGTTTCACTTCCTTGAATGCCCTCTGAGCTTCATCAGTCCATATGAATTGTCTCTGGCTGTTTTTCAACAGTTCATACAGAGGTTTAACCAAAAGTCCATACTCACAGATCCATAGTTGGCACCAACCTGTCATTCCCAAGAAGGTTCAAAGCTCTTTGACCGTGGTTGGTTCCGGAGTTCTGCGGATACCTTCCTTTCGGTCCTTCCCGAGCTGTCTTTGTCTTGTGTTAGAAATCACGAATCCCACGTATATTACTTCCTTCTTCAGGATTTGGGCTTTCTGTAACGAGACTCGATAACCACTTAATCGCAGAAAATTCAACAAGCTCGCAGTCCATTCCTTGCACTCTTCATCCTTTTCTGTGGCTATGAAGATATCATCCACATATTGCAAAAGAATCCCATTTCCTGGCGGCCTCTCCCAGGTCTCTGATTCCTTAGCTAATTGATTCCCAAAACTGGTAGGGCTGTTTTTAAGTCCTTGGGGTAACACTGTCCAGGTCAGTTGGGTTTCTCGTCCTGTATCAGGCTTTTCCCATTCAAAGGCAAATAAGTTGCGGCTTTCTGGAGCCAAGGTCAGGCAAAAGAATGCCTCCTTTAAATCTAATACAGTAAACCATTCATAGGGTTCCTTTAAACTGGTCAGCAGAGTATATGGGTTTGCCACTACCGGATACAAATCTTCAACTATTTGATTGACATTGATTACATCTCAAACTGCCCTTACCTCTGTTACTCATTCCTCGCCCTGCTTGCCCAGCTCCTCCTGGTTGCATTCTTTCCAAATTTTGCTGAGCTAACGCAGCCACTGTCTCCTTTCCCAGTCTCCTTCTGTCCTCCCCCTCCCCATTCCCATATACTCTCCACGCTTCCTCCAGCAGCTGTTCTAAATTCCTTATATCTGGTTCCCTAAGTTTCTGAAGTTTCTTTCTGGTATCATTAGTGGGTTGTCCCAGAAACAGAGATAGCAGCTGCTGTGTGGCAGCTTCTGACTCCGGTTCCATGGTAGCAAATCCTCTCACAGCAGCCCGTAAGCGATCTAAAAACTCCGTGGGCGCTTCAGTCTGCCCCTGCTTGATAGCATACAGAGCAGACCAGGTAACCGCCTTTGGGATCGCGTGTTCTATTGCAAATTTGATCCGGGTTCGGTATCGTTGCAACGAACGGCATTGAGCTGGATCCTTAGGGTCCCAGCCCGGGTCCCTGGAGGGCACAGGACCTTTGGCCGTGCCCTGTAAAACTCCTCCCTCACCCTGCCTTTCTACATGAGCTCGGGCTGCCTTCAACGCAAGCTGCTTCTCAGTTTCAGTCATAGCATCTAGCATAAGATCCACAGCTTTCCAATCCGGGTCCAAATTCTTAGTAATCCACTCAAACCTTTTCACAACGCCACTTGGGTCCTCCCCGTACCCCTTAACTGCATCCTTCCACTTAGCCACGTCACCCACCTGGAGAGGCACTCTTATTACCCTGGGTTCCCCAGGGCCCATTGCCTGCCTTAAAGGCGCCTCTACAATCCGTCTCGTTTTACTGCGGGCCCTGGTCGTAACTGGGGAAACAGAGGGTCCCGCGTCTCCTTCCGAAACCTCCTCCTCACTGTCTGGGACCGTTGGAGAGGTTGAAGTTGAAGCTGGTCCCGGACCCCCGGGTGCCACATAGTCCTCTATCCTTTCCTCCGCCTTTCCGGGTTTCTCTCTCACCTTCAAACACCTCTGTCCAATACTACATGCCGAACAACACCGCTTCAACTTCCCTAACTCTTTCTGATTTTCCTTTTCCAAAGCCAACACCATGGGATCTTGGGGAGCAAAGTTAAAACCACAATCTTTCTGCCACGCAGGGTGATTTCGGAGGGTGAAAAACGTATCTGCATCCGTAGCTTCGTCCCGTTTTCCCGCCCTCCTTAAAAATAACAGGAGTTGCAGCAAGGCGTTATACTTCAGAGTCCCATTCACAGGCCACTTTTCTTCATCATCTAATTTATACAATGGCCATCACTGATTACAAGACTCAATGAGAGTTTTCTTGCTCACGTTTCCCCCAGGAGAACCCCCTACGTCCTTCCAGCGATATAAAATGCAACCTGATGGAGATTTCTTTGGTACCTCTTTACTCGGCTGTGACCCTCCCATTTTATTGGTCCCAGTTCTCTCCTGTATTCCCGCAGTATCTTAACAGTTAGTTCCATGCTCCACACTTTGCCACTTAGGGGGTTACAGAATTACTGGTTTACATCCTTACAACCTTTTTCTTTCGCTTCGTCCGCCTCCGGCCGTTTCCCTCGCGAGACAACGCAACCGCGGACCAGGACTCCGCACTCGCTTCGTACTGAAAGTGCGTCTCATTCGCACACGCGCAGGACAGCATAGACACTTTTGACAACAAAACGCTCACATACCAAAACAATGAACAAAAATCCTAAAAGCAAACACAGAGCAACTACTTGTCCTCGTAACATGCCAAACCCAATCCCCAAATCAAATAACTGAGTTCCACAGCCAAGATGCAATATACCCAAATGCAAGAGTTCCAAATAACCACCAAATGAGCACCAAAGTGCCCCCAAATGAGCACCCAAGTGCTCCCCAGTGTATACCCTTAAGGCGCGAGCAGCCCGGTATACTCCACCCAGCGTGAACCACTCACGGCTTACACGGGTTTCTGACAAATGACTAGGCCCAAACCAAATTTAAGAAAGAAGACCTTTTTCCAAAGATGGTCCTTGCCTGCTCCCGCAGCGATCCGATGGAGGCAAGGACTCCCTCCGGAAATTTTCCGGGGGTACCCTGGGGAGTCCCGTTCTCAAGGGGTCCTGCAGCCGAGCAGAGAGGGTCCCACCTGGGTCGCCAAAACTGATACAAAAATTCACGGATGCTTCTCCTCACAGCCCGAATCTCCCCAAGGGAGAAACGGAGTATTCAGAGAGTCCCCGAAGTGAAACTCAATAGCAACGAAGTTACTATTAAGCAGGTACGCTTTATTGCAGCGCTGGGCAGCGCTGGGGATTCTCCACCATAAGTGCTCCAACGAGTTGATGAATTTTTAGAAAATATCTACTACGCAATCCTAAATATTCACAGGATTTCCGGGAAATCGTTTACATAAACATGAGATTTCCCGGAACTTATTAACATATGCAAATGTCCGACCCGCATGCACAGTCATCTCTCGTAGTGGCCTTTGGGGCTCTTCAGATGAAGGCTTGTAGTCTTCTTCACTGTGCTCGCTGATTGACCCTCGCTTCTGCGCAAGCTCAGTCCTAGGATCATGTAGACGTTGTCCTTCAAGGCTGTTGTTGCCATTTCTTCGGACGACACCCGGAGCATCGCCCCCTGCCTCGGGATGGGGTTGGGGACAGGGCTGGGGATGGGGATGTAGGCAGGGCTGCCCGGAGCTATCCGCTGACACATCCCAGCCTGCGGGTCCCTGGCCTGGGTCCCAGTTCTGGAAGACAGGTAGGTATTAAAATTTGCTTGTTCCCGTGGAGGGGATGCCCTGTGCATGGTGCTCCCATGCGCAGACCCCATGGGAGGCGACGCCGCATGCATGGTGCTTTGAGGCTGGGCAGGGTACAGCTCCAGGGCAGAGCCCTCTCTGAGCCCTCCCAAGGGGTCCCTAGTGATACAAGAGCGTAGCAAGGGTGGGCAGGGGTCCTTGGACCGCCTGGCTCTTGCACAGGGACATGGCACAGCCACCTCCTCCAAGATATCCCTGCAGCTGGGTGAACACATCGCTGCTGATGCTGCAGGGGAAGACAGAGCTGGCAGCTGGCTGCGTCCAGTTCAGGAGGGATCTCTCTGGCCCCTGCCCTGCACAGGGGATAAGCATCTGCTTGGAGCATCCTCCAGAGACACATCTGCCCTGGGCTTGAAGACACCAGGAGGGCCACTCTCCTCTTCCCGGGGAGCAAAGCATGGCCCACAGAGGTGGTGGTGGAAACCACGGGGAAGGGGTGGGAGGTGGGAGAGGGTGCTGGGGTGGGGTCTTCTCTCTGTTAGGCAGCCAGCTTGCCAGTTTGGGAGTGGAAAAGGCTGCTTGTGGGTGGGCGACGTTTCCCTCCCCAGCCTCCTGTCCTGCTGGCACCAGGGACACGGCACTGGACAGGCATGGGATACGCAGGACGTGGTGGGATGAGCCCAGCTGAGCCTGCATCCAGCTCTGTCTCACCTCGTCCTGGGCGGGATCTGCCTGGACAAGAGCCGGAGGTGGGGAGCAGGAGATGCCAGCAGCCATGCAGCTCTGGGGTTGGGGATGGGGGAGCACTGGGGACAGTGCAGGAGAGGGGAGGGGACCATCAAGGACGCCACAGGGAGGGCAGGGGAGCTCTGGGGACACTGCAGAGATGGGGAAGCATTGGGGACACCACAGAGGAAGGCGGGCGATCATCAAGGATGCTGCAGGGAGGGCAGAAAAGCATCAGAGACATCCCAGGGAGGGCAGGGGAGGTCTGGGGACGCTGCAAGGAGGCTGGGAAAGGAGAAGCACCTGAAAATCTCCAGTTGACGGTGAAGCTGAAAGTGGGCTGCCTCTTCTGGTTCGTATGGTGCTGGGACCCCTGCAGTGGTGACAGCCATGTCTTGTTCATGGTGGCTGTCTCAGGCATGCGGTAGGAGCCTGCAAAGTCACCTTTTCCATTCACGGCCCCGACGGTCATGTTGGAGCCCAGGTCGTTGATCCAGTTCCCGGTCAGCACGCACTGGAGTGGAGGGGACTCGGCGCTGGTGCCACAGCACAGCCCGGGTGCGGGCAGGGTGGCAGGAGCGGGCACCCGCCGGAGCCTCAGAGGGGAAGCTGTCCTGAGACAGATGATGTGGGGCACTGAGATGTTCAGTGCTGAGACATTTCTGAACAGTCGATAGGAACAGTCCCTGCAGAAATGGTTGCATAGGATGGTCTTCCACATACGGTTAAGACATATAAGTGCTGGAGGACCCCTGCAACAGCGACTCCTTCTCCATCCAGGCAGTGACCGACTGTTTGAGGGATTTGATCCCCTATGTGAGCGTGCCAAGATCCCAGTACATTAGTTTTTCTTTTTTAACGAATGCACTGTGTGAGCACCTGTGCAACACAGACGCAGCAGCAGTGATACACTGCGTGTGACTGCAGGGTGCCTCCTCCTGCTCCCCGTGCCCCTGAAGGCGTTCATGGGGAATGACCACGACCAAGGCTTGCCATGCAGCGGCTGGTTTTCCTCCCAGAGGGAAGTCTGCAGCGGGGCTGAAGGGGACCCCGCTGCTCACCTTTGCTGTGCCAATGAGCTTGAGCTGGAAGAAGGCAAGTAGTGCCGGGTTTGCAGCTCGGAGAGGCAGAGCAGGCACAAGCAGCGTGCAAAGCACTGCGAGCAGGTCTTGCAGCTGGGTAAAACCCAGTGCTGATGAATGCCCAGTGCCCATGGGGAAGCGTTCTCAGCCACAGCATCCCCCCGGCCCCTGTGTGCACCCTGGCACACCACGTCCTGTCGCCTGCCACCCCAAAAACGAGATGCTGCATGCATCTCAGCCTTGCTGGGTGCCCCGATATAGGGACTGGCCTTGCAAACAGCTCTGCCAGTCCATGCCCACTGCATTTCTCAGCGGCACCGTGGCTGCCTGCAAGGCTTTGCAGACTGCTCAAACCGCGGTCAGCACTGCTGCCTTGCTGGAGCACTTCAGAACTGCTGCACAGCCCCCAAGGAGCCCTGCCCCAGGGAAACGTTGACATGAAGGCAATAATAAAATCAGGAGGATGCATGCAGAGAGGATGCATGCAGCAAGGCTGCAGGCTTAGCGGGCCGCCCCTCCACTGAGCTGGCCACGCTTCAGGGTGAGAGCAGAGTCCTGTGGTCCCTCTGCCACCCTCTTTCCTGATTCTCGGGTTCCTCTAAAGCAGGTAAAAGGCTGCACAGGCCAAAGGACACCACAGCAGAGGGCTGCGGTAAGAGCATGCTGCTCAGAAAGGCTGTAAGGGAACTGAAAAAGCTGGAGAAATTCCAGGGAGGCACCGCGAAAGAAGCAGCAGCATCGCTCCAGAACCAGAAGATGGAGCCAAGGGAGAAAAACATGAAAAGCAAACCACATGCAAGACTGCAACGAGGTGGGCTAAAACACAGAGCAGGTGGAAAACTTGCTAAAGCCACAGATGCTGTTAGCAAAGCTCTCCCACGGCATTCATGGCAGGAAACCTGGGGGAAAAGCGGGAGGTGGCAGCCCTGCCAGCCCACTCCTGCCTTTCGGCTGCTCGCATCCCAGGCAGGGTGCCAGCGTGGGGCGTGCAGCACCGTCCGGGTTTTTTTTGGGACTGGACAGCTCGAAGACCAAATTTCAGATTCAGACCTGGAGCTGAGTTTCCTGGAAATCATTCCTTTTGGCTGGGAGGGGTGACTGAGGCAGCACTGGCACTGCCCATTACAGTAAGTCACAAAGTCTGGCAGGCAAGGAGTTTGGGGCTGGATTTGCTGGATGTCCATTTTCCAGTAAATCACACACGTGTTCCTAGGAGGAGCTTTGGGGCTGGATGTGCTGCAGCTACTGGCGCTGTGCTGCCGGTACGAGCAGCCCTCGCTGCTCACCAGGTTTGCGGACACAGCCAAGCCCCCGTGCCGGCCTGCCTGAGGGCTGCCTAGGAGCCAAGGGGACTCCCAGCCAGGTTTTTGGGGTGCAGAAGGGCCCCCCAGCTTCCCCTCCCATCATCTTCACCTGGCACTGAGCAGGGAAGAGCCAGTGCTAGCCTGTGCTTGGTGTGAGAGGGTCACTTTGGGGACACACCATCCCATTTGGGCTGGAAAAGGGGCTTTCTTGCAGACGGTCTCTTCCTGGAATCACAGGGTGTTAAGTCCCGGTCTGATTGTAAGGCTCGGGGAAGGTTTGTAATGATCCCAAGGGTGAAATTAAGACACAAACGAGGTCATATGCCGCCAATCAGACGTTTTATTGGGTAAATATAAAAGAGTAAAGCGATAGGAAAGGCAGGAAATACTAGGAGGAAATTAAGCAAGCATTCAGAGAGATAAGCAAAGGATAGTCACCACCGTGGATCCAGCGGCGTCCCGTTGGTCCTCAGTCTTCAGTTTTTCGGTGGTGGATGGCCACACTCAGGTTTTGTTGTGCCGTCTTTTAGCTGGTGTTGGAGAGGGAGTTTGCCCTCTCGTTTCCGTTTGGTTACCCAGGGCAACATCCTGGACCCAACACATGCCCATCAACTGGTGGGGCAAGCGGCCTGACCCGGATACCAGTTGGTGTCCTATTCCTGGTGGTACCTGGTAAGCCAAAGAATGGCCTGCTGCTTCAGCAAGTTTGCACAAGTTGCCTTGCCAGATGGTGGTACTTGATAAGCCAAAGAGTGGTCTGCCCTCGGGTCTTATCAGACAAAAGAGTGGTCTACTGTCCGGTCTGACCAGATAAACACACACAAGCAAGCTTTGAGACAATTGTTCTTAACACTTTGGTCTCTTACACAGGGTGAGAGCTTCACCCCACACCTACGGCCGTGCTTTAGCCTAGCTGCCCCAGGACATATCCACAGACTGCACAAGGTTGGGTTTAAAGGAAAAAAAAATTAATTTTATTTGGTTTGGGGGGATACCTTCCCCCAGAGCTGCTAACAACCCCGATGCTGGTACACACTGATGCTGCTGAGGGGTCTCCCAAGCCCAGCTGAAGTGAGAGGGTTCTCCCTCCTCCTCTGAGCCCATCCGAGTGAAGACGTTGTGGCCAGTCCTGCGGGGAAGCAGAAGTCCATCAGTGCCCAGCCGGCGGAGAGGCAGGAGTCCCAGGAGGGGGTCCCGTGGCTCAGCCGGTGGCTTTCCAGTCGCTGGGTGGGAAAACTTCTTCCAGTTGATGATGAAGCCGAAGGTGCACTGCCCATCCTCATCCGAGTGCTGGGAGCCAATGTGGGCGGCCGGCTCGATGGCTTTCTGGGCGCTCAACACAGCGGTGTGGTACTCGCCGGAGAAGTTGCCCTGGCTGTCGACTGCAGACCCGTGCGTCCTGGAGCCCAGCTCATTCTCCCACCAGCCGGCCAGGTCGCAGTGCTGGGGGACAAGCAGAGGTGTCCCTGGGGGCTGCCTGCACACTGCCCGGACCCCTGCCCCGCGGGCTGACCCCCTGGCAGCCGCACAGCAGGGTGCCTCCAGAGCCCCGCGTGTGCTCAGGCGCTCATTTTTAAGAGACATGATTTTGTAAAGTCACTGCCACCTCAGCCATGTCAGGAGGGCCAAAAGCTGGGGCAAGCCAAGCAGAAGGGGAGCGGTGAAGAGGAAAAGCTAAAGGCAGGAGCCCCAGAGAGGTAGGAATACAGGAAGGACCCCCGCTCCAGCCCCACCAGGTGAGCTGTGTGACCCCAGGACACGTCTGCCTGTGCGTGTTGGGGATGTGTGCTGTGCTCAGCACCGATGTGTGGCACGGGTGGAGAGCCCACTGGGATGGGCAGAGCCTTTGGGTTCATGGTGGGCTCCTGCACAGCCAAGCAGGCGGCACAGCCGGTGCCCTGCAGCATCCCTCCTGCAAGGCTCCGGCTGCAAGCGCTGCCTGTCCTCTCCCACACCGCACCTCGCCGGGCAGGGGCAAGCCACCCCTTGGGGCAGGGCCCCTAGGTTATCCCTGCACCAAATCCCCTGCCGGGGGGGTCCCCACATGCATGCCCCCCTACAGCAGGGAAGGGAAGGCATCCCCATGCACATCCCTCCTAGGGGACAAGGACGACACCCGGAGCATCGCCCCCTGCCTCAGACTGGGATGGGGACAGGGGTGGGGATGGGGACAGGGATGGGGATGTAGGCAGGGCTGCCCGGAGCTATCCGCTGACACATCCCAGCCTGCGGGTCCCTGGCCTGGGTCCCAGTGCCTCCTGGCTGAGGGCTGTGCCTGGGCTTCACCCCTGCCCTGCAGGAGCCCCTGCGCCCCAAACCATCCCCAGGTTACTACAGGGCACGGACAGAGGGACAGGGAGTCACGAGGGCAGGGCGAGGGAATGTGTGCGGGGAGGGCGGGTGATCTGCAGTGGGTCCAGGGATTTGACAGACGAAGGAAGCGAACCTGTCCCAACAGCAAGAGGAAAACCCCAGGGCAGCCCTGCTCGCACGGAGCAGGCGAGAGCAAAAGGCCAGTGAAGGTCGGGGCAGGATCGGGCCAGGGTGGGCTGTCGGAGTGGGGAAGCAGGACAGCCCCTGAAGGAACAGGGACGGGGCCGGATGGGAAGCAGGGCCAGGATGGGGAACGGTTGGGACAGCTGGCAGCGTGGCGTGGGGGGCGGTGGCGGTGACACTGTCGGTGCCGGCTTTCTGCAGACCTTATGGTTTTGCTTTCTGTTTCCCTTCCCCTGTTCAGCAGGCAGGAGGCTTCCATCGTCTCCTGTCGCGTGGGCTGCCTTCTTAGGAGACCCCAAGAGGCAGGGAATTTGCAGCCGTGGGGGTGATGAAAGGACAGAAAGGAAGTCTTGCTCCCCGGGGGTCCCATACGGCTCTCGATGGCCCCACGTCCCCTTCCCCCACCAGGGCTCCCAGCCTCATCCTCCCACTCCCGCGGGCGTCCCAAGGTTTTAACCTTACAGCCTGTTTGGAGAAGTGTTTGGGGACCCACTCGTGCTGCTGGTGACAGCCACAGCGGGAGTTTGGGGAGGGTGAGAAAGAGCACGGGGTAGTCAGGGCAGTGCTAAGGATGGCAGTGTGCAGCGGGGCTGAACTGCGGGGCTGCGTGTGGAAGGCAGGGGTGAGGATGAGGGTGCAGGGTTGAGGATGAGGATGCAGGGGTGGCTTCCCGTTGAAAGCTGAACCACCGGGCGTGTCAGCCCGTTGGGCTCGGCTGGTACAGGCATGCCCAGGATAGGCTCTGCTCCGTGACCTCTCCAGGAGCCGTGGGGGCTGAGAGCAGCCCCAGAGCCCAGCAGGGGAGGAGGGAGCGGAGCAGAGGCTGAGGAAGGCTGGGGAAGTGCGGGCACACCAGAAGAGCAAGAGGATGGTGGACAGGCCCTGACACTTTCCCAGGCTGCTGTGTGCTCGCTGCCCCAAAGTCCCTGCCCCATCCAACAGCCTCTTCCCCCAGCAGCCCTGCAGCCCCAGGCAGCACCCTCCTTCAAGCCCTTCATGCCTCCCCCTGCCTGCACAGCTTCTCCCCGCTGGTGCCTGGGGTGCAGAGATGCAGGATGAGGCCAGGCAAGTGTGCTGGCTTGCCTGCACGCAGCCTTCACCCCGACCCCTGGCTGTGTGGTGTCCCGCTGCTCCACGCCAGGGATGCTGCCTGGGGCCACCCACCGCAGAGCCCCTGCGGGGGCCCCGAATGGGCGCACGGTCAAGAAGGCACCTGCCGAGGCCCGAAGCCATGCCTGGGAAGCGGGATTACCCAGCTGCTGTCCTCCCCTTGTCCCCCAGCCCCGTCCCTCCCCATCCCCCAAAACACCACCCTGCCCTCCCCGAGACACCGCCCGCCCCCCACCTTGCCCTGCCCACGGCCACAGAGTGGCTTCTTGCACCCCAGGGACAGACGGGGCACGGCTCTCTGCCAGGCAGAGCAAGGTTTATTCAGCTCCAGGTGTGGCGGCAGCAAGCTCTGGGAAGGGGGAGCCCACCAGTAGGCTGCTGGGAGGCGCTGGGAGGCACTGGGAGGAAGCAGGGCAGGGTGAGGGTGTGTTTCCCAGCCAGGATGCTGGGAGCAGGCGGGAGCGCAGCTCGGGAGCAGGGCAGCAGAGAGCCTCGGTCATGCAGGCAGGGTGCAGGCAGCTCCCGTCCCCATCCCCATCACTTGACGCGGGTGAAGACGGAGGTGCCGACCCTGCGGGGAAGCTGTGTCAGCAGCAGGGCAGGCAGGGCTGTGGGGCAGGAGGGCAGGGTCAGCACTCACCTGGTGGCTTTCCAGGCATCCCTGTGGGATGGGACCTCTTCCCGCAGGAGCCACACGGTCTCCAGCATCTCCTTCCCACGGCGGTCCACGAAGCACTGGCCCACAAAGGCGGTGGTGGAGTCTGGTGGGGTTCAAGTGGGGCAGAAGGGGCTCAGAGCCTGCACCTCCAGACTGGGCAACCTCGGGCACCTGATCCTGGCAGACAGACAGACAGACAGACAGACAGACAGACAGACAGACACACCCCCCCCCACACATGCCCTGGACAGACAGATGGACCTCCCTGCCTCATTGCCCAGATGGGTGGCTTCCACCTTGCCTGGACAGAGAGATGGGCACCATACCTGCTGTGTCCCTCGGACAGATAGACAGACAGACAGACATCCCTGCCTTCCACCCTGGACAGACAGCCCTCCCCCCGCCCTGTCCCATGTCAGGAGCGATGTGCATGGCTGGTCTGTGACCACAGCCAGGGTTTCTCTGGGTGCCACGGCGGGTATGTGGGACCAGCTGGGGGGCACCCTGCTCCCGTCACGGGCAGGGGATCCATGGCTGCCCTGGGATGCTGTGCCGGGTGCTGCTGTACCTGCGAACTGCCACTGCACGGTGAAGCCGAAGGTGGGGTGCCCCTTGTCACCGGGGTGCTGCTGGGCCCCTTGCAGAGGTGACACCAGGATCTGCTTGTTGGTGGCCGTCACGGCAGTGTGATAGGAGCCCGAGAAGGTCCCAGCCGTGCCCAGGGCTGAGAGGGTCATGTTGGAGCCCAGCTCGTTCCTCCACAGGCCCTGCAGGTTGCACTGGGGACCGGGGGTTGTGCCGGTGCCTTGGGCAGTGCCGAGCCATGGCCCCCCTCCAGCTTGCCCGGGCAGTGGGACATGTGCCCCGTGTATCTGGGGCTGGCACGGCCCCTCTGCACGGCAGCTGGGACCGGTGGCACGGGCACAACCCGGGCCAGCACCTCTGCCTCCTGTGGCAGGGCAGTGCAGAGCTGGGGATGCCGGGTACCCCCTATAGCAGGGGGAGGTGACCAACACTCCCCCTGGGGACAGCACAGCCAGAGCTGGCAGCCCCCTCGGTCGTGCACACTGCACCCTGGGATGGCACAGCCTGGCATGGCACGGCACAGCAGAGCACAGCGAGAGCAGGCAGCCCCGAGGACACAAACGCTGTGTGCTGCGATGGCACAGCACAGCATGGCACGGCGGAGTGGAAGCGTGCAACACACTCAGCCGTGCACACTGGGCTCCAGGGGTGGCACAGCACAGCACTGCACAGCACAGCACGGCACAGCATAGCATGGCACGGCACAGCATAGCACGGCACAGCCCAGCACAGCATGGCATGACACACTGTGCCAAAGCACAGGGAGGCACAGCGCAGCATGGCACGTCAGGGCACCAGATGGCACAGCAAGAGCAGGCAGCCCCTTGGCGGTTCACGCTGCACCCCAGGGATGGCACGGCATGGCACGGCACGGCAGAGCCAGGGTGTGCAGCCCCTCGGCCAGTCACCCTGCACCCTAAGGACAGCACGGCATGTCACGGCATGGCAGAGCAGGAGCGGGCAGCCCCCCGGCCGGGAGCTGCCCCCAGGCTGCCCTTACCTTCCTGGCAGCAGTGGCGCGGGGGCCGAGCAGGGCCAGGGCGAGCAGGAGGCAGCAGCTGAGGCTCCCCATGGCAGCAGCGGCGGCAGGGGCGGCCGTGCGTGGTGCCCGGGCTCTGCCTGTGCTGCTGCCCTGCACCCGCTCGGCCCCTTTTCTAGTGGAGGGAGCTGCGGCTGGGCAGCGGCCACCCACACAGGGCCTCCTGCCAAAGGCCACCCTGGTGGGAGACGGGCCACCAGCCACCGTGTCGGACTGAGCGGGGTCCTGCTCCCTCAGGCGAGGCAGGGATCCCGAGGGAGCACGGCGGGGCAGTGGGGGCTGCGACAGAGGAGGTCGGGCTAAGGGGGGATTCACGGCAGGGGACACACACCGGGCATTGGGAACGGTGACAGGAGAGGCCATGGGATGCCGTGGCGGGGACGGGGGAATGTGGGCACTGAGCCACGACACAACAGGAGCCAGGTGGTTGTTTACAGCAAAGCTTTATTGGGAGAAGCAGGTGGTGGGGCAGGAGGAGGGGGGTCTGCATCTCCGGCACCGCTGCCGGCCAGGGAACACCCCGCGCTGCCGCCCTCACTCCTTCTGCGGCTGCAGGCGGACGAAGACGTTGGTGCCGACCCTGCAGGGACAGAGCGGGAGGAGACATAAGGGTGGGACATGCAGCCTTGCACAGGGCAAATGCACCCTCCCCGTGCTGAACGCCCCCTCCCACCCGCCAGCAGCATTTACACCGTGGCAGGACCCCCAGGGAGGCCGTGCACAAGTACCCCATCCCCCGTCACCCCCACGCTGGCAGCAGCTCCGACGGGCGCTGAGCACTGCGGGGTGGGAGAGCCCCGACCCCCCAGGGATGCGCAGGGGACCTGCCTGGGGCAGGGACAGGGGGCTCACCTGGTGGCTTTCCAGTCGTCCTTCATGTTCTCCACACGTGAGCGCAGGAGCCACATGGTCTTCAAAACCTCCTTTCCATTCTTGTCCACAAAGCACTGGCCCGTGAAGACGGTGATGGAGTCTGAGGGGACGGGGAGGGGGTCAGTGCCGAGATGTGGCCCTGCAGCCTGCCCCAGCACAGGGGGCAGTAGACCCAGGCTGTCCCTGCCCTTGGGGACAGCGGTGATGGGGAAAGCAGGCAGGAGGGGGTCAGAGGGCTGGGGGTCTCATGTGGAGATGGGCAGACAGTGGCGGGCTTCAGCCCCCAGCGCACCCTCTGCGCGCTGGGACTGGGAGATGACACCAGCCAAGGAGCCCTGGGGTCAAGGGCGGGGGAGCATGAGGGACACCACAGGGGACGGGACAGCACTGGGGACACTGCAGGGGAAGGCAGGGGACCATCAAGAACACTGCAGGGGAGGAGAGGGGACCATCAAGGACACCACAGGGAGGGCAGGGGAGCTCTGGGGACACTGCAGAGATGGGGAAGCATTGGGGACACCACAGAGGAAGGCAGGGGATCATCAAGGATGCTGCAGGGAGGGCAGAAAAGCATCAGAGACATCCCAGGGAGGGCAGGGGAGGTCTGGGGACGCTGCAGAGATGGGGAAGCATTGGGGACACCACAGAGGAAGGTGGGCGATCATCAAGGATGCTGCAGAGAGGGCAGAAAAGCATCAGAGACATCCCAGGGAGGGCAGGGGAGGTCTGGGGATGCTGCAAGGAGGCTGGGAAAGGAGAAGCACCTGAAAAGTTCCAGTTGACGGTGAAGCCGAAGGTGGGCTGGCCCTTCTGGTTCGTACGGTGCTGGGACCCCTGCAGTGGTGACACCGTGGGCTCGTTTGTGGTGGCTGTCACAGCTGTATGGTAGGAGCCAGTGAACTCGCCTTTTCCATTCACGGCCCCGATGGTCATGCTGGAGCCCAGGTCGTTGGTCCACTTCCCGGTCAGCACGCACTGGAGCGGAGGGGACTCGGCGTTGGTGCCACAGCACAGCCCGGGTGCGGGCAGGGAGGCAGGAGCGGGCACCCGCCGGAGCCGCAGCCCTCCTGCCCACCCTGCCCCGTGCACCCCAGCCCTGCCGTTACCTGTCTTGAGGAGAGACTGGGAGTCACCAGGGCCAGGCTGAGCATCAGGAGCAAGGGAGTCACTTGCACCATCTCTGCAGCGGGCAGACAGCTGGCGTACCCGGGGATGTGCTCCTTGCAGGGCTCTGCCAATGTGCCTGCTCTCCCGCCTTTTTATTGCTGCCAGGGCTGCAGGTGGCAGCTCTGGCCAGAGCATTGTGCAATCGGGGTGTTTCCCAATTTGCAGTTCCCGGCCGTTAGAGAGGCAGATATTGCCAGAAGAGCCTGCTGAAACCGTCCCTCTTTGCTCACTCCTCCCTGGCACCTCAGGGGAGGCCCTGGCCCCTGCAGGTCAGTGACTGCCAGGATGGATGCTTAGCCAGGGAAAACCCCTCTCGGGGGCTGTTGTCTCTTCTGCCACCCAATGCGCCCCAGGATCAGCCACAGCACACGGCCTCACCCTGCTTCTCCTCACCAGGTATCCTCCTGCAAACCCCGCCAGCACCGGGCTCCTTCTGGGGCTTTGCTTCATTCCCCTCCCTGGTACTGAAGTGGCCGCAGATCAGGCTACACAGCGCCCCGTCTCCTCTCGCCTGGGGCTGGCATGAAGCCTTGCTGCTCTTTTGACAAACTGGTTTTTGTTGGAAGGAAATTATGTTGTTTATGAAAAACGAACATTGCCTGCATATCTTGTACGGCACTTTTAAATGCTGACAAAAATTGTATTCACACAGGGATTCTTAAATAACTTGAAGTATGTACTTATATCATTCCCTTTACGTTATAGTTGTTGCTGGCCAGGGAGGCTGAAGTGGCTCGGTTCACACCAGATTTTCCCACCCATTCCTCCGTGAGTTTCAAGGCAGTCTCCTAAAAGATGTGTATTTTAACTGCACAGACATCACAGCAAGGGCTGATGGAGCCCTGTTCACCCAAAAGTGCTCCTTTTCTTAAAATGGAAGCAAGGCAACTCTTTGCAACACCTCAGAAATCCTTCCCAAATTTTGCTTTCCCTTTAATCTCCCATTTGACCCCCATTGCTCTCCAACAGTAGAATTCATCGCTACCCAGGCTGGGGAGCATTGCATTTAGGCTGCCGGCATCTCAAGGCCCCGCTCTCCTCTCTGCAGGAGACCCACAGCCCTCTCGCACCCCTGCCCGCAGGAGCTCCCTGGCCAGAAAGCTGCCTGCCCGCGGGAAACTCCTGCCCCAGTGTTGGCCTTCCTCTGTCTTAGAAATCAACTGCACGACCAGGTATGTTTTTCCCACACAGCTGCTCTTTGCTTTGGCTGTTTTTTCAGCAGGCAGGCACTACCGAGAGCATGGCCGTGGTTCCTGATGAAGAGCACGGTTGCTCTGGGAAGGCTGCAGGGGACAAGAGGGGCAGCCATCACCCCCTCGCCATCACCGCCTTGCCACCATCCCCTTGCCATCACCTGGGTTGAGGGAGCTCACGGAGGGATCCCATGGCTACCGGTGGGCACGGGGATGGGTAACACAAGGTCTCCGTGCTGGCACCGCTGCTGATGGCAACCCACAGCTCATTTACAGCCGTAGGTTTATTTTAGCGTCACACAAACAATATTGGTGCTATCTGCCCATAACCTTTATTTTTCCTGTATTTAACAATCCCCATCCCAGCGGCGTATCCTGCAGGTGCAGGGACCAGCTCAGTGCTGCAGGAGGTAGATTTCTTGACCAGCCTCAGCCAAGTCAACAGTAAAACAAGCCAAGAGCTGGGGGACCTCCGTGAGGTTTGTACCCTCCAAAGGGCAGCCAGTGAAGCGGCTTGGGTCTGGCAATCATTACCACAGCTAAATCCTGCGGTGCTAACGCCTGAGCCCTAGCACAACAGGGAGAGGGCAAGGGGGAGCAGGCAGGCAGGGAAGAAGTCCACAGCAGAAAGTGCTGAAGAAGTTATTCGTTGGCAGGGCTGAGGTTTAAACCCCTGTAATGTTAGGGGTCAAGAAAGAGTTAGTGAATAATAAGGAGAAAGGGTTAATGAATAATTACATTTGCTGCTCAAGCTGGGATTGAGCGAGCTGTGAAAAATAGTAGTACAGGCAATTGTTAGAGAAAATCATATCTGTAACCAAGGATTGTCCTCCCAGGCCACAGCTGTGCCCGTGCAGAAGTTGCTGAAAGCTGAGCCGATGAGATGCGAGTTAATTACTGAGGTGATACAGTGAAAAGAGGAGGAAAGAGCAGAATATCCCTTGATACAGACTGAACGCCCTGACCTTTGAAGAAGGTCTGTGGGCAGCCTATCGCCTGGGGTTAAGGAGCAATGCTGATGGATTGCAGTAATAAAATCCTGCCCGGTCAGAAGCTATGCTGGCTTCGGTACCTGCTTTTGTTCCTTGCCAGCTGGATCAGGACGTTACTGGTGGCTGCCAGCACAAGACAAATGGAGGCAGGCAGCCCAGGTGAGTTGTGCCCATGTCCTGGCATTCCTATGCCCCTCCAGCCTCGCCATGGTGACCCCAAGGGAGACCATCTTGGTCCCTCTCCATAGCCTTGGTCCACAGCCTCAGTGATGGGCTCTGCCATGGGAGGACAACACCGGCCGGTGCAGGGGGGCCGCATCCGCAACACCCTGCCTTTCCCAGATAACATTATTCCTCTGCCCAGGCGGATGTAGGGACAACTCCCTTGGGGAAGCAAAGAAAAGGCCATTTATCACCCACTGGCAGTATCGGGCCACCACAGGGCAGGCAAGGGCTATGGGGGGGGGGGGGGGGGGGGGAACGGGACAGTGGCAGCGGGGAGGACAGGCCACTTCCCACCCCAGCCTGATGGCACTTCAGGATTAAGGGAGGGCTTTAGAGCAAAAAGCTCTGACGCGGGCAGAAAGACCATGTCGCTAAACCTGGGGGCAGAGCCTCTCCCCACCCCCTCGAAACTGGGCAGGTGCAGCCTTCAAATGCCACGCTGGCAGAGAAAGGAGGAAAATAAACCAAGGCACCCAGCCCGGGCAGGAGGGGACACCGTTTGGCACCACTGCTCCCCACAGAGCCATTTTCAGGAGGAATGCTAGGCTCCTTGCCTTCCAAGGAAGCAAGAGAGAGCAAGGGACAGGTCTGTTCTGCTATCACGTCTGGGGGGAGGCACATCCTGCTGCCATTAGCAAAACCCCATAATAGCCAGCCTGCAATTAGGGCTTGCCCCTGCTACATCCCCAGCCCAGGAAGAAGAGGGGAAGGAACAGGGACTCCCTCCTACAGCTTGTCCCCATGGCAGAGAAGGCACACAAGAAGAAGGAGAGACAGCCAGAGAAATTTATTAAGAACTTAAAATGATTCATCCCCTAAAATGTGCTCCGCTGCCCACCCCCGGCACCAGCAGGGAGGGGTGCTACAGTACCAGACCAGGACCTGCTGCTTGGGCTCAGATTGTCAGGGGCTGGGGGGCCGGGGCTCCCCCAGGGATTGTTTCTGCCACAGGCTCTCCTGGGGCTGGTGCCTTCAGGCAGAGCCAGTCTGTTTGCAGTGTCACACAACGGAGGGACAACTACAGCATCCACGTGCTTGCATGCACCAGTCCCATGTCCTCACACACACATACACCCACACGTTTTTCTTGCCCTGCAGGTCAGCTCCCACCTTATCCAGCCCACTGACTGCAGGAGAGAGGGCTCCTTGCTCCTGGGCAAGGTACAAGCTCTGGTGGAGGATGGCTGGGGGGCCTGCAGGCTGTCAGAGCCCTGAGCAATGGTGAAGGGGAGGCACAGACTCCAGCAGCACCTCCTCATCCCACCCCTCTCCTCTCTAAGGAGAGATCACCCACACCTCTGGTCCCCCTCATGCTCAGCATCGGTGGCCAGAAGCCCCCTGAGGTGAAGGGCATGTAGTGGAGGTAGGGAAGGAAAACAGCAATGTGAGTATTATCAAAGAAGGGGAGGGAAGGGTCCCTACCCACCAGCTGAGGGCCCCCCAGCCCATTGCTGCACCCACTGCCCTGCTCAGTGCCACCGGGCTCAAGGGTGGAGGGGGACCTGGGGGGGCTCCGCGGGTGCTGGTGCCTGGCCAGCTCTGCGCTCCAGGGCCAGCTGCATGCTCCAGATGCTAAGGGGCCGCATGTAAGCCAGCGAACGGTAGACTTTCTTCTCCCGATAGGCCTCCGGTGTCTGGAAAGCCATGCCCAGCTGTTCCCAAACTGTCCGGTAACAGCCCTCCGCTGTATGAAAGCCTTCCTCCACCAGCCCCTGCAGCAGAGGGAAGACAACCATCAGCCCATCCACAGCATGCAAGGAGATGGCACATACCGAGGGGTGCAGCATCACCACTCACCTCCTGGATCATGGTGGCAGCCAAGGCGTAG
The DNA here is from genome assembly GCF_047370975.1 of Nipponia nippon. Taxonomy (NCBI): domain Eukaryota; kingdom Metazoa; phylum Chordata; class Aves; order Pelecaniformes; family Threskiornithidae; genus Nipponia; species Nipponia nippon. The sequence goes on from NW_028262359.1 coordinate 128,178, forward strand.
ACCACACCGATCCAGACCTCATTGGACTGCACGCTGGAGGTGTCGGGCACCCCGTCAGGTCTCATGCCATTCACCGCTCCCATGGTGCCACCAGCAAAGCTCATGACGTTCTTTTCAAAGATGGTCTTGAGTGCACTGACAACATGACTCTTGGGGAAGACCTGCGGGGGGAGAGAGAGAGAGGGCTTTGGCCTCGGCACTCACACAGACCCCTCAGGCTGGGTTAAGTCTTCCATTAGAAAGAGGTCAACACTCTTTGCCGGGTAAACAGCCACATCAGGAAAATAACAGGAGGAAGTGAAAAATCTCTTTCCCAAAAAGACAAAACAAAACAAAAAAAAGCAGTTGCTCAACAGAAGAAATGCTGAATTTCATTCCACCTTCCTACGAGGGAGGCTGACAGCTCATCCAACTAGTGTGTCTCCATAAACAGCCTCTCACCATTAGTCACTGGCCAAACCCCCCTACATCTCTTGGGAGCTTGCTTTGGAGACCTAGCCAATCACACCATCCTCATTTTGGTTTACATTCACCACTGCTCATTTCTCAGGCTAACAACTATTTGAGGGCCAGACTTTCTCCCAGTAAAACCGCTGTGCTGTTCTCTCAGCCCATCTGCCACAGCTACAGGAGGCACTGCAATGCCTACAAGAGATGGGACACTGGCCAGAGGTGGCCAAAGGATGGTCTGGGATCAGTGAGGCTGGAGGTGCCTTTCTGCTAAAGGGAAAGATTATAGCAAAGCCAATCTGATGACATCAGAATGCATCTTGCAGCTGCAAAGTGAATGTTGTGGATACCAGTAGGTTTGTTTGGGTAAATGCTGGTAATCCTGGGCAGCGGGGCAAGATTCAGCTTCAGCTCAGGGGAAGAAAAAAAAAAAGAAAAACAAACAGGGCTTAGTTTTGAACGACTTCAAAATGATGTTAATCCTTCCAATTTTGTAACTGGGTGGTGATGCAAGAGTTCATGGCCTGGACCAAGGGGAGTTTGAGGCTAGAGAAGGGGCAGCCTGAGGATGAAGAGGTCATACTGTCATGCCTGAGATATCTGATAGTTTTCTGTGTCTGGTAGGAGAGATTTGAAACTTTTATCCCAAGTGGAAGTTAAAAAGTCCCACAAAAGGTCAATAGTGCTCGCTGGATAAACAACCATTTCAGGAGTTTATCAGAAGGAATTAAAAACCTTCCCCCCTCTGATAAGGTGGAAAAAAAAAGGTGTTCAACAAATTAAGGCCAAGAGCTCAACACAGTTATGAGAACAGACTGAAGTACCATGCTGAGTAGGCTCTTGCCAAAAAAAAAAAAACCAAAAAAAAACAAAAAAAAAACCAAAAAAGCCCCAAACAAAACCCAACAAAAACCAATCAACCCCACCTGAGCACGAAAACACCTGCCAGACAAGCAAAAAGCAGTGGAGCAGCAACACAGCAAGGGCTCCGTTAAGATGAAAAGCCTCTGTGCACAGCTGAAAGTAAATAAAGCTTTTGCCCTGCTTTCATTATTGGCAATAAAACTAGGAAGTGTCAGCGCAGCAGAAGTCCCTGCCTCAGAAAAGGAAAGCTCAAGACTCTGATGTTGCAAGGGGACGGCTGGCTCCTCTCCACCCCACGCCTACCTAATGGTGAGGAAGCCAGAACAAGAACTTTGCAGGGTGACCAAGATCAGGAGCAATGCCATGGAGCAGCCATGACATCTACTTGCAAGGAAGGGAAAAGCCCAGCAGCTCCTGGCTCACGGGCACAGCCCAGGGATGTGCCAGACCTTTCCTGCCAGTCTGGTGCCACCAGAGTCAGGGGAAGTGGGAGGTGTGATGACACCAGACGGGAGCTTGCCAAGGTAGGCTGGGCAGCCCAACCAGACGGCTTTGGTAGACTCAAAGGAAAGGCAGCAGATCCCTTTTATCTGCACTAAAACCAAGCATCTGACACAGTCGTTTTTCCTGGTATGGCTCTGGAGGTAAGCCCCAGTGCTGTTAGGGAGCAGGAGTCAGCAGAAGGGTGGTGTGAAGCAGATGTCTCTGGCAGAAGGTTTTGGGGCACAGTTTCTTCAGGACTGGGGTCACAGGCTTTGTATTTCATTACTGACCTGTGCACACAGCAGGAGTGCCTTAATGAGGTTACAAACAGGAATGCTGCCAGCCAGGCAAGGGATCACAATACATGGGGAAAAAAACCCTTGATGGCTGTAGTAACAGAAGAGAGAAGTTCACCAGTCCCATCTCCATTGAGCTCAAAGCTCACCAGTCAGCAGAGAAGACTGCCACCTTCAGCAAGAAAAGTCCAAGGCAAGCGAGATTTTTGGACTGCACCAGATTTACTGTTTCCCCCCAAAAGGGATGTTCGGGTATTCCTGCATGAGGTGCTGCCTGGAGCCCCAGGCACAGCCCCAGTCCCCACACTGGGATAAATGCAGGAGGGCACAACCAAGCACCCATTTCTCATTAAATCCCAGTGTTCAGTGCAAGCTGCTCCCAAGAAAGGTCACCTGAAGCTCCCCTCTGGTACCAACAGACAGTGAAATGGTCCATCACCCTCACACAGCCAAGAGTCACTCCTTCCTTCAGTCAGCTGAAGCGTTTGCCTGTCCATTACCACCACAGACAGCTTTGGTCTGACAACTGTCTATGGGTCATAAATAATCCATATGATGGCTCTCTGCTTCCCAGCTCTGTTCCAGGTATTGCACCATCAGCAGCTGCTCTTACCATCCCATCAGACAAGGGGAGTCTTCAGCAAGTTCTTTTCTTGCAACTGAAGACCAACAGACTTTAGGGCCCCGAACAAGCCTTAGTTCCCTTGGATATTCATTTAGGACTTTAAACTGGGCAGCAAATAACACATGGAAAGTTTCATGCACTGTTTTGTCCTATTTTTAAACAAATAGTGCCCTGCCAAGAGCAAACCCCAGTGTGACCTTCCTCCACATGTGCCAGAGCTGACTGCAGTTACACACCCCTGTTGCATGGCCTCTCCATGAGCAGATCTTGGTTTAAGGCAGGTTGCACTGATGTGCATCTAACAGCCTCCACCTGAGCATGCACCACTGCAGGGGAGCAGGCTGAAGCCCCTGCAACAGCCCTTAATGCTTAACCCACACCGTGTGCCAGCCCTGCTGCTCTCCTCCAGGCACAGGTCCCATCTCACCCCACCGTGCACCAGGCTGCCCCTTCTTACCTCAAACTCCCCTTGGTCCAGACCACAAGCCCCAAGAAACCACTGCCCGGCACACTGGTCTGACATGATGCTGCTGGAGGTGTCACTCCCACTGCTGTCATAGTTGTAGTATTTTCCTGGAAAAAAGGCAGGAAAGAGTTTTAAATCCGTAGCTTAGGACCCCAGCTCACATGTGCTGTCCCTACACTCCACCCCATGAGGCAGGAGCATGGCAGCTTTTTCCAGAAGGCTCTCCTCTCTTTCCTTTCCCAAACCACCATACCTTTTCTGTTCCCTCCCTGGTACCTGCTCCTTCCCCTCCACTTGGAGGGATGGCATCTCCCCTCCTTCCCCCATCCCCTGCAAGGCTCCGTGACCCAAGTTGGAGCTGTCTCCCTCCCAAGGGACATACAGCCAGCGAGCGAGCACCCACCATTCCAGAGCATCCTCTCAAATGCCTCCTTGCCCTTGCTCAGGATGTCCGTGTACTTCTGCTGGATCTCAGCATCCCCGAGCACCTCTGCCATCTTGCACATCATGCAGACGGCTGCCAGCCACAGCCCGCCACAGTACGCGCTGCCGGAGCAAAAGGAGAGCAGCGTCGGCAACATGGGACACCCCACAGCTTGCACGGAGCTTCCACAAGCTATGGGGACCACGGTCCCAGCTCTGAGCTACCTCCCCACACTCCCCATCTCCAACCCCCACCTGCCTCTCTTGCTCACCTGGCTCCATTTACCACCCACGCGTCGTATGTCTGGTCAGCAAAGCCACCATTTTCGATAAGCCCATCGTTATCTGTATCAAACTTCAGCTCTGACTCCATCACAGCCTGCGGGAGAGGCAGGAGATGGTCATGCAGCCCCTGTGTCCTGGCTGCGCCCCACACTCTGCTCGGGAGCATCCATCCTCTTGGGATGTCACACGGCTCCCAAGGGAAGTGAGAAGGGGGGGATGCCCCATGGTCTGATCTCCTCTCAGTACCTGGCAGACTGGCCACATGTCCCGCAAGTACAGGGAGTCGCGTGTCAGGTAGTAGTCGCGGTACACCTGCAGCACAAACTTCAGGTTGAGGTCCTTCCAGTCGGCCGTGTCGTGCATCAGGTAGGCATTGACACGCTGCCACGGCTCGTCAGCTAAGCAAGGACAGAGCAGATGCAGCAGGGCAGCAAGCAACGGACGTCCCCCCTCCTACCCAGGAGCAAGGTCCAAAGGGTGCTGTGACCAAACGGCACTAAAATAACACGTTGCACCCTGTGCTATCTCTAGTGAGAGCAGCTTTCCCGCTACTGCTCAGCTTCCCTCCATCTCCCTTCTACAAGATCCATGCAGTGTGGTCTTCATCACTACTCCAAAACATCCAAGCTTTTCATTCCCAGAAAACAAACAGCATATTCCATGCAGCATACCTCTTTCCCACAGCTTGGGAGTTAACTACCCTGAGAAAATTGTGTGAGCAGCCCTGCACCCCCTCTGCCCCCCAGCAGGCCTGGCCAGACCCCTCACCTGGGTCCCCAATGTCGTGCGGCACCACGTTCTTCAGCTTCACCTGGGCTGTCTGACCACACATCAAGTACTGCCGAGGCTGGACATCCTCGTTCACCACTGTTACAGCTGAAGACGACACAGAGCAAGAGACATTAGAAAGGCAGCAGGCACTGCAGCAGCAAGCTCCGAGCACAGGCACAGGCAGGGGCCACCGGCACCAGCATGCCAGGCTGCCTTTTGGGGCTCCGGCTGCAAGATCACAGCCCTCTGCAAAGGCCTGGGGGGACACCGGGCTGCTCCCAGTCTCCCCTCAGCAGGGAACGTGCAACTGCCACCACCTCCTTAAGCAAGGTGGTAGCAGCACCCAGGGCTGGAGGGAAACCCAGTGGGTTCAGCCCTCCCACAGCCCAGCAAAGGGCTATGCTCCACCACTGGTCAGGCCACCACTGAGCAGCCTCCAAGCCCACCCAAAGGATCAGAGTCTGCAAACAGCTCCACGCTTCTCCTCTGCAAGGGGCACGGAGAGAGCTGTAAGACCAGGGAATCCCCCAGGGGAAGCAGAGCCAGCTGTGCAAGCCCAGTGCAGCAAGAAAGCATTCCAGTGCTGGGCAGAGAGATGCTGAGAGGCAGCAACGTTGTGGGTTTGCAAGTCCTGGGCCCAGCAGAGGAGCTGAAGGGGGCTGCTGGTTCCACAGCACAGATTTCTATGGCAGATGCTGTCCCAAATCCCCCATCTCTTCTTTAAGTGAAGACATCAGCAGGCATTAAGCCAGGGTCTCCTGGGTCACTCACCAATGTCATACTGCAGGCTGATCTGCAGCTTGGGCCACAGCATGACGAGAGCAAAGGAGGCGTAGAAGTGGACATCGTAGGTGTTGTACATCCGGTACTCCTGGCCTGGAAGGACCAGGGAGACGGTGAGGGATGGCAGACCTGCCACAGGGCCACAGGGAAGGGAAAGGAGGGGCAGGTCCTCCCTCCCACATGGCCCAGGAGGGTGGGCTCTTTCCCAGCACAGGCAGGGGCTCCCATTAGAAGTGTTTTTTATTCTCTATATATAGCACGCAGGGGTCTGGAGAAGACCTCATGCCATGTCCTACAGGGCTTGGTCCTGCAAGGGGTTTTGCTGGGAACAGCGCTGCTCCCTACCCATCAGGGTGTGAAAAGCATCCCCCTGGCAGGTTAAAAACACCTGGTGACAGCAACGGGGAGGGGTTGAGTTGGGACCATCCATCACGTCCCTGCAAGTTACCTTCCAAATAAGCAAACCTTCCGTACTCCCGCAGGACAGGGAGGAGGTGGGAGAGGCCAGCCCCCGCCGGCCCCTGCAGGTCCTCGGTGCAGCTGTCTGGGGGCAGCTCCACCCAGATGGTCCCCCCATCCGTCATGAAGTACAGCTCGTTGAAGAGGGCCGACTTGTACCAGGACGGCAGCTGGCTGCGGGCAAGAGGGGAAAGAAAAAAAAAAAAAAAAAAAATCAACCGCAGAAGCTGAGGTGGTGATGCTCCTGCTCTGACCAGCCCCAGGAGGCCACCGGGAGGGTGCTCCCGTCTACCCTACCTGTTGTCCAGGATGGGCTTCTGCCATGCTTCGATCTTCCTCTCCCACTCCTTGTAGTGCGTCAGTGCGTGATGCGACAGGGCAGGAGCGGCATCACCTCCGCTGCCAAAAAAACGGGTGTACCGCCTGCCGAGCGGGGGTTTGGTGAGTACACTGCGGGCTCAGGCTGGGAAGCCCACCTGGCCACGGGAAAGGGGCTGGGCTATAATGAACACCAGAATAACGCGACTGCTAGTGCAGGGGTGTTGAGGGGCTGGGGGGAGGGTCTCCTCCATGAGCTGGCAGGGCCACAGCCGCAGGGAGTGGGTGGCACAAGGCTCCCCAGGTGGCACTCAAGCCCAGAGGCAGGGAGAAGGGGCTTCGGGGACATGAGCCAAGCCCCACTGGAGACAACCCACCCACCTGAGGTGCAGCTTCTCCTTGGAGCCAAAATGAACACGGGGCATGTCCCATGCCAGGGCCAGCTCCAGCGTCCTGTGACCCCGGGCAGGCACCCTGCAGCTGGCACACACCGCTGCCGCCGTCACCTCCCCCTTCTCTGTCGGGCTGCTTTTATCTGCCGGGGAAAAAAAAAAAAAAAAAAAAAATATTCACAAGTGACCAAGGAAACCCTATGGGGGGGTGACTGATGCGCCCACACACCTCAAGGGGGACGAGACTATTTGAGCATGCCCCAGCTCCCTTGCAACCTGGAGGGTACATCCCCAGGGTTTTAAGGGATGACATTACCGCATGTGAGTAACCGCTTTTTGCAAGCAGGAAAAAAATACCTGCCATGGGCGGAAGGGCGGTAAAAAAAATAAGTCATCAAAGCAGAGGAACAAATCAGGCAGGAAAAGCCACCAGGCGTGAGTGGAAGGGACAGAGCACCCCATGACTTCGTAACTGCACTGCAGTCAGAGGCATTGTGACTTTCTAGTGACAGTCATCATTTCCAGCTTTTTGCAGGGTGCTTGAACTGTGCCTGTATTTAAGAAAAGCCCTGAGGTGGCTGAATAATTATACGCTGGTTCTGACATGCATGCCAGGTAAACTCATTAAAGCAACAATTTTAACAGATCCTGACTACGATAATGCTTGGCATGCACGAAGGAAAACCACATCCCAATAGCCTGGAAAGCTCTGAGTGCACCTAGGCAGGAAACTTAGTTTTCCGGAAATATTTATGTAAACGCTTTATTTACATAATTTAAGCTTCAAGAAACCTTGCAAAGGCCCAGTGCCAGCATCACTAGTTTGTCAGCGTCATCCTTGTTCAAAAGCTGGCAGAGACATTAGGCAAATGGTCACCTTTTATCGCAATAACAGGTTAGCAGCAAGGGCTGGGAGATGCCACCCTGCTTCAAGTCTTCTGCCAAGGGAGCAGACAACTGAGGATGATGCAGGTATCACAGGAATACCAGAGACCTTCAGGAAACCGATGTAGTAACAAGTGGACAGCAAGCGATGGCAGCACCAAACCCCAAGGGCTGCTAAACGCCCGCTGGAACGAATCTGATGGGGCCCAGCTTGCACAACTGCCAGTGGGAACTCAGGGAACGTGGCCGGGCATCGCCCTGGCTACTCACCCAAAATCTCAACTCAGTGTACAACCCTACACAGACTAACAAGATACTGGCATGTGCAATTAATATAGCCGAGAACAGCCCCAAAGTGGTGTGAACAGCTTTTGGAGAATCACAACAAGGACAGCGTGACAAACAATAGGAAACTCAGATACAGCCTAAAGCTGGGAATGAGCCACAGCATCACCGAGAGCTTTTTGTGATGGCACCAAGGTGGCCGAGGAAGGAAAACCCACCCTTGCTTGGGTGCCCTGCGCCCGGTGACCAGCATGGCCACCCGTTACCCCTGCTCCCCCGCCACCCGTCCCACAGGGGACGGAGGGACTCACCAGCGGGGGAATCCAGCCTGCCGTCCTGCAGGAGGTCCTGCCACACCTCTCTACCCGATCCCGCGGGATTGAACGCCGTGAAGTGGGTGACTCCTGTGCCAGCCTGGGGAAGGGAAGAGGATCATCAGGGGCTGGTATTTTTAAGGGGTACCCCACCCACTCCCAACAACTCTGGGACCCCACACTCACTCCCTGCATGCTGCCTAGCAATGCTAACTCCAAACCTACTGACCTGCTGTCCTGCAAGCTTCACCCATAGCTTCTCTCCTGGCACCCACCCCCAAAGAGGGTGTCCTCAGGGAATTCACGTCCCCACACCTGCTCTGGCAGTCAGGCAAGAGCTGAGGACCAGCACCAACCCCAACCCATCGCACACCCATCCTTTACCAGCTGCCTGGAAGCAGCTCCCCCCCATTCAGCAGGGCTGTACAACCCCCCAGCGGGAGCCACACCACCAGTGACAGCCCTTTACCTTCTCCCGGGCAGAGATGGCGAGGGTGAAGGGGTTCACGCGTGTGCAGTGGTGCAGCAGGACTCCCGCAACCTGCTCGCCCTCCTTCTCGAAGGCGAAGGGCTCGTTCCAGTGCCCTCCACTCCTGTCATCCTTCGTTCCCGTGCCGTTCTGCAGGCTGAACATGATGGAGACGTCCACGTCCTCATCCCTCCCGTTCTCCACCTCCCAGACGAACACTCCCACCGGCAGGCTGGAGTCCTGGCAGAGAAAGACAACGCTGAGTTTAGGGATGGTGCTCCACGGTTAGCTGTCAGAGAATCACTTCTCCCACTGCTGGGGAGACCACGCAGGATGCAGTGGGAGCAAGAGCATCAGGAACAACTCGGTATCAGAGTCCATTGCCAAGCTGGGGAGCAGCAGCAGAGGAATTTTGGGGGCAGGCAATACAAAATTCAGATCACAAGCCCTGGGCTAGCAAACCCCACACCAGGCAATACGCAGATGGAAAGCAGTGTTTAAGGCTCAGACGGGTGTCTCACCACCCATCTGCTCAACAGGTTGATACAGGTTCACGTGCTTCGCTGGGGTAAGAGGAAGGTCAGGCATGTCGGCAGCGCAGCCTGCCGCCCTCGCCCAGGGCTGGGAGAGAGGAGCAGCATGCGGGAGCAGCGAGGCATCCCTTGCTGCTGTCCCAAGCTTCCGCATTCCCATTTCTCTGGGGGCATCTGGGAAAGCATCCCCCTGCTGCGGGGGTTACTCCTGCCTGGGAGCATTGCTGAGTGGAGACACGGGGGAATTTTGGGAAAGCCCAGCTGGGAAAGCCCAGCTAGTAAGTAGCTCTTCCCTTGAGGATGGCAGGCAAAAGGCAGCTAAAACATTCTCAGGAACACCCAGCTGACAAACTAACCCACAAGTACAGGCTGAGGATTTCCCAAAACCCTACCACCAGATCCTCCATGCAGTAAGGCCATGGCTCTGGACCTGTCATTCCAGGTGGACGGGAGCTGTGATGATCACAGGACAAAACCAAAGGCAGGGAACAAGCAGTACAAAGAGTCAAAGCACAGGTCAGAGGGGAAAGGAGCAGCTGCCAGAGCTAAGCACAAGGAAAAAGGGATAACCCTTCCAGCACCAACTGCCCCAAGAGGGGCAAAGCCTTCCAGGGTCCAGCTGCTACACACCTGGCAGCTGGCACTAGGGACAGGGTCTTAGGACAGAAGAGACCAGGCTTGGAAAGAAAATTAACAAGGTGGCCAGCCTGGTTATCTTCAGGCAATGCTGAGGTGGGCAGAACAAGGAACTCCTCTACTGCAGCATCCCTGGATGCATGGGTGATGCTCGGGGGTCAAAAAACGCACCAGCTCCAAGCCTCTGCTACCCAAATGGGATGCACTGAGCTGGGCGCCTGTCCTGGGAGCATCTCAGCCCCGTCTCTGCTGTGCCAATGCCTTCCCCCCCACCATGCAGGCAGCTCTGCTAAATCCCTGCCAACCTGCTCCATACAAGCCGTGCTGCTGCAGCACGATGCGGCCCGGCGCTCCCGTGGGACAGGCTGCAACCAGCGTGGGGCCATCGCCTCCTTACCTTATAGTCATGGGGGATGACGGGAGAGACCTGGCGGCAAGTGAGCACCACGTTTTGCCCCGGGAGCTCGTAGACCATCCAGGCACGGGGGTACAGGGCATGGTAGAAGGCGTAGTGGCCGCAGTAGCCCCAGTTCCAGCCCTGCAGAGTGCTGGGTCTCTCCACAGACAGAACCTGCTGGTAAACTGTCTGCCCCTTGCAACGCAGGCACACTGTGAACTGGGGAGGAGAGGAGCACACAGAGGGGATGAGATGAGCCCAAGAGCAGACAGCCCAGCTGCCCAGGCGGCTTCAGTGCTGCTTGCACCCCTCGCAGACCCCGCCACACCTACCTGGTCGGCGATGACCGTTTCATAGTGATAAATGCCCGGGTTCAGCTGCCAGCGGCAGAACTCACCCCGCCAGCCACGGGTGATGGTGCCTCCCCCGATCCCGCCCAGCGGGCACCCTGGCAAAGACAGCTGGAATTAGCACCCCCATTCCTCCCCGTGGTGGGGTCTGGCCCAAGGACCCCCCCTGTGCAGCTCCGGGGGCTGCTCGGCACTGCCCGCACCCCAGAACCTCCTTGACCCACTCCCCCTCTCTAGCACCTTGATGGCCACACGTGAATCCCTGCCCACCCAGCACACTGGGCACTGCACCAGTGCCCAAACTGGAGGCTGACCGTAGATCTGCTGCAGAGGAACAGCACACAAGAGGTCAATGAAGGCAGGTTTTTTCTCTATGCGGGTCTTCTTGTACCACCACCTGAAGTACCTGCAAGGGAAAGAGAGGTATGAAAGAAGACGGGAGCAGGCATCACTCTCCCTTCGGTGTCACTGGGCAGGACACGACCAGCACGCGTTGCAGCTGCCCCTCTTGTAGAGATGTACAACGTGAACCCGTGTCCCAGCCCCTGCCATCCATCTGCGGTCCATATCGGTCAGCAGGCAGAGCACAAAACCAGAGCGCTCCAATACCTGAGAGCAGGGCTCCTAGCTTGTGCAAGGGCAGGATGCTTTCCCAGATGCCCACAGAGAAATGGGAATACACGCAAGGACCACCACCACCACCTCCATGCCTGGTAGGGCACATCCTGCTAAAGAAGGTCTAAGAGTGGAGGCACAAGCCCAGGGAAGGCATAAGCTGCTCCGGGGATGTGAGCCTTGCTCTTCCACCTCCAGGTCCCCGTTGTCACACACAGCCCTGCCGCATCCCAGTGCCACATCCCCGGGGGTAGACGGCACGGGGCAGCCTTGCCCTGGAGGCAGTGATGCTTGCCGTCCGCAGCTGGCAGGATCCCGGGGACTCACCTCTGCTCACACACCAGCTGCACATCCAGGCACTGCCCATCAGATAATTTCTCACCCAAAGGCCTGGGAATCGAGAGACACCCAAACAGGGGCACACCTGTACCTGGGTGTGCTGGCACCACTCCGGGCAAGAGGAGCAGGGCTGGGCTTCGAGTCGGCGCTCGTAAAGAACCGGCTTCTGCTAATGAACCGCCCCAAGTTAAATCTTCCATACAGAGACAATTAGCATACAGAAACCAGCCACCAGACCAGAAGAAGCTGCTGAACTTCCCCCAGCAAACAGACAAGCAAGACCCAACCAGCAGCTCCACGGCCCTGGCTGCCAGGTGGGCAATGTTCCTGAGCTACCTGCAAGCACCGATGCTGTACTGCCAAGACGAGAAAGCCACCACAGCCGGGAGCACAGCGCCTGTCCTGCTCCGATGGCTCACAGGATGCAGAGCCCAGGCGATGGGCAATGGGCGAGCACTAATCCCCTGGGACACGTACCCCCAGCTTCACAGGAACGGTGGTACCAAGGGGGAGAGGCTCTTCCACAACTCCTCCTGCTCCTACACACTCCTCCGCAGCAAATAAACTTGCCTCTTCAGCTGCATGGTCACTGGACATTCACCTTTATTCACCAACATCTAAGGTCCTCAAATCCCTCTCAGGGTGACCATTTCCAGGTTGCAGTCTCACAGGACTTGATTGCAGCCTGCTCTCCATTCCTACGGACTCACCTTCATGTCTGACTGTTTAAGGACATTTTGCCTGCAGAGGTCCAGGGCACCGCGAGAACCAGCTTGGCCTGCACAACTGCCCCAAATCAGGGCCTGCCGCTATCTTCAAGCTACATCTGCTGCAACTGCTCTTCTCCCAGCTGAGACAGCCCCGGCTTCACGCTGCTGAGGCGAGGTTTTTGGCAGCGTGCTCTCCCTCTCTCGGAAATGATTTTATTTTTTTTTAACCCAGCATCAGAGAACCAACCCAGCTGCTTCCCCAGCAGGTTCCTGGCGATGGGAAATAAGGTGCCCAGGCAGAGCGGCTGCAGCATGGCATGGCGGTGCATCCTGGCTCCTTGGAAAGGAGGTGATGGAGGGATTTCAAAAAGCAGGTTTTCCAGGAACGTGCAGCAGGAAAGGTTTGGGATTTACAGCTTGCCGCTGCCCAAGCCGTTTTGCCATCTCAATAGCAAACTCTTCCCCTGCCAGCTTCTCCCCGCGTGGTGCGGGGCAAGAGGAAAAGGCGGTCAATGCCCAGCTGCTGGCTATTAACAGCTCTCCCAGGGCTGCAGAATAACTGGGAGAAAGTCTTCATGTTCTGCAGCACCAAAAGCCCTGCCAGGGCTGGAGGGCATTTCTTTCTCTTAGAGTTGGCAGCACAATTAAAACCTGTCCAGACATCACCCAGCTGTTTCGGATCTGTGCCGTGCCGCCCTCCCAGGGCACACCAGCCCACCCTGCCACCACCTCTTCTCCTGCCCCACCGGCCCCAGCGCCCGCCACAGCCACATCTGCAGTTGTGGGTGTCCCCAACAAGGAGCTACCCCGATGAGCCCCAGTTCACAAAAATCCCACCCCAGGGTGGTCGACACCCCTGCCATGCCACCTGCAGCAGGGGCTGGGGCTGCAGGAGCATGCAGCCACCATCCAGAGGTTTAACTCAGCACAACACCACATCAACCCAGGATGCGGTGGCTCCTCTGCCAGTCCTAGGCTTCCTCAGCCAAAGACATGCAGCAACCCCAAGGTGCTCCCAGCCGTCTCGGGAGGTATGAGCACCTGCACCGGCTGACCTTGCACTTGATGCACCCAGCCACGCCAGATTTTGAGAGCACCCTTGGCACAGGTGCCCCTAAGAGAGGGGCTGTTGCTCCTCACGGGTCATTTGGGAGAGGGCACGCCAACCTGCAGGGCTCCAGAGGTTCACACCCATGTGCTGTGCCGTGGGACCGAGGTCCAGGCTCCTCTTGCAGCACCAGCACCTGGGTTGCCATCAGCTGGCTGCCTGCACCGGGCAGACGCGTGGGTGCCCACCAACACCAGCAGCACACAGCCTCCCACACATCCTCACATCCCCGCATCAGCTGCCCTTCGCCAGCCAGCGCCGCTGCCCTGGGTTTTAATTCAAACCCGAGCAGGTATTTCTCACCGCTCTGGCCCTTCCTCTCCTCCACTCTCTAGGCTGGAGTCTCCTTGCAATGAAGCTTTGCCCTGCACAAGTATTTTGATACGACAACCAAATGACCTCCTAATTTGCCTTCCTGGGGGAAGACGCAGTGGTTTGACTATTAGCTTCTAGCTGAAAAGCCCTTAAAACCTTTTTCTAGGACTGATGCAAGCCACCTCCATTCTGAGACCCCAGTGAGAACGTGCCGGCTCCCCAGGCTGGCACGGAGGCGATCGCCTCTCCTCCCTGCTCACCCCACCAGAACTTCACGCTTTCCCACTTGCTCAGCTCATTCCCAACCTGCCACGGCGGCTTTTCCAGCAGCCTGCACATGATCCACGCTCTCCCTTCCCTGATGCCCAGGCTCGTGCCGGGGATGTCTCAGGTCAGACCGGCACGCCGTGCACCTTGAAGCGGTCCATTATCTGCCCCTTCATCAGGCTTTGCAGGAACCAGCTTTGCAAGCAGCAAGGTCCAAGGACATCGAGCAGGAAAAGGCTCAGAAAATGGAGGCAGGAGATATAAAGCAAGCACAAGGAAATAAATCACACCGTCATGGGTTTCAACGTTCAGCCTGACGGGTAGGCAAACACCGCCAGCAGCCAGGCAGCAGTTTTAAAGGTTAAAATAACACTGTTGTTTCCCACATGCGTTTTTCCTGCTTACTTCCAGCTCACGCTAAGGCAAAGTCAGGAAAAGTCCCCATTCCCAAACCTGCTATAGTGCACGGCATTCCAAAAATCCTCCCAATTAACCTCGAGCTTCATCCCCATCCACTGAGAGGTGCCTTACGCGAGGGGCCAGGCAAGATGCGGCGGTGATGGGCACCGGCAGCAAGCCGCAGACGGGGGTGGGAGATGGGGGTCTCCCCCCCACAAGCGATGCCCCGAGCCCTCCCGGCTCCTGCTGGGTTTTGGGCGCTGCCCCTAAGCCAGCTTCGGCCAGTTTACACCAGTGCTCCCAGTGCTGGCGCCAGGCAGGCAGCCGGGTGCCGGCAGCTCGGTTGCGGGAGCAGAGCGGCTCCCTCCAGCCCGGGGCCTTCCCGGGGCCGCCACACTTCGCCCTCCGTCCACCGGGGCACCGCCGGGAGCACCGAGGGGCTCCCACACCCGCCCCGCCCCCCGGGTCCCGGTCCCGGTTCCCCCCCCGCCCCGTACCGCAAGGCGAGGCCGATGTGCCGCAGGACGTCGCGGAGCGGCAGGTCGGCGGTGCCGTAGGGCTGCCGCGGCTCCTCGAAGCGGTGCGCCAGGCAGACGCGCCAACCGGCCGCCGCCACGCCGCGGCCCCCCGCCTTCCCCTCGTACCGCCGCACCAGCGGGCCCGCCGCCGCCGCCATCGCCGCCCCCCGCCCCGCGCGCGCCCTCTTCACCGCGCGCGCCGCCGCGCCACGCCCCGCCACGCCCCGCCCGCGCCCCCGGGGCACGGCGCCCCGCCGAAAGCCTCCGGAAACCCGGTCCCCGCCCCGCCGCCGCCGCCGCGACCTGCGATCCCAAGGCGGACCGACCGAGCGCTGCCGAGCGGCGCCCGAGAGCTCCCGAGCGGCGCCCGAGCGCTGCCGAGCAGAGACCGAGAGCTCCCGAGCCTTGCCAAGCGCGTCCCGAGCGCCGCCCGAGAGTTCCCGAGCGCCGCCCGAGAGTTCCCGAGCGCCGCCCGAGAGTTCCCGAGCGAACCCGGAACGCTGTCCGAGCGCTGCCGAGCGGCGCCCGAGCGCGGCCGAGCGGCGCCCGAGCGCGGCCGAGCGAGCTCCGAGCGGCGCCCGAGCGCTGCTGAGCAGGTCGGAAAAGTCGCTGAGCGGCTGAGGGGAAGCCGGGCCCGGAGCGCGGAGCGGAGTGGCGAGCAGGGCGTCTGCGGGGCGGTGAGTGGGGCTGGGGTTGCGCGGGGTGTGCGGTCCTGTGTCCCTGGCCCCTCTGCTGGGCGTTTACGTTTGTGTGTTTGCGGTCGAGGCCGCCTCCTGGGCCCCCCGGGTTGGGGGTGGCGGGGCTGTCCCTCACCCCCCGCGGTAGGTCCTGGCCCCCCCACCTCTCTGTGGGGCTGAGGGAGGGGATTATGTGTGTGTATGGCCAGGGCTGTGCGTGTTTCCCCTGCACACCCTTGTATATACGTGCGTGTGTGTGCAAGGCCAGGGCTGTCTCTGCCCCCCCCGTGCGTGTGTGCAAGGCCAGGGCTGTCTCTGCCCCCCCCCCCCGCCACGTGTGTGTGCAAGGCCAGGGCTGTCTCTGCCCCCCGTGCGTGTGTGCAAGGCCAGGGCTGTCTCTGCCCCCCCCCCGCCACGTGTGTGTGCAAGGCCAGGGCTGTCTTTGCCCCCCCTCATCTGTGTGTGCAAGACCAGGGCTGTCTCTGCCCTCCCCATGTGTGTGTGCAAGGCCAGGGCTGCCCCTGACCACTCTACCTGTCTGTGTGCTGTGTCCAGAGCTGGGGCGCCCCCCGACCTCCCCGGGCCCCCCCCGACCTCCCCGTGTGCATGTTCCCAGCCTGGCTGTTGCCATTCTCCCTCCATTACAGCACCCAGCCCTCTCTCCATGCCCAGTGATGTTTGTTTTTTTTCTTTTGGCAGGTGTGCAGCAGGGCCATTCCAAGCCATGATCGAGGTGTTGGCCAAGCTGGGCCGCGGGCCTGTCTTCCTGGCAGGGGAGGTGCTGGAGTGCGTGATCACTTTCACCAACCCATTATCGGCCTCGTCTACCTCCGCCAGCAGGTACGGCAGCCTGTGCCGGTGGGCCCTTCGGTGCACGAAGCCCCGAAGTGGCAGAGCTCTCTGGGTCCTTCCAGAGGGAATAGCCCTCCCTCCCTCCTGAGCAGCCAGATGTAGTCATGGTTGGGTTGTGGGGCAATGGTGCCAGCTCAGCCACTGGTGACTTCCCTGCCTGAGGTACTCCCTTAAGGGTGCTTTGCACCATTGCTATTTCGGGGCTGAAACTGAGGTAATTATTCTGGTTTTCTGCCCCCAAGAAAGAGACGAGAAAAAAAGTATGCAGTTCAAGATGCTCTTAACTGCCCCTCAGGTGAGCCCTCAGCAACAGGGTTACTGGCAGAAAATGAAGCCAAACTGGCTGTCAGAGCGGGATATCTAGTTATACCAGGGTGACACACTCACAGGGCAACATCCAGGAAACGTCATTGTTTCCTACGTTTATGGAAGGAGCGCTCTCTGTCCAGCAGAGTGCTGACATATCAGTGTGATCTCTGCCTCCAGAGCTGGCAGGCCAAGGGGTGAGCACTGCCTACAGTCAGGAAGAGGCAGCCTTCTGTGGCAGCATTTTCTGTGCCCCAGCTTTTGAGTGCTGCATCTCCCCTTATCATTACTGTGCCTGAAATAGGTGTTGAGGAAATGTGAGAAGATGGGAGCTTCCTATATTGGCTCACAGGGAATGACTCCACATCATAAGCAGTCACGCAAAGCTTCCATGTCTGCTGAGTGTGTGGCGTTGTCTGACTCTCCATGGGGTGGAGAGTGCTTTCTCATCTTCAGCCCTTCCTGGGAAGTGTCCATTTCCAGCCCTGTCAGGTTCAGCATCTTTTCATCACCAGTACTCATTTCACACGGGATTGTTTTGGTTTTCCAGCGCTTGCAGTCTCAGCAGCAGCAAACCAGTCTCTTGTATTACCGCTGTAGGGCTTCTTTGTTTATTGCTTTCCTTAACTTTCCACCTTTTCTTCCTGGTTCCTCTTTCCTGCTGAATTCAGCTTTCAAATTCAGCTGTGGCGTAAGCATCTAGCTTTCCAGAGTTTTCTCTTGTGCGGTGACAGCACTGTTTTTCCTGGTTCCAAAACATGGGACTGCAAAGGTACCAGGTGGAACAGTTTTGGAGGTTTGCAGCGCAGTTACGGGAGCTTCATTTGGGAACTTCAGGTGTGTTGTGGTCCGTAGAAAACTGCCTCTTGGAAAAAGGAAGGTTTTTAAAGTAAAAAAGCAGGTGACCAAACTGACGGGACCTGGCTAAGTCATACGAGTGGCAATGCCAAATAGATTGGTGGTTTGGAAACTGAAGTTGTGGGTTGCGTAAAGGCAGGAGCCAGATCAAAGCACAGTCACTGCAACAGGCAGATAGACCTGTCGGGGACTGGAAGATTTCAGGGCTAGCAACAGCTGCGGTGCCGGTGGAGGAACCGAGAGGCACGCATTTCAAGCATAGGGACGGAACTGAAGGACAGTAAGTAAATGGCAGAAAGTGAATTTGATTGTGGCGTAGGAGGCGTACAGGAAACAAAGCTCTTCTGCCCCAAGGCTGCGTGGAGCGCGGCCCTTGTGGGCTGCAGGAGTTGTAGGGGGAGGTGAGAGAGGAGGGAAGCGACCTCAGCACCAGTGCAGGATCCTTCTGCGCCCTGCCAGCTGGACGAGCCGGGTCTGCTGGTAGGAAGGCACGTGCAAATTTTGTTTTGAGCGTCTGGTTAAAAAAAAGAAAACAATCCCATGGCCTATTGTTGCGCAATCTGAAAATAAATGGGAGGGGAAAAAAAGATTCAAAATACAGTGTTTGAAGGTACTGTAGTCATGCTAAGCTTATATAAAATTAGTAAACATTGTCTCTTAAGCAAGAGCATTTCTCTGTTTCCATATAGCAGATGCCTTATGGCAGCCCTTATGGAAAAGGCGTGCTGGTACTTTTGAAGATACAGAATTACGATTGTGGGGTTAGAGATAACTGGGTAGAATAAGCAACGCATATTTGGGTAAAGGCATCCAGCACATAGAAAAGATCAAATAGCACATTATTACTCAGCTGAAGCGAATGCAGCACGCCTTTTTCTCTGGTTTGTCTAGATGTTTAACTGCTTTGATGTGTCACATCGAGAGAGATCTGTGTGCCACAAAAAATCCCTGTGCCGTCTAAAACTCTGGTGGCAGCGCTTACTAATCAGATCGTGATAGAAAACACCAGGGGAACCATACACTGGCTAAATTAATGAGACTGCTATTGAAATAAAAATAGATGACTGTTTTGGAAACTGAAAGCTGTCCGTAATGCCATGAGAAATGTCCTGTGGAATGGCTGAGGTCGTAGCAGAGTCCAAACCATGAGACTATTTTTCATGCTTGATGGAACCAGTTCTGGTGGCTGTACAGAGAGGGGGCAAAATGACACCTTCGCCTCCCGTGTAGCCGTCAGCGAATCCCTTGCATCATGAGGAGAAAATCGGTCCTTGTGAAGGACCCAGGAGCATCCTTCTCTGGTCTGACACAACAAGAAGTTGATGTTCCTGAGGGGGACGGTGCTGTGGGGAGGGAGCACGGCTGTGCCCTGCCTGCCCTCGGGAGTGTCAAGCGTGGGGCAGCCAGGTGCTGTGGGCAGGGGCAGCTGAACCCAGGCTGCAGGTATTTATTGCTTTTGAGTCTGCCCACTTCTCTGATGGTCGCGTTATCACCGGAGGCGCCTCGGAATGCTGCTCTGCATGTCGCTTCATGCTTGCTGTAATCCAGGTTTAAAGCATAGACACGAGTGTCGCTCTTCTTTGCTCTCAGTGAGATGCTGGCGTGGGCCAGCGCCCAGATCCACTGCCAGTTTCACGCCAGCGAGAACCGGGTAGCACTCCCTCCCTCTGATGGCAGCAAGCACGACGTGCAGGCAGAGAACGAGACAGTCTTCGTCCCCAACAGAGGTGAGTGCTACTCCTGTAACCCCGGGTAGGGATGGTGAGAGCACAGCGAGGAGTCAAGCAGACGATAACGTGTGTCTTGAGGGCAGCACGCGTAGAAGCGAGCGGGAAGTCCGTGTTGCTCTTGTTGTGTGATTCCCTCGTGATGGCTGCTGCAGGACCTTGTTAATACTGAGGTCAAAATGGCGCTAGTGTGGAGCGAAACGTGACGGTTGTCTGTCCAGCTGTTCTGGGAATGTCTCATGATCTGACCAGGGCATGAGATATTTGCTCCTTGACCCCTTCTCCTCCCCAGTCCTTCCCGTGAGGATAAGGCCCGGGTGGCCTGGGTGCAATGAGTGCCCCCCGAGGCTGGGCAGCGTTCACGTGGTTCTTCTTCTCTTCCAGGAGAGCGGGGTCAGTGTATCCTGTCCACTCCACCAAAGATTCTCTTCTGCGACTTGCGCCTGGATCCTGGGGAGTCAAAGTCCTGTGAGTCCTGTCTTCTGTTCCCCTGCTCAGAGAGCTCGCCTCTGGGGAGCCCCGCTCTCCAGGCTGGCTTTGCAGACCAGAGTGCTGCAAGTGGGAGACCCTGGTGCTCACGGAAGGCGAGGTGCTTTGGTGGGAGCATGAGTGCTAAGGAACTGCTGCATCGTCCAGAGTCTGTTCTCCACCGTATGAGGGCTGCGTACTGCAACGTCTCCCTCAGTCCTGCCCCTGGCCCGTGTCCTTTGCCGCACGTCCATTGTGTAGCTGCGAGGCATAAAATGTTTTGAAACACCTGGCTGCAGCTGAAGGAACGGTTACACGCACCTGCATTTCCTTGCCTTTATTTCTTCAGCCACGCTGGACTATTCTTGGGATTTAGGCTGGCGTCCTGCGAAGGTCTGTGCTTCCTTTTCGGGTTGTGGCTGTCCTGGAGATCACAGAGTCTTCTGCCTGTTCTAGTTTTCCTGCTGTAAAAGTGAGCGCTTCTCACCTTCTCTGCTCAAAGCTCTCCATGTCTCCAGAGCCTTCAAATGGTATCCTTCCAGTGCATCCCCTTTAAGCTCTCCTTCATCACTACTTTCCCTTTGGCTGTTTAGAGAAATTTTCATCCTTTTCACAAGGCATTCACAGCAACTTGTTTCCATTGTTCCAGGCAGCTTCTTCTACCTGAGTAGACAGCTGTGAAAATATGAGTATGTGCTGTTGTCTCTTGGTCGGTGGCTGCATGACCCAGCCTGTCAGCTTGTGTCAGATCTCCTTTGCGTTCCAGCGGCCCGTGGTCCAGCGGTGGTGTAATGTTAGGCATTGCAGGCTGCACGTGGACAGCTTCCTCCGGTTGTCCTTGGGATCCGCTGGGAATGGTTGACGGCGACCTCTCAAGTCACACAGCAAAGGGAGCGGAGAGGCAGTGCCTGTGCTGGAGGGGGCTCCGCTGGAGCCTTGAGCTCTGGGGTGGTGAGAGCAGAGCTGCAAGTGAGACCAAGAGGCCGCAGGCTGTGACATGGTGGTTTTGAAGCTGGGACCTCCTGCCTTTCTAGGCTTGGAGGGGCCTGACTGGAGGGAAAAGCGGACAGGGTGAAGCCAGACTGGCTTGGCTAGCTGGTTAGTGGGGTGTGGCAGTGCTGTCTGGGGCTGTGTCTCCTAAACTGCAAAGCCTATCGTCTTGAGCACATTTAGTTATTTACTTACTATTCTACAGCAGCATGCCAGGGAAAGGAGCTGGCCCTGCCACATCGGAGCCGAGGTCCCCTGTGCTTTCTGCAAGCCGCTGTGCCAGGGAGGAGGAGGAGGCAGAAATCTCAGCTGGCCTGAGGCTCACCTCCGTTCTCCTCTGCTCCTCGCTGCTGGCTGTTGTGGAGCTGGAGCATCCATTTCCTGGGAGCAGGGGGAAGCCCCTTTTCCTGGAGCGTCTCAGGCAGGCTGGGCAGTCTCTGGGAGAGCAGATCAGTGACGACAGTCCAGCCCCCAGGTGGCTGGGATGGATTGAGAGGATTTCCTTCTGCACTGGCTTTGCAGGCAGAAGCTATTCAGCCCCCAGCTAAGCTAGCGATAGTCTGTCCCTCCCAGTGATGTTGTATTGTGTGTGTGTGTGTGTCCGCTCTGTCACTGGGTGACACTGGTGCGAGCAGCCTGCATCTGCTGTATGGTTGGATGCAGCTCCGTAGGAAGGACACAAACTACAATTTGAGGTTCCTTGGCTGTATGTTACAGCCTTTCCCCTTGGTTGTGTGATGCACCGCATCCATTGCACGTGTCGCGTGCGATGCCGCTGCGTGTGGCACTGGGCTTTTTAGCACTGAAACCCCCATTTCACAGCTACAGTTCTGCTAGCCTGCTCACACCGATCCCGTCGGCCTGCGGTGCTGCTCCTCTCACGCGAGACTGCAAGCTGGCACGCGTGCACATCATTCCTGGGGTCTCCTGCCAGCTCTGTGGAGGCAGAGTTAAGGCTGTGTGGGTGTGTATCTTAATTCTTCATTTCCTGTTTTTCAGAAGTTTTGAGTTCTGCTGCACAGTTTGGAAAGGCAAAAAAAGGCCCCAAGAAATCTTAATTCTGCTTCAGCAAAGTACTATGTTATTAAACTGTAGCCAGAGCTGGCACGTATAGCTGAGGTTGTGTCAGGCTGTCTCTTGATAAAAGGCCTTGTTTTCAGTTGCCGACCAGCTCATTCCCCAATATCTTCTCCTTGTTATGGTGCCTATATGTTGAAGTTGACTCACCTCCCATCCCTTTGACACACTGCCCAGACTGAGCTCTTTAAATTTGTCACCATAAAACATTTTTTCAAGCCCTCAAGTCATTTCTGTGGCTGTTTTTGCCTCCTCTCCGGTTTTGTAATACCTTTAAATATTTGGTAGATCACAGAGAGGGGAGGAAATGGAGGCAGCCTGGACACGGGCCGGGAGCCCAGCCAGAGCGTACAGCGGGTGGGTACGGAAGGCATCTGTAGCACCAGGAATGTGCTTCTTTCTGGGATATGCGGGGAAGCTGGGACTTCCCGAGTCTCGGCATTCCTGTGCCAGACAGCAAACAGCCCATCCTCCTCAGACAGGGGTGGTCTCTGCTCAGATTATCCTCACTGGGCACAGAGGTCTTTGTGAGCCCTCTTGTTAAGCCTGGTACAGGGGGTCACAGCAGTCTGCTTCCTTCCTTGGAAATACCTGATTTTCCTCCCTCTCAGGACAGTTCTCAGCTTTACCTGCACCCTGATCCAGCAGGACAGCCTTGTATTTTAAGGTGTGACAGCCTGTGGGTGCCATGCACTAGCATGGGCTTTTTTCTTCCTTCCAGTTCTGTTATTTTAAATCTCGAAGTTCTATTTAAAATGTAACCCTAGCTTTTAATCTAAGCCTCAGTGTTTAGGATGTGCCAGACGTGGGGAAGGATCTGTGGTTTCACGGCAGGATGCTGCCCTTCCTCTGGCAGGGTGTATCTGCGTCATGGTGGGCAAGCCAGAGAGGTGGAGACTTTCCACAGTTCACTGTTTGCGCCTTTCTTATTATACAGCGTGCAGTTTGGGAAAGCTGCAGAAGTGTTCACGCTGCGTTGAGAAGCGTTGGGGTTTGTGTGGTTGCCAAGGGGCTTTGAGAGGGCTGAGTGTGGTGTGGAGCCAAGCCCCGGCATCTCACAGGTCTCGGAGTCAGAGGCTTTGTGGTCTAAGTCATCACTATGTCAAGGGGGATACGCCACAGGTTGTTGTGAAGGTCTCTTAATTGTTTCTTGGCCATTTAGACCCGGTGCTTCAGGGGAAAACACAGGAAGAAACTAATTTTTGTTGCTGAGTTTGGGGTTTGTGTAAAGCGAGTATCAAAAGAAGCATGAGGTATTGATCAGCACCTCTCCGCCGCGTGGGGCAGAGCCCTGAGGAGACTGCGGCATGTGACTGCATCGTGAACGCGGCATGCGAAGGAAGTGCGCAGAGGCAAATTCAGGTTGAACTCGTGATGAGTAAGTTTAGCTCTCATGTGTTTGTGTTCCTGGATTTTACATCTTTCGCATTCTTTTGAGGCAGAGTTTGTGTGTGTGGTTGTATGTGCTGGAAGCAACATCTGGATGACGGCGTGTGTGATGTGAGGAGCAGCGTGCTGGTGCAGGGAAGCCCGGGGCGTGCTTGGCCTGATGTGGGAAAGAGGAGACGGCAGAAAGCACCGGGCACTGTCCCTAGCTCAGCCCTGCTGCTCTTTCTAACCCTCGGTGCAGGGAGCCTGCGAGCGACAGTTCCAGGAGCTTCCTTTTGGCCTTGGAAAGCAATCTTTTCTGCGCTCCCTGCAGATTCGTACTGTGAGACGCTGCCCATAGACGGCCCTCCCTCTTTCCGAGGACAGTCGGTGAAGTACGTATACAAGCTGACCATCGGCTGCCAGCGTGTCAACTCCCCCATCAAGCTCCTGCGTGTTCCCTTCCGTGTCCTTGTGCTGCATGGTAAGGCCACGCGCCGCCCTCCCTGCAGACACGGGCCTGGCTGCTCCTTGCCCCATTGACGCTCTCGCCTTCTCCCCAGGGCTCAAGGATTACCAGTTCCCACAGGATGAGGCTGTTGCGCCCTCAAACCCCTTCCTGGAGGAGGAGGAGGGCTTGAAGAAAGACTCTCGCCTGGCGGACCTGGCGACAGAACTGCTCATGGTGGCCACCTCTCGACGCAGCCTGCGTAGGTCATATCCCCTGCTTGAACCTGCTGTCCTAACCTGGGCGTGAAACATAGCTTGGGGCTTGCTGCAAAAATCTGTCACTGGCAAAGCGAAGCTCTGACTGGGGCTGTGGAGCAGCTCCATCGGGGCCCGCTTGGGTCGGAGTTTCCCGTGGGCTCCTCCCTGCCAGTCTCGGGCTCTTCCTAATTCAGCCAGAGAGACCCTCTCCCCGGCATATCGCAGCCAGCGCGTGGTTTGCTCTTGCTCGCTGCAGGCCTTTCCCAAAGGGAATGCTGCCTCCAGGGCCTGTCCTTCCCGCCCAAGCAGCAGGCGTGGGGTCATGTCTGCTGGGCTCTGTGATTAATCCTCATCCTCTCATCCTGCTGCAACCCTTTCCCCCCCCTCTTCTTGCTCCTCAGACCTGTATAACATAAGCAACACTCGTGGGAAGGTGGGGACGTTCTGCATCTTTAAGACCGTGTATAAGATCGGAGAGGATGTCATTGGGACCTTTAACTTCTCAGAAGGAGACATCCCGTGTCTGCAGGTCAGTGCTGGCTTTGGGGTCACTGTGGGGAGAGGCAGAGGTTTCGGGTGGGGATGAGGAAGAAGGGATTTGGGTTGCAGTGGGCTGCTGTGGGCTTTCTAGGGAGGGTTTCTGGTGGGACCCCGATGAGGTCCCTTTGGGGTGTGAGGTGGGGGAAGGCTCCAGTTCTGAGTTCATTTGCGAAACGGGGGCTGTGTGAGGTTGTGAGAGCGAGCACCCTGCCCATTGCCCTGCAGTTCTCTGTGAGCCTGCAGACGGAGGAGAGCATCCAGGAGGAGTTCCAGCGCCGGCGGGGGCAACCCGTCTCCTTCAGCACGCACGCCCGCCATCAGGAAGCCTGCCTGCACACGGCCCAGAGCAGCTTCAGCCTGCCCATCCCGCTCAGCTCTACTCCGGGATTCACCACCAACATCGGTTAGTGACCACCAGGGAAGGGACCTGCCCCTGCTTGTCTCCACAGGAGGATGCTCAGCAGGGCTGTGTCCTGTGGGAGGGAGCTGGCCTGTGTGAGTGGGCTTATTTGCATGTCCCCTTGCCAGGACAGCCAGCGCTGAGACAGCTGCTGTCCCCGTCCCTTGTGGTGTAGGCTGCTGACCCCCCTCTTGCCCACAGTGTCCCTGAAGTGGAGGCTGCACTTTGAGTTTGTGACCTCCGGGGAGTCGGCGGGGACTTGCTTCGTTCGTGGGAGCCAGTCAGAGGCCGTCACCTGGACTGGGGTGGAGCAGATGGAAGTGGACACTTTCAGCTGGGACTTGCCGATCAAAGTCCTTCCCACCAACCCCATCCTGGCTTCCTACGTATCTCAGTTCTCCAGCACAAACTCCATCACCATCTGAAGTGGGGAGAGCTGGTAGGGTCCTGTGGTGCTGTGGGTGTGTGCTGCCGGTGGGAATGGCAGGCAGGACTGTCGCTGGCGTGCTGTGGGGCGCGCATCCCAATGTCCCCTTAGGTTCATCCACGACGCCCAGGTGGGCGAGTCTGTCCCGCCTGCGGGTGGAGGAGCACTGTGCTTGCTGCGGTGTCTTGTGCTGCAGCCCTCGGCTGGGAGCCGGACCCCTCCTGCCTGGGTGAAGGTGCGAGTCTCAGCACTCACCAAAAAGAAGTCTGCCTCCTCGGGAGCAGCCCCACGTGCCTTTACCCCGTGAGGGCCTTCCAAGAGGGAAAGGCCCAGCCCAGGGAAAGGAGAGGGGAGGTCTTCCAGTGAAGCCGCGTGCCAGCCTTGGGTGAACGCCGTCCTCATTACAGAGAGACCCCATGAGCAGCGGTCTGGCATCCAGGTGAGGCACGCTGGCCACCTGGGCTGGCTGGGAGCCTGTCCTGGCATGCGTCTTGCCTCTTGGCGGGGGTGTCTCTTGCCCAGTGCCGCCGTTACCCTCGCCCAGAGGAGGCAGGTCCTGGCAGACGGGCCCCGTGCTGCCGGCACGTGCTGATGTCCTGGCCGCGTGTTGTGGCAGCACAATAGTGATGATCCAAAACTGAGAGGCACTGAGCACCTGGGCTGTTCTCTGCCTGCGCTGCTGGGCGCGAAGGCATCCTGCTGGTCTCGGGATCCTTGGGGAGCTGGAGTGAATGCCTGCTGTGCATTCAGGAGCTGGGATGGAGGTGTCCCTGCTCAACAGCCAGCTCCCCATTTCTACCACACCTTTTCAAAGAGTTTTCCTCTTTGCATGGAAATCTAATAAACGTCTGAATGTGCAAAACTCAGCCTTCCAGGAGCCTCATTCCTACCCTGTTCCCGATGGCGGACACAGCCCACCTTGCATGACAGTCACAAACTGGAGACCTCCTCTTTGTTCAATATCTTTATTGCAAGAACAGAAACATCTACACAAGGCTCTGCACAACACAGGCGTGGCACCAGCTGGGGCAGGCTCTGCCAGGGCGGCTGGCTCCACCCTGGCACATGCGGATTGCTTCAGCTCTCTGAATCCTAGCAGGGCACCCGGCTCCCGTCCCCGCTCCCCTGCAGCTGGGATGGGGGTCTCCCCTGGGGACATCTTTTAGTGATTCCCCCCCCCTCTGCTGCCCGCCCCGGGCTGGCTCTGTTGCAGTGTTGCCCGGGGCTGGCCTGCAGTGCCAGGGACCCCCTCCGGCCCCAGGAGCCGCGGGAGCAGGGGCGTTAGTGGTTCCAGAGGTGGGTTGTGCCCCTTGCGCTCCGGGGCAGAGGAGGGGCTGGCCAGGGAGTGCGGGTCCTGCAGGAAGGGCCGTGGTGCTCCCCAGCGAGCTCCCAGCGGCTGCCGTGCAGGGGGATGGGGGTCTCGGAGGGAGCTGCTTAGCTTCAGGCTGGATGCGGGAGTGCAAGACTGCCGCGACACAGCCTAATTTGGTCCCGTACCCCTTTCTTTAGTAGCTGGAGGTTTCCTGCCCACCTGGGAAGAGATCCCGTCGGATCCGCCTTCCCACAGTGCGCAGGGCGTCTCGCGGGGAGGGGGCCCCAGTTCGGTTCAGGAAGCTGAAGGTGGAAGCAAAGCCGTACCGTGGCAGCGCTAGGGTGTAAATGTTAGCTCAGAACCATGGTGTGTGGATAGTGGTTTCCCTCGAAGGTGGCGGCCGTGACATCTCTACGGGACGGAGCAGGTCTGGAGCATGCGGGGGGTACGCTCTGGAGGAGGGAGGACGATGCTGGTGGGGTGTGGGGTGCTGCCAAGCCTCTATCTGCTCAGCCCCGCGCCCAGCACCTTGTTGCTCAGCGGCTCGGGAGTGCTGGCTGAGCCCCACTCGTGCTCCATGCTCTTCACACAGGGCAGGCTGGGGTTTGCCTTCTGCACCACCGAGATCTGGCAGGTCTGCGAGTCGTAGTGGGCCTCGCACCAGTCGGGGAAGTCGATGGGGTGCTGGGTGCTGTGGGAAGAGGGCACGGCACCGTCAGCTCCCCCTGGTCCGTGCCAGGGGGCTGCTGGCAGGGCCGGGTGGCTTCCTGGCATCTTGCTGCGCTGAGACACCCCTGGCCCTGCTTTGGTTTCTGACTCACCCCACCACCCTCCACACCCTGCTGGGCTCCTGCCCTCACCTCTGCCCCTTGTCCCCCAGGGCCTGGCACCCCGCAGCCCCCCAGGGCTGTGACATTTTCTCCACTGCGTCTGCAGCCACCAGGGCAGCATCGCCAGCAGTAGCCCACCCCCGGCACCCCACAGCCCTTCACTCACATCTCACAGCAGCCCACGCCGATGGGGTGCAGGCAGGTGCAGAGCAGGCAGTTGGTGCTCAGCCACGACTCCCCGAGGGAGAACTGCTTCCCCTCGTACTCGCAGGGAGCTGCAAAGGAGACGGCGGCGATGAGCACACCACACCAGGACGCCTGGGAGCCCCCTTTGCACCCCTCTGCCCTCAAAGAGGGGACAGGGGGGACGTCATGACCTCCCACCCGCCCCATGGTACAAGAAGATGCTTGGTGACCTCTCCGCCACCCTGCAGGTATGGGATGCCCAGGCGTCTGCCAAGGGTGATGCTCCCATCCATCCTCCCCTGGCCATGCCCTGCGGCTCTCCCCACCACCCCAGGGCCTGGGGCAGAGGCAAGTGGCTCTTGCTTCCCTGCAGAGGGCATATCCAGTGCCCCTTGGGGTCTGAGCATCTCTGCTGCCCTGGAAGGAGACAGCAGAGCAAAGACAGGCAGCCCTCCTCCCTTTGCTGCTGGTCCTGCATGCTCGGCCCCAGCCGGGCTCCTGCCAGGAGCTCTCCATGGCCCAGTGAGCTGTTTCTCAGCCAGAGCCCTGGGGAGCTGTTCTGTGGTTTATAGACTGCTCCTTCCACTCATCACTGGCCCACGATCGTGCTCCTGAGCTCAGCACAGTCCTTTCCGTGCTTCACAGGCATGCAGGGCAGAGCCCTGCTGCCCTGGGGAAAGCTGAGGTCTCCTCTTCCCATCGGCATCTTCCCAGCTCACCTCCCCGCTTACCTTTAGCCTGGAAGTAGCATTTGGCCTGGGAGCCCGGCAGCTGGAGGAGGAGGGAGAGCAGCAGGCAAAGCCTGCCCCAAGCACACCCCATCTTCTGCACTCGCATGGCCATGGCCGATGTTGAGCTGGGCTTCTTCACCGAGGTTGCCTTGCTTCTCTATTGCCTTTGCTCCCTTCCCTTTTCTCTCTCTCTCTCTCTCTCTCTCTCTCTGCCTTTTTAATGCTCTTCCCCTGATCCCAACAAGAGATATTTATAAAGTTCAGCTTTACGACCCTGGCCACCAGCTGTGCCCCACTGGAAAAGTTGTAAAACTCATTTCCTGATTTGAAAGGCATGAAAACAAGAGGTAGGATCAAGATTTTTAACAAGCTGTGAAAAGCTGATTCATGCCCTCCAGAAATGTCTCCAGTTGGAAGCCCCTGTGGGTGCAAGGCTCCGCAGTGAGGGGAGATCCAAGGGACCACAGTGGGGTTGGCCTCGGCAGGGTGGTGAGCACGCAAGCGGCGAGCGCAGGAGACCCTGGCCCCCAACCAGGAGAGATCCAGGCTCCCCTCCAGTCGTGCTGAGCCGTCTCTGATCCTTCACAGCGGCCAAGGTTTTTGGGAGCATCCCATCTCGCAGGGACTGGAGCAGCACAGGCATCCTGTTGACAGCCAGTGCAGGATGCAATGGCACCATCCTCAGTGGGGATGGAGATGCTTGCACCCAGCTCCCAGGTACCACAGCACGTCAGTCTCACCCCAGCCTGGGTGAAACTTGTGGCCACGCACGGGCTGGGGATGACAGTGGGATTTTTGGCCAAGAGCAGGCAGCACAGCGATTGCCACGGCTGCAGAGTGGGCGAGGAAGGCTCTGCGCAAGGCATGACCCAGGGCCCATGAAAGCAGGGCCGTGCCTGCGTACGTGCAGCACCCACGAGACGCCAGAGCTGAGCAGCCCCTTTCAGAGGCTGGAGATCAGCCGCAGCAGAAACAGGGAACAGGAGGGATGAAATCAGGAGTTGAAGGTGCATTTGGGCAACAAGTGACCTGAGTGGGAAACGAGGGTCTTGGCTGGAAGCAAGAAGCCGTGGGAAGATGCCACACCACCTGGGGACGTGCCTGTGGTCCTCACAGACCCTTACCCAGAGGGGCTGCCTCTGGGTTGAAACAACAAGGCTGTTATCAGCCGGCAAAGCAAGGGGACGGGCGAGGTGGAGGAGATCAGAGCCCTGGGAGCCACGTGGCCCCAGGGAGCTACAAGCGAAGGGCTGAATTGCCAAGAGAAATTCTCAGCCCTCTTCAGCGGCACTGCCGGCAGCAGGAAACAGGGCTCCGGGGACGGTCCGGCCAGCGGCGCAGCCAGCACGGGGCCATGCCGGCAGCGAGGCGGCGGGAGTGGTAGCATGTGTGGGTCATCTGCCCCTGCATTAAGCTCCCTGCTTTCTGAGAGTTTGGAGTAGGTTTACACCCTGACGCGTGAGGCTTAATATCCCTTCCAGAATTTGTGTTGGCATCCGCTATTATAGCTGGATATTTTTGTTATCCCCGTAAATGCCCAATCCCTCCTTGAATCCTGCTAAATTTTGGCCTCAGCATTTTCCTGTGGCAGCCTAATTAAGCACGGAGTGAAAAAGAAAACGCTTCCTTTTATCCGCTTTGGATTCGCCACCTTCGGATTTGAAGGCATAGTCCCTTCACGCTGCTGCTCCGGGCCCCCTCGCCGTCCCGTTGCATCCCCATCCTGCACCTCATGCTCTCACCTCTGAGGGAGCAGCCCCAGCTTTGCATCCCCTCTTTCCCTCAGAGAATTACCCCAGCCCTCTCGTAGTGCCCCGAATGGTGCTGTGCCCTTCAGGGTGGGGTGGCCGGACAGCAACGAGGGTCGTATTGATTGGAAAAGGCTAATAATAAATCAGAGAAGCTTGGGGCACCCGTGAATAACCTGCCAACCGTGGGGCCGTGAGCTGGGATGGTGAAGTGTATCAGTGACAAATGAAACTCGCCCTTTGGTGCAGAGTTGTTACTATATAAGGAGGATAAAAGCGTTCGTCGGCGGCGCAGTAAATGAATATTCCTATTGTGTGTTTGGAAAAAGAAGTCTGGCACGCTAGTAACCACAATGAAATAATCCATCATCGTTTCATCACCGAGTACAGCAAATATTAAACAAAAGCGGTGGGTTTCATTCGGAGGCCCACATGGTTTGGCCAGGCTTCCAGAAGGGCGCTGAAAATCTGGGGCGAGAGCATCTCTTGGCTGTGTGGAGGGGCACCAGTCCTGCTCTGTTGGGGACACAGGGAGAAATACCCAGGATGTCTGTAGCCATTCTGGTTTCCCAAAGAGAGGGTTAAGGCTACCAGCCCACTCATGGCCTTTGGGTATTTCATCAAAGTGGTTCACTGGGTAAATGCAGAGGAGGAGGAAAGGGGGCCAGGACACCCCTTGGCACGTTGCAGGGGGACCTGGGCAGCAAAGCACCCTCCACACCGTGGCTGCGCATTGGGGAACGGGGCTGGTGATCCCCCACAGCCTGTCAGTCCCGCTCTTCCCCCTCCTGGCGGCTCTTCTTCCCCCGATTTTGCATCACTGGGCACCAACCTGGCCCCAGCACACACCCCCATGGGGGATCCACAGCATTTCGGTCCGGTCGTACAGGAGGGGCTTGTAGCTTGGAAAGCAGCAGCTGGAGTTGGACTCGGTGCTCGAGAGCTTCAGCTCGGGTACCCAAGGGGTCCTGTGGCTGGAGGAGCTGCCACCCTCTCCGGCTGCACTAGCTGGTGCATCCCAGAGGAGGTTTTGCCCCAGAGAGTGGAAGGGGGCAGCCGGTTTTGGTGCTCACCTCTCAGGGGGACAGCTGAGACCTGGGGAAGAGCCACAGAAGGGATGAAGGGTCTGGAAGAAGTGCCTCGCTGTAGGTTCAGTCACTTTGCTTTATCAGGCAGAGGCCAACAGCAGGGACTGACTGCATGTCCAGGCATGCCGGTGGGGAGCAGTCACCACCCTTGAGCATCCCGGGACCCCGCAGAAGGTCACATTCATGTCTCACAATCCCCCCAGCAGGACCCAGCTGCTCTTGGCTAGCCTGGCTCTTGGATTGTAGCTGTGCCCGAGAAGAGCTGGGTGCTGCACCCCACCGAGGGCACAGCATTTCTGGCCTCCTCTCCCAGCAAAGGTTGGGTGCTCCCTCTGCAAAGCTGCTGTTCAAGCCCCCAGTGCCGGAGGATGGGACCCTGTGGACGGGCAGGGGCGAGCACCCCAGCCGGTGGGTGCTGGGATGGGGGGGACAACGGCCCACCCCCGCCCCACAGGAGGCACGGGGGTAATAAATGATGCTGGACAAGTTGCCATCAGCAGGATCCAGGAGTGTTATAAAACCTGAATCTCCTGAGCCTTCAGCTGGGACTGCAGCTGCAGAGCAGGAAGCAAACAGGATCCCGGCTGGCATTGTGAAAGCAAACACCATAAATCCGAGGAAGTGCTGCGATTGCTGTTTTAGGCACTGGGGAGCTTGGCTCCTGCTCCCCACAAGCGCTTTATTTTCTCTCTAAACACCAAAAACAAAAAAAACACAACCCCAACTTATCGCTGGGCCGAGCTGCCCCAGCTGGATCCTGGTGCTGCCTCAGGCCCTGGGGCGGCTGCGGGACGTGGGCACCTCTCCTTGCCCAGCGCCTTGAGGATGCTTCAAGTCACAGAGCCCCCAGGGCACCGGAGCAGGGTGCAGGCAGGGTGCAGGCAGCGTGCCGGCAGATGCCAGCTCTGAGCCATGTCCGCTCACCTGAACACTTGATGCGCACTGGAGCAGCCGGACCCCAGGAAGAGCTGAGCAGGGGGGTCAGAGAGAGCTGGGCAACCAGGAGACGGGAACAGGGACAGGAGGGAACAAACAGCTACCCAGGGAATGACAGCCGGCGCACTCCATCCTTCGTCCCGCAGCTGGTAAGTGAGACGGGATAGCTCCCCGAGGCTGGAACTATGGGTGCCATCAGAGCTGACCCCACCAGGACTAAAGCAATGAGGCTGTTGCTCCAGAAAGGGGACAAAGCGGAGGGGACAGGATGAAAACCTTGATGTCACCTTACTCTGCAGGCTGGCTGCCCGCTGGATGGAGCGTGGGCTGGGAGGTGTGCTGGCATGCCCTGTGTGTCCCTTGGGTGTCCCCGGCCTCAGCACTCACACCCCAACCCTCCTCACAGGGGAGAGACATTTCCACCCCGCGGGTTGGGCGCAGTGTTTTGCAGGGGCTCTACAGGCCCAGGTTGGATGGTGTCTGTCTGTGTGTCCCCAGCTGTCGGACAGGGGCTCCTGTGGGATGGTTTCTTTGGGTCCCCAGCCGTGGGATGGTGTCCATCGTGGGATGGTGTCCATGGGTCCCCAGACGTGGGATGGGGTCTTCTGTGGGGTGGTGTTTGTGGGTCCCCAGCTGTGGGATGGGGTCTCTAAATGGGATGGTGTCTGTGGGTCCCCAGCTGTGGGACGGGCTGTGCCCACCCCAGGCTGGGTGCCTCCTCCCAGCAGCTGGTGGCAGGCAGGGCTCCATGGTCTGGGCAGCCCCACGCCATGGCTCCCTTGGGCTCCCTTGCCCTCTTGCCCTCTCTCGCATGGTCTCATCCTCCCTTGCTTGCCCCCACTCTCCATCCCTTTCCATCATCCTTTGGCACTCTCCTGGGCCATTTATCCCAGCTGTGGCTGCTCTGTGCCAGGCCAGGTTTTGGCACTGGTGGATTAGCCATGCATCTCCACTGGCCTCAGCCCTGGCAGGGTGCTGGCACCCACCCTGGGGCCCCAGCACCCTGGCACCCCAGGTACCCCAGCACCCTAGGTGTGCTGCTGCCCGTGGGT
Organism: Nipponia nippon; assembly: GCF_047370975.1. Lineage (NCBI taxonomy): Eukaryota > Metazoa > Chordata > Aves > Pelecaniformes > Threskiornithidae > Nipponia > Nipponia nippon. Next base: position 161,214 of record NW_028262359.1, read on the forward strand.
CTGCCGGGGCTCCCCCCGAGGGAAACGTGCCGGGAGGGTGCGGTGTGTTTAGGAAAACAGGCCTTGGCACTTGCTGGCCATCCCGGGAAAATAAAAACATCCGGGCGGGCAGCCGTGCAGCGAGTGCGAGAGGCTGGCACTCCATAAATCCCCTGGAGCAGGTGCTTTGTAGTTGGCACAAGGAAATGAGCACATTATTCAGCTCGGCTTAAACCCCGAAACGTTTCCTGTCCTGTGAGTCAGAAATAACCCTGGGAGATCATTCCTGGGCCACGCAGGAGCTGCGCTGGCCAAAAAAGTGCCACACGCCTGTCAGGCCCGGGGACCGCTGGGGAGGTCAGGGGTCTGGGCACCCCGTGATAGAGAAGCCGTCCAGGGCAGGTCCCCAACGGAGGGGACTTTCCAGAGCAGTGCCGTGCCACCGGCACTGACCCTGGCCTAGAACTGCTCTGGGATGTGCTGGGGATTCCTAGACCTGTCCTGGGCACCGTGCTTCAGTGGGATGCAGGGACAGGGAGAGCCCCAGGACACACTGGGGCTTTCTGGGTCCTGGATGGATCCCACAGATCTTCTCTGGCCTCTCTCTGGGATCAGAAAGACAGATCTGCAGCCATAAACCCCCCTGCACCTCGCATCGCCCTGGTGCATCACGAGCTGATGGCTGTCACCCATGGGAGCACCCTGGGGTGCTGCCCTGCTTTAGGGACACCCTGCTGAAAAAGCCATGGGTGGCTGGTGGCTTCATGGTGGGAGAGACCACCTGGGCATGGGGCTGGGACCCCTCGTACCTGGACTGGGGGTCCTGAAGTAGATGGAGGGGAAAGAAATGCAGCTGGTGCGCCCAGCTCAGCATGGGCAGCGTCCGCCTGGGGGGGGGACGCGGGTGACACGTCCTGTCCTGGTGGCCTGCAAGGACACTCATAGGGCCCTGCCGTGGGTCTGGGGCACAGAGGGGCACGGGCGCTGAGGACTGAACCCATGGACACACTCAGACAGCCCCTGCCCTGAACTGGGGGGGACAACATAGCTGCTGCGTTGCCCACATTTTTCCCTTTAAAACGTTTGCTGCTGCTCCATTTTTTCCACTGTCGGCACACTAACCCCAAACCCAGGCAAGGAGCCCTTCAGGTTCCCCGGACAGCACGAGACCAGGACGCCCATGCATGCAAAGGTCACCCTGCGTGCCTGCACCCATCCCTGTGTCTCGTGCCTACCTGGACAAAGCCTCCCCGACCGGGAGATGTTCCTCTCCCATTTGGGATGGGGTGGCCTTTGGAGGTGCTGGGCTCCTGCACCACCAGGGACGTCCCAGGGACGTACATGCCACGGCACAGTGGTGCCTGCATGGTTCCTCCACTCGGCCCCGGTGGAGCCGACTCTGCCACAGGCACCCATTTGCGCCGGCCATGCTCTTTACAGCCACCTCCCGAGGCTGACAGGTTTCTGGCCCTGCTTTTGGTGCAGAGGTGAAGGCACTTGGCAGGGCCCTGCAGCCCGCTAGTTCACGTTGCTGCACTCCAGGAGGTGGAAAAACACTTTTTAGCCATTAAACAGTCATCAGCTTTGGGGACCTGGGGCTTCGTTTTGCCTGATGGGAACCTGGAAAACAAGCTGGGAGCCTCATAGGCATGAGCTCCCCGGGGCAGGTGGGCACGGCTGTGCCCTTGGTGCCCACCATGCTCTGGTGCAGTGTGAGGATCGCCACAGACTACCATGGGCCATCATGGACTGCCGTGGACTGTCACAGACCACCATGGACCACCATGGACTACCACTGTTGACCATAGACCATCATGGACCTCCATGGAATGCCATGGACCACCACAGTCCACCATGGATCACCATGGACTATCATGGATCACCATGGGCCACCACAGACCACCATGGTTCACTGTAGACCATCATGGAGCTCGATGGACTGCCATGGACCACTGCCACGGACCACTGCCACAGACCACCATGGACCACCACAAACTGTCATAGACTACCATGGACTACCATAGACTTCCATGGACCACCACAGACTGCCACAGCCTGTCATGGACCACAATGGACTGTCATGGACCACCATGGATGACCATAGAACACCATGGAATTCCATGGACCACCATAGACTGCCACAGACTGCCATGGACCACCACAGACCACCAGGACCAGGGTGCTGAGCACAGCCCTGTGGAAAGAACACTCGTCAGCTCCGAGACCTGGGATGCCAACTGCAGCAAGACTAAAACTCATTATGAGACCAAGAGACGGAGAAGGCAAGATGGAGTTACAGAAACCCTGAAGTATGGTGAGCCCCAGCCCTGTGTGCCCCAGGGAGTGGACCGGGGGACAGCGAGCATACCAAGCCCTGCAAGACCCTATCCCCACCTCGGCTCCTCTCCCCCATGTGCACTTGTGGGGGGATGCCCTGGTTGCAGAAGGGATGCAGAGCTGGGGCAGCCACCCCATGTACCTTCCAGCTGCCTGGGTGTCCAGCGGTGGGCACAGCAGGTAGGTTGTAGCCGGTGTCCCCGGTCGTAGGGGTGTACAGTGTACAGGCGGTGGTGACCGGGCCCCCTCTGCTGGCATGCACATGCAAACACGGGGTGCCCTGGCACCCACACACCGCCCCCCAGGGCACCCCATGCACCCCATCCCACCTGGTGTGAGGCCCCCCAGGCTGCTCCCATACTCCCTCCACCCCCCTCTGCTTTTTTCCCCCATCTCTCTCCTTTTTTTTTTTTTAATTCACCAGGGTCGTCGCCTCTGCTGGCTGCATCCTGCCCACGGCGGGTCCTGCGAGAGCATCATCACCTCCCAGACCAGTGACACCCTGCCTGCTCCCTGCCCGCTGCAGGCAGGGAGATGACACAGGTCGGAGCAGGCTTTTCCCATGCAGGGCGCTGCCAGCCCCTTTGCCCCACGGTGTACCCTGGCCCGTGCCACCAAGTGAGCCCAGCCCAAGGCTCGGAGATGCCACTGGGGCTCAGGACACAAGCCCCGGGGCTGGACTGCCCGATATGGGGGCACACGGGGGGCACCCCGTGAACCCCCAGCAGCAGGGGTGATTTTGTGGAGGCTGTGGTCCCTGGTGGGACCGTCACCATGCCCAGCCTCATGCCCCATGGGGAAGCTCTTCCAGACCTTCCCAGCTTCTCCTTCCTTGCCTGTATTCGCTGCCGGCTGGATTTCACCGTCCTGCGGCAGTGCTGTCCTTCAGCTCAGGCACCGCTGTCAGCTCCGTGCCGTGACCAGACCGGGGTATTTATAGCCAGCAACCCAATCCCCCCAGCTCAGGTTGTGCCAGGCTGGGTGAGCTGAGCTCCACGACCCCGTGGCGACGGGAAGGACGTGTCACTTGTGGTGGGGACACCTGCAGCAGCACCGGCAGGGACAGCGAGCGGGGCCGTGGTTCCCGGCAGCCCCTGCTGCGGAGGGACCCGTGCCGGGGCGCCCGGGGGTGCCATGCCTGCAGCCCTGCGCAGGCGGCTCTGGTGGCCTGCCCCAAATCCCAGGAGGGGACAGGGACCCCCTGCCCGCCGCTCAGCGCAGCATCCCTCACGCATCTGATCCCTGCCGGACCTCGCGGGACCGGCGGTATCAGCAAGAGCTGCGGGGTCCCTGTGCAGCCACTGGGCTCTCCCTGCGCTCCCCACTGTGCCCCAAACACGAATGCCACCCCCCATAGCTTTGAGCCGTGGGGCAGGGGGCTGGCAACACCCCCCACACCCCCATACCCCCCTCCCTGTCCGATGGGAGCAGGCAGCCAGCTGGGAATGCGAGGAATGCACCGCAGGCACGCTGCCCCGCCGAGCCCCCCCGCCCCACCGAGGCCCCCCTCTGCAAACACAGGGCACCTCTGTGTCCCCCCCCCAGCTGGGGCAGCCCCCCCATGGCAGCCGGGGCTGGCATCCCCTCGGGTCCTTCCCCAGATCCCCGGGGAGGACCGGCAGCCAGGCTCTGCCTGGGTTGTCCCAGCCCCACGGCATCCTGGGGGGGTTGCCCAGGGCTCCCTGCCCCATAGCCAGCCCTCGGCCCCTGTGCTCCACGGGCTGCGTCCCGGACCCTCTGTTCCCCCCGCAGCCCCCCACGTCCCTCACAGGCCTGTGCCCCACAGCACAGGGGTTGGAGCCCTAAAGCCTGCAGTGGTGACATGCCTGCTGCCTCCGGCCCCACAACGTCCCTTGCCCTCAGCCCCCTCCTTCTTGCCAGCCTGTGGGACCAGCAGCAGGGACACCAGATCCCCGTGCCACAGCTCCCCACTCGCACCCTGCACTGCTGGGGGGGACGTCCTGAGTGCCAGGGACATCTGGATCCCCAGGGCGTCCTGCTTCTCAAGGCCTGACTCCCCAGTACACCCCTGCACCCCAAATCCCCAGGGACCTCCCCAACCTCCCCCCCCAGCCCTGGATCAGCTGGCTGCACCCCACGGCCGGGTACCCCCTCACCCCCCACCCCCAGTGGGGACACCCCTCCCCAGGGACCCCTTCCCCCCTGCACCCCATTCCCCAGGCCCTTCCCAACCCTTGGCGAGACCCTCAGGACGGGGTCCCCCCCAGAACCCACATCCTCCCCCCAACACTTCCTCACTGGACCCCCCCCCAGCACCGAGGTACCCCTTCCTCAACCTCGCCCTCGGGGGGCGAGCGCCCCCCCCGCCCCCACTAGCCCCCTCGCCGGCCCTCCCTCTCGGGGGACCCCCCCGCCCCCGCCGCGGTGCCGCCCATCCCCGTCCCGTCCGGCCGGGCGGCAGAGGGCGCTGGCCGGCCCGGGGCGGTGCCGCCCGGGGGAGGGCGCAGGCGGCGGGGCGGGGGCCCGGCGGGGCGCAGGAGCCGCGGGCGGTGGCCGGGGCGGAGGAGGCAGCGCGGCCCATGGCTCGGCGGCTGCCGCGGCTGCTGCTGCTGCTGCTGCTGCTGCTGCCGGTACCGGCGGCGGCGGCGGGAGGGGGACGGCGGGCGGTGACCCCCGACGGGACGGTCGCCAACTTGACGGTGGCGGTGGTGTTGCCGGAACGCAACGTGAGCTACGCGTGGGCTTGGCCACGCGTGGGGCCGGCGCTCAGCCTGGCGCTGGAAGCCTTGGAGCGGGGCGACCCGCCGCTCCTGCCGCGGCCCTTCTCGGTGCGCGTCGAGTTCATGAGCTCGGAGCTGGAGGGCGCTTGCTCCGAGTACGTGGCACCGCTCAACGCCGTGGACCTGAAGCTCTACCACGACCCCGACGTCCTTTTCGGGCCGGGCTGTGTCTACCCCGCCGCTTCCGTGGGTCGCTTCGCCTCGCACTGGCGGCTGCCGCTCATCACCGGCGGGGCGGTGGCGGCCGGTTTTAGTCGCAAACGGGAGCATTACAGCACGACGGTGCGTACCGGGCCCTCGGCGCCTAAACTGGGTGCCTTCGTTTCCCACCTCCACGCCCACTTCAACTGGAGCACCCGCGCCGTCCTCCTCTACGTGGACCGCAAAACCGACGACCGACCATACTACTTCACCGTCGAGGGTGTCTACCAGGAGCTGCAGGACGGCAGCAACCTCACCGTGCGACATCACATCTACTCCCCCGATGAAGGCGGCCCTGACACCGCCATCCACTTCATCAAGAGCAATGGGCGCGGTGCGTGGGGCTGTGTGGCGTGGGGAGGGGGGGAGGGCATGGGGGGACCCCGTGGGGGGACAGGGCTGGGCTCCCTGGGGAGGGGAGCGGAGGGGGGTCCCCACGGGGGAAGCACGCAGGGCTCGGGGAGGAGGCAAAATTCTTCGTGGGGTGCCAGCAAGGGGCTGAGGATGTGGTGGGATCCGTGGGGGGACGGGGCAGGGGGGGACAGGGGTGCGGTGGGACCTGTCTGGGGTGCAGCGAGGGGACGGGGGTGCTGCAGAGCACACGGCAAGGGATTAAGGGTGTGGTGGGACCCATCTGGGGCACAGCAAGGGGACGGGGACGCAACAGGACCCGTGTAGGATACAGTGAGGAACCGGGAGCACAGTGGGAATCGGGTACAGCAGGGGGTCAGGGGGGCAGTGGGACCCATCTGGGGTATAGCAAGGGATTAGGGGGGCTGCTGGGATCCGTGTGGGGCACAGCAATGGGCCGGGGACGCAGCGGGATCCATACAGGGTGCAGCAACCGGCCAAGGAGACAGTGGCACCTTTGTGGGGCACTGTGAGGGTCTGAGGACACAGCAGGACCTGTGTGGGGTGCGGTGAGGGGCCGAGGACATACTGGGACCCGTGTGGGGCACAGCAAGGGGCCAAAGACATGGTGGGACCCATGTGGGGTGCAGCAAAGGGTGGGCAGAGTGAGACCCGTGTGGGGCACGGCAAGGGGCCAGGGGCACAGTGGGACCCGTGTGGGGCCCAGGGAGGGGCTGGGAGTGCAGTCGGACCCATGTCAGGCATGAGGATGGGCTGAGGGCACAGTGGGGCCTGTGTGGGGCACGAGGAGGGGTGGGCAAAGGGGGGTGTATGTAGGGCACAGCAAGGGCTGGGCACATTTTGTCACGGTGGGGCTGGGGGAGCAGTGGGACCTGCACGGGGAGGTGCATGCACAGGGGACAAGGCAAGACCTGAGACCCCTGGGCCACCCCGGTGTCAGTGGGGGGGTCCAGGGCAGGGTGGGGGGCCAGGGGGTCCCCCTCCCTGCCCCCCAGCCCGGTCACTCTGGGCCAGGGGAGAGCTGGGGTGGACCCTCGCCTCGGTGGGACGCGTGGTGTGAGGGGTGCTGGGGCCACCCCTACCCTCTGCGTTAGCAGGATCAGGGTGTCCCTGGGGGCAGGCGGGACCCAGCCACCTCCTCGGAGGCTGAAGGTGATGGTGCAGACGTGGCCGTCTGAAGGGCAGTGCCGGCTGCGGTTACGTGCCCAGAGCAACCTGGTGCAGACATGCTGAGGTGGCTGTGCCGTGCTCGGGCAGAGCCCCCCGGCCTGGTATCTGGGTGCCCTGGGCTGTGCCCGTCCCCGCTGCGCCCCGGGGACGGGGCTGGGGACGGCCCCACCCTGCTGATGGAGGGATAAATCAATTTGGTGCCTTGCGAGTGCCCCAAGAGAGCAGCTATATTGGGAGCGGGAGGAAATGGAGGGGCTTACGGAGGCAGCTGGAGAGCAAGGGCAGCCTGATGGTCTTTCATTATTGATGAGCGGGGTGTATCGATCCCGGAGCCAGCCGCACCGTGATGCTTCTTAATGGATCCTGAGATGCTGTGTCATTAAGAAGGACATTGAGCTGGGATGAGTGGAGCCAGATGGGCCAGCAGAAGACATGGCCAAGGCTGCGTGGGACCAGGCTGGGGGCTCGCGGCTGGGGTGCTTTGGGGTGCTGGACCGGGTTCCCCTGGAACTGAGGCTGGTGGGGCTGGGTCCATGGGGCTGGGCATCCCATGGTGGGCTGCGGGAGCTGGGCAGCTTGTGGCTGCCCCTCTCATTTGCTTGGCTAAAATCAACGATTCCCATCAGCGTTTCCGGCTTGGTGCCGTAAATCACCCTGATGGGAATCAATCCCTCCTGGTGCAGGCAGGGGGTTGCGGCTGCTGGGGGCCGGGGGAGGAGGCCAGGCGTGGGCAGAGACCTGGGGGCCCTCTGAGCCGGGATGCGGGGGGGGGGGTCTGGGCCCCTCTGGCCACAGCCCAGAGATGGGAGCAGGGTGTGGGGCTGAGTGCTCAGCCCCACAGAGAAGGGTGCGATGCTGATGTTAGGTGCTTTCCTAACCTGGGAATGTGGGGCAGGGAGCGGGGACCCTGCAAGGCTGTCCCAGGAGTGCCCATCCCAGCCTGGCATAGCATGGAGAGGGAAGCAGGAGCTTTGGCCGCAGCCACATCCATGTCCATGCCCTTCAAAGACACCCCATGTCATCCCTCTTGGCGTCACCTTCCTTCTCCCAGGTGGTGGGCAGGAGTTTGATGAACGTTTCTTGGGGAAAACCACTTCCCTGCCCCACCGTGTGTCCTGAAGCTGCTGATGCCTGAGGCTCTAAATAGCGGGCATGGGGGGATGTGGGTGCATCGCCCTGTCCCGTGTATGGCCACCTCGCGCTTTCCACTGCCCCTCTCACTAGTGCCTGGGCGACGTGCAGGGGCCCACGTCTCTCCTGCCACTTGCAAAAGCGCTGATATAATTAGAGCTGTGGTTGAGGGAATTACCAGAGCATCTGCCTGCAAAGCCCAGGTCCCCTGCCTGGGGAGATGGCTGGGCGCTGCCGCCGGGAGGGGAGTGCATTTGGTCCTCGCCCCTGCAATCCCCCTGGGTGTGGGATGGCCACTTGGCCAGGGTGAGAGTCTCTGCGCTGCAGTGCCCTGTGCTGGTGGGGCTGCTCAAAACTGGGATTTGCTGCCCGAAACTGGGATTTGCCCTCACTTTAGGGTTATCTTCCATCATGCAGGGGTCAGGCAGCGTCCTGCCACCTTGTCTGCATGCTCGAGGTCCTGCCCGTCCCCCGGGACTGTGCACTCTGCCTCCTGCATCATGGGCATGCCCTAAATAAATGCCTGGGGGCTGCATGCACCCCAGGCTTGCAGGACCCCATTACCCCTTGTCCTCGGTGATGCTGAGGCTGCCTTTGGCCACTCTCTGACCCCCGGGAGGGTGCTGCTGGCCAGGCAGGAGGCTGCCAGCTGGAGGCAGCTGCCAGCGTCACGGAAAGCCCCGAGCCTTGACCCTTCCCTTCTGCATGGCTCCTGCAACCTGTCCCTGGGGAGCCGTCCAGGCGCCATCAATCCCCTCACTCGGTGGCCTTTGACCAGGCAGGCTTTTGCCGCCGCCGGCACGGGGGCCGGCTGCCCAGGGTGTCCCACCATCTGCCAGCAGCTGTTGTGGCTCCCCAGCCCCTGCGGTGCCGCAGGCTGCCTTTTCCTGGTGCCTGCAATGGGATGGGGAGGGTCCCACGCTGTGTCCCTGTGGGGGGATCCTCAGCCTCTGCATGTCAGGGAGATGCTGAGCTGCCCATCCTGGCCAAGAAATTTGGGGACGGGACATTTCTGGGTGTGGGACTAGCGAAATGGGGAAGCCGAGAGTGTTTATTTGAGGTATTGCAGCACTCAGAGGGAAACCATTTCAGACCCTGAAACGGGCTTTTGCTCATGCACAGCCCAAGCTGCTGCGATTTCCCTCTCCCCCATGCCCAGGAGCAGCTCCCCACATCGCTGTGGGTTTCCCGTGCCCAGGGTGTCTGTGCTGGCTTTCTTCTCCCACCCATGGGCTGCCTCGCTGCCCCCATGGGTGACCCTATCGGCTCTGCTGCCTGCACGGCCGGGTGCCATCCAGCAGCAGGGACCCCATCCCAGGGCGCAAGGCTCCCTTGCTGTCCCCAGCCCTCCCCGTGCTCCGGATCCAGCCGCGGCACCGGGCCCCATGCAGAAGGGCTGCGTGCTGGGGCCAGCGCCGGAGCGAGCGTGACATTCCTCCAGCACCCGCCGCCGCCGCCTCCTCTGTTGCTCAATCCCGGGTTCCCAGCCAGGCTGGCTGGAGCGGGGGCCCTGGTTTTCCGGGGGGAGGGAGGAGGCAGTGGCAGGATCCTCAACAAGGGCAAGGAGGGCCCCTGCTCGGGGGGGTTTCGGACACTCTCGAGTGCCCGTCCCCACGGCCCGTGGTGCCCTGTGCCAGCCCCACGCCGCCCCCAGGCAGCACCTGGGTGGGCATCCCGTCGGGGCTGGCTGAGCCCCTAGCAGCGGTTGGGGGCACGCAGGGCGGCCGGCCGGGGCCCGGGCACCCCCTTGCCGTGTGGGTCACACCAGCAAGATGCTCTGTTTCCAATTAGCGCCGGGCGGCCGCCGAAGGTGCTGGAATCCGGGAACCTGCACATTCCTGCCGCACGGCCGGCCGGCCACGAACCCAAACATGGGTTTGTCTGTTCCCCAGGGGCCTCCGGCGCACGGCCCCGATGCCTTTCCCGTCCCCCCCGCTCCCGTGGCTGGGGCTGGCGGGGAGCAGCCAAGGAGCTGATGCCGGCGGCAGCATCCCCTGGGTGGCTTTTGCTGGAGCAGGGTGTGTGGGGTCTGTGCCTGGGGTGTCCGCCTCATATTTTGGAGCAAGAATTCCCCTGTTCTCCTTTCCCCCGTCAGCCCAAGGTGGCTGATGGGGCAAGAGTGGGTCAGGGCCAGTGAGGGCAGTGGGGCTGAGCGGGCTCTGTAGCCATGGGGCATGTGGCATGAGAAGGTGGTGAGCTGAGCACTGCCCCATCCGCCTGCTCCATCCTCCCTGCAGCCGCCGAGCGTGCCCCTGGGGTTGCTCGCCCCATTGCCCCAAAGGAAAGCATCCCACCCCGTGCCTGAGCAGGGTGCCCCGGGGTGGGGTGGCATCGTCCCCCTGACACCCTGCATCTTGCTGGCAGTGGTCTATCTCTGCGGGCCGCTGGAGATGCTGCAGCAGATCATGCAGCTGGCACAGCGGGAGAACCTCACCAATGGCGACTACGTGTTCTTCTACCTGGATGTCTTTGGGGAGAGCCTGCGGGGCGACTCCTCCCGTGACCCCTTCAAGCCCTGGCAGCAGAGCCCAGGCCAGGACTCGGGGCTGCGTGAGGCTTTCCAGGTGAGCTGTGCCCACCGGGGGACAGGGACCTCCCCATCCTGGCCCCAGTGCATGAAGCAGGGTGCTGTGCTTGGTTGCAGATGGTGCTGGTGATCACCTACTATGAGCCCCAAAACCCTGAGTACCAGCAGTTCCAAACCCAGCTCATCCTGCGAGCCAAGCAGAAATTTGGGGTGCAGCTCAACTACTCCCTGGTGAGCAAGTCACCCTGTGTGGTGGGGCGGTGGGCACCCTCCCCGTGGGGCTGCGGCACCTCGCCAGGGTGCAGAGGGTGGGACATGGCCATGGGAAATGCCAGAGGGGCCATCGCTGGTGGCAATGGCCGTGGGCAGTGCCGTCCCCGCAGGGTGGGTACATGGCCCCGGTGTGGGGCTACAGGGCCGTGGGTGGGTGCATGGCCCCGGTGTGGGGGTCTTGTGGCCGGGGTACCCCCGTGTGCGTGGCCGCAGGTGCGCTGAGGTTCCCCCCCGGCAGATGAACCTGGTGGCGGGGTGTTTCTATGACGGGATGCTGCTGTACGCCATGGTGCTGAACGAGACCCTGCGGGAGGGCGGTTCCAAGAAAAACGCCACCCACATCATCGAGAAGATGCGGAACCGCCGGTTCCAGGGTAAGGATAGGGTGGGGGTGGCCGGGACGGGGGTGCTGCGGAGGCGGTGGGACCCAGTCCCCGTCCCACCTGGGTCTCTCCCTTCTCCCACAGGGGTGACGGGGCTGGTGAGCATGGACAGCAACAATGACCGGGACACCGACTTCAACCTATGGGCCATGGGTGACCCCGAGAGCGGGCAGTATGAGGTGGGGGCCGGCACCGGGATCTTGCCGGCAGCCAGGGCTAGGGGATGGGATGCTGGGGGCTGGGGGGGCCTCAGCTCTCTCTGCCGTAGGTGGTGGGACACTACTCGGGTGTGGAGAAGCAGATCCACTGGCTAGGACGACCCATCCCCTGGGTGAAAGGAGCTCCCCCCTTGGACAACCCGCCCTGCGTCTTCGATGTGGAAGACCCCTCCTGCGATAAAAGTGGGTGTGCCGGGTCCCCATGTCTCTCAGTCCCCAGCACCCTTCCCTGTGGGTGCACAGGAACCTGGTACCCGTGGCCAGCCAGGCCACACTGACACCCCCTCCTGCCCGCAGCCCCGCTCTCTATGCTGGCCATTGTGGCTTTGGGCACCGGCCTCACCTTCGTCATGTTTGGCATTTCCAGCTTCCTCATCTTCAGGTCAGTTGGGGCTGGGGGAGACTCTGCCTGGGCACCGGGCACCCCTCAGCCTGGCGGGGGAGTGGACAGGGTGGGGGGGTTTGGGGGCCTGACCCCAGTGTGCCCCCCAGGAAGCTGATGCTGGAGAAGGAGCTTGCCAGCATGCTCTGGAGGATCCGCTGGGACGAGCTGCAATTTGGGAGCCCTGAGCGGTACCACAAGGCAGCAGGCAGCCGGCTCACCCTGTCCCTGGTGAGAGCTGCCAGTCCCGGGGCACCACCCTCCTCCTGCCCCTGCCCCTGCGCTGCCCTGCCTCCCTTGTTGATCCCCTGCGGAGCCACCGCCCCATTGCATCCATCCCCTGCGCAGCCCTCCCTCCCTCCCTACATAGCTCTCCATCCCCTGCACAGCCACACTTCATCCATCCCCTGCACAGCCCTGAGTCCCCTACAGAGCACTGTGCCTCCATCCCCTACACCCCCTGCAGCACACCATACCTCACCCTATAGGCTTCACCCTCCCTACAGAGCTTGTCCTGACCCTTCAGAGCTCATTCTGGGTGTCCCTGCCCTGCTCTGTTGGTGCCTGTCACCCCCCAGCCCTGGGGTCCCCATCCCTAACCCCCTCCTTCCCCCCAGCGTGGCTCCAGCTATGGCTCCCTGATGACCACCCACGGCAAGTACCAGATCTTCGCCAACACCGGCCACTTCAAGGTCAGTGCGGCAGGTGGGGAGCGGAGCCCTCCCCCCGAAGCCCCCCAGCCCTGTTGGGGTGCTCCCCCTTGGCTGCATCCCCACCCTACGGGATGCCGCCGCCTTCCTTCCCTCCCCAAATCTGCCCAGCGGGTGCTAACCTCTTCCCCTCCCTGGGACCCCAGGGCAACGTGGTGGCCATCAAGCACATCAACAAGAAGCGCATCGAGCTGACGCGGCAGGTGCTCTTTGAGCTGAAACACGTAGGTTTGGGGTCTGAGCCAGGGTGGGCACTCTGCCTGGGGGTGCAGGGGCCACTCGTGGCAGTGGAGGGGGCTGGCGGGAGCAGCAGCGCATCACCCCCTACCTCAGTGCCATCTGGGCTCTGCTTTCACCTCCAGATGCGGGACATCCAGTTCAACCACCTGACCCGCTTCATCGGGGCGTGCATTGACCCCCCCAACATCTGCATCATCACCGAGTACTGCCCGCGGGGCAGCCTGCAGGTAGTGGGGCTTGGGGGCACCGGGGGTGACATGTAGACACTCCAGGTGACACGGCTGGGCCGGGTGTTGAGGACAGGGCTGTAGATGCTGATGGCCACCCAAACCCCACAAGACTCACAGCAGAGCTGGCATCGGAGGCCAGTGGAGGGGAGGGGGTGGGTGCCATGGATCCCCCCGCAGCTGGGTGCTTGGTGAGGCTGGTGCTGGTGCCACCATCACCGGGGCACTTGCCGGGGTCCACTCAATGTGCTGCCCCAGGATGTCCTGGAGAACGAGAGCATCAACCTGGACTGGATGTTTCGGTACTCCCTCATCAACGACATCGTCAAGGTACCCAAGCGAGGGGCACGAGGGGCTGGGGAAGTGCCTGAGGGATGCCAGCTTCACTACGTCTGTCTGTCCCAGGGAATGGCCTTCCTGCACAACAGCATCATCGGCCACCACGGCAGCCTCAAGTCATCCAACTGTGTGGTGGACAGCCGCTTCGTGCTGAAGATCACTGACTACGGGCTGGCCAGCTTCCGCTCGCCCTGCGACAGTGAGGACACGCACGCCCTCTATGCCAGTGAGTGCCACTGCCGGGGACCGGGGGACTGGGGGGCCAGGGTGGCCCTGCCTCACCACCCTGTGGCCGTGTCCCACCAGAGAAGCTGTGGACAGCCCCGGAGCTGCTGCAGAAGGGATGCCTGCCCACCCCAGGCATGCAGAAAGCCGACGTCTACAGCTTCGGCATCATCGTGCAGGAGGTCGCCCTGCGCAACGGCCCCTTCTACATCGAGGGCATGGACCTGAGCCCCAAAGGTGAGGGTGGGGGGCAGGTGTGGGGTGGTCCCATCCCCGCCGGGGAGGTCTGGTGCTCACCATCGGCCACCCCCCCGGGCAGAGATCGTGCAGAAGGTGCGTAACAGCCAGAAGCCCTTCTTCCGCCCCTCCATCGACATTGGGGTGCACAGCGAGGAGCTGGCAGTGCTGATGGAGCGCTGCTGGGCGCAGGAGCCAGCCGAGCGCCCCGACTTCAGCCAGATCAAGATCTTCATCCGTAGATTCAACAAGTGGGTGGCTGGCGAGCAGGGAAGGTGGCCCTGGGCGGGAGCGGGGACAGCCATGGGGGCGGTGGTTGGGGGGATGCACTGCTTTCCATGGTGCCAGCTGCCTGCACCCTGGCAGGGAGGGCAGCCCCAGCATCCTGGACAACCTGCTGTCACGCATGGAGCAGTACGCCAACAACCTGGAGAAGCTGGTGGAAGAGCGGACGCAGGCCTACCTGGAGGAGAAGCGCAAGGCGGAGAACCTCCTCTACCAGATTCTACCCCAGTGAGACAGGGAGAAATGGGAGCGTGTGGGTCTGGGGGTTGGCATGAGGTCAACATGTACCCGCTGCTGTGCAAGCATGGGGTCCCTTGCCGGCTCTCCATGCTGATGTAGGGCAAGGGATGCAGGGAGAACAGGGAGTTTGGGGTGGGAACCCACCACTGTCCCCCCTGTCCTCGCCAGCTCCGTGGCGGAGCAGCTGAAGCGTGGGGAGACGGTGCAGGCTGAGGCTTTCGACAGTGTTACCATCTACTTCAGCGACATCGTGGGCTTCACTGCCCTCTCGGCAGAGAGCACCCCCATGCAGGTGAGAGCAGGGCTAAGGGGGCAGCCCCGCCGTGGGGCTGGCGGGGGGGCTTATACCCTGGCAGTGGCATCCTGGGGGCTGGGGGGATGCGCCCGCTCCCAGCCCCACATGCACCCTTGCTCCATCCAGGTCGTGACGCTGCTGAATGATCTCTACACTTGCTTTGATGCCATCATTGACAACTTTGACGTCTACAAGGTGGGGGGGGGGGGGGTAAGCAAGCACAGCCCCCCGAAGTGAGGTGGGCAGCGAGGGGCCCGGCTGTACCCGCTCCCCCTGACCCTGCAGGTGGAGACCATCGGGGACGCCTACATGGTGGTATCAGGGCTGCCAGTGCGCAATGGGAAGCTGCACGCCCGCGAGATTGTCCGCATGGCCCTGGCCCTGCTCGAGGCCGTCAAAACCTTCAAGATCCGGCACCGGCCCAATGACCAGCTCCACCTGCGCATCGGCATACACACCGGTGAGCCCCTGCGCCGGCCAGCACCGTGGCTGGGGGATGCTCGCCCGCCCGCCCTGCAGCAGCCCTGGGCATCTCTGTGCCCGCAGGTCCTGTGTGCGCCGGAGTCGTGGGTCTGAAGATGCCGCGGTACTGCCTCTTCGGGGACACGGTGAACACCGCATCCCGCATGGAGTCCAACGGACAGGGTGAGCCATGGGGCTGGCAGCTGGGGTCCGGTGCCACGGGTCGTGGCCCCGCTGCCAGACCCAGACATGTCCCTTTTGCCCCTCTGTGCCACCCAGCCCTGAAGATCCACGTCTCGTCCACTACCAAGGAAGTCCTGGATGAGTTTGGCTGCTTCGAGCTGGAGCTGCGCGGGGATGTGGAGATGAAGGTGAGGGTGCGGGGACCCCAGTGGGGTGCCAACCCCTTCCTGCTGTGGGGGCATGCAATGGGTGGGTGGGTTGGGACCCCATGTCCCCCTTGGTGCTGGGGACAGCACCCAAGGAGCAGCACCGGGGGCAGGGAGGGTCTCACTGTCCCCCTTCGCCCCCCAGGGCAAGGGGAAGATGCGGACGTACTGGCTGCTGGGCGAGAGGAAAGACCCCAAAGTCGTCTGAGCCCGGTGGCAGTGGCGGAGCCCCCAAAACCCCAATAAGGCCACCATGCTTCCCAGTACCTGGCCCCCTGGGATGCACCGGCACCAACCCCCCGTCACCTCAGCCTCCTGCCACCGCAGCCCCCCTGCTTCAGCAGGGCTCGGGCACGGAGGGGCCAGCGGCCACGGCACCGCCTGCCCCCTTCCATCGGCACCAGCAAAGCCCACCTCCCGCCGCAGCCTCTGCTGGAGGGCGGGAACCAGCCCTGATCCAGCCCAGGGGGTCCCCCCTCTCCCCCCACCTTCTGGGGTCCTGCCACCCCTGCCCTCTCCCCCGCGGCTCAGCTGGC
Source organism: Nipponia nippon (assembly GCF_047370975.1). Classification (NCBI taxonomy): domain Eukaryota; kingdom Metazoa; phylum Chordata; class Aves; order Pelecaniformes; family Threskiornithidae; genus Nipponia; species Nipponia nippon. The sequence continues at coordinate 177,113 of NW_028262359.1, forward strand.
TCTGAGCTGCTCCCGGGGCCTGGCTGCCCCGCAGGGCACTTTGCCGTCTCTTTTCAGTACCTGGCCCCCGGCCCACCAGTACCTGGTGCCCATGTCACCCCCTCCCCGGGGCGGGGGGAAACGGGGGGCTCCTGCTGGGACTGACCCCTTGGCCAGGGCAGGCTTCAATGCCGCGGCTCCCCCTTCCCCAGTCTCCCCCTCCCCTGTATATAGCCCCACCGGGTCATGTAAATACCCCCCCTCCCCAGGTGTAAATATAGGAGTCGCTCCAAACTATTTTGTTGAAATACAAACTTCCCCAAATCCCTCTGTCCCCTGATCTCTGCTTTGCCCTGCCCCGGAGCAGGAGCAACATGGAGCTCAGCCTGTGCTGGGGATGGCTGCTGGAGCATCCCGGAGCATCGTACCCTGGGGGTCTGGCTGCGGTGTGGGGGTCCGGGCACAGGGAGCCACTGCAGGGCAGCTGCAGTGGTGGCTGGCGAGGGCTCGGGGTGGTGCTGGGAAGGCAGGGCCGCCGTGGTGGGGTTTGCTTTGGCATGAGGGCTGCAGCGCGTTCCTCTGACCTCATGCTCTGGCCGCGCTGCCACCGCCTCTTACTGGAACCCATCTGTGCCTGGGGACCGGGATAGGGGCCACGTGTCACCCGCTGCGTGTCACCAGGAGAGGGCACGTCCCAGGGGATGCGGCTGTGCCAGGGGCTCTCCCTCCGTGCCCAGGGAGGGAGGCTTGGGGCCATAGCATGTTTTGGGGCAGCAGTGACTCACAGAGGGGCTGGAGGGTGTCCCCACGCCTGCGCTGCACAGCCCTATGGGGATCGGGATGCCGGGGACACGGCGCTTCCCTTCCAAATGCCCAACCTGAGAACAACCCTGGGGCGACAAGGACGCTGGGACCACCTGTGCCCCCCTGCTCCTTATTGCTTGAGGGGTTGGAGCCAGCTGCTCAGGGGGGCACAGGGCAGGGGCTGCTCTAGGTACTCAGTGATGGGAGTGGAGAAGGCTGCGTTCCTCCGGAAGGGACTGTCCCCGCTGCGGATGCTGGTGACACCCTGGAGGGGAGGGAAGCGGAGAGGTCCCTGTCAGCAGCCGAGTCCCCCGGGTGCCGGCAGGGCAGGGTGCCGGGGGGCTTACAGGCAGGCTGCGGGCTTGCTCCAGCCAGAAGCTGCAGGGCTGCTCCGTGCAGTAGTTGTGGGGCTGCGGGTGGAAGCAATGTGACAGTGGGCAGGGGGGGCGGCATGCCCGGGGGGGACACGGGAGCCTTGTGGGTTCCCTGGGGGCTGCCGTAGGCTGGTGGGGGGGGCTGTCCCCTGCCTGTACCTGGGTGGCGGGCAGTGGCGTGAACTGGCAGCAGCCGGTGTGGTAGTCCTGGTGCATGGTGGAGACCGACTCCACGGGCGTCTGGGGGGGACAGATCTCCTCCAGCATCTCCTTCCTGCTGGCAGAGCAGACCCCGCACCCCTCAGCTCTGGGGTGCCCCCCACAGCAGGGTCCCCTCCTCCAAGGCATGGCTCCAGGGGTGGGTGGCTTGCAGGGGCGCAGGCTTGCCTGTATTTCTGGTAGAGCATGGCCTCCAGCATGGCCTCCCGCTGCCCTGCGGTGGGGAGAGGGCCATCAGCCCCACAGCTAAGATCTCCTTGCTGCCTTTTGGGGGGCACAGGGCTTGGGGGGAGGGGGGCGGTCAACCTCACCTCGCCCCAGCAGCAGGGCCCTGTGTGGCGGGCGGTAGGCGTCCTTCATGGTGGTGCTGTCGGTGGGCCAGGAGAGGGGCTCGTGGGCCAGCAGCCCGTGGTGGCCGTGCCGATGGATAAAACCCTCGCTGCCCAGCTCCTGCCCCGGCACAAGGTCCAGGTGGTTCGTGGCTCTCTGGGGACGAACGGCGGGAGCTGTGGGAAGGGGGCAGGAGCCCACCCTGCAGTGCCCCGTGCCTGCTCCCAGCCTTTGGGCTTTCGATAGTCCCATGGGGCTCTGGGAGGTGCCGGTGAGTAACCCTCTCATGCTGAGCGTTCGCAAATTGGGGGCACTGCCCCATACCTAAGGCCATGCTGCGCAGGCAGCTGCCTGAGACCAGCCCTGGGAGCAGCTGCAGAGGCACGAGCTGCAAAAAGGTGGGACGGTCCTTCCAGCCAGCTCCCCAGGAAAGGTGGAGTGGGGGCAACTGTGGCTTGGGCCCCTAGGTGCTCAGGCTGTCCCTACAGCTAGGCAAGCACTCTTACGGCACTTGAACAAACCGTGCGGTCCCCACGGCTGTGGCACGCCTTGGCCCATGTCCCCCCCAGCCGTGCTCACCCAAGCAGGCGTTCCCGCATCCCTGCAATGGGCTGACACCCAGCTCCCGCTGCCCCAGCCGGCAAGCTCCCGGCCCTCCTCCCAAAGCCTCGCTGTTGCTCCCCACCTGCCTGCCCATGCCTTTTGTGCTATTGAATTTCATCCCCTTTCCATCCCACTGGGCTCAAGGTCATCCAGGGAGCTCTGGCTCGGCCAAAGGCGGCTATTTAAAGAGTGGGAGCTGCCCAGGAGCGGGAGGCTTCACGGGATCAGCATGTGGGATGCGAGGGGGTGGGTTTTGAGGGGCATTGCCCCTTATGGCCCACCAAGGTGGTGGTGGAGAGTTACCTCCTCCTGCCAGTTGTGGATCAAGCATCTTCCCCGGGGCACCAACCGGCTGGGCTGCTCTGCCGGCATCTGCAGGGAGGCGGGCAGCACCGGCACCGCGATGGGGGGCACCTCACCGGGGCAAGTCCCCCATTTTCCAGGGCAGGGCGGCAGCTTGACCAGGCAGGGATCCTTCCCAGCCTTGGCGGGTGGCAACACGCTGGGCAGGGCCTTGGTGGGCAGCTCGGCTGTGGCTGACGGCATCTCCTGGGGCACCTCGGCTGTGGCTGACATCTCCTGGGGCACTTCGGTCGTGGCTGATGGCATCTCCTGGGGCACCTCGGCCATGGCCAATGGCATCTCCTGGGGTATCTTGGCTGCAGCCATCTGCTGGGGTACCTCGGCTGTGGCCAATGGCATCTCCTGGGGCACCTCAGCTGCGGCCATCTCCTGGGGTATCCCAGTCGTGGCCGCCAGCGTCTCCCCGTGGCACGGGGGCTCCTCTGTGGGCAGCTCAGGCAGGAGGACATCGCTCCGGGCCCCGGCCACGCACGGTGGCCTCCCCCCTGGGCGCACGGGGGGCGTGTGGCCCATCCGAGCCACCCTGCAGGTGGGGACAGTCCCTGAGGAAGGGCGGTGGGGCGCATCCTTCACCCCCCCCCCGTGCCCGCCATGTCCCCAGCACCCACCAGTGTGGGGTCCCCATGGCTGGGGACCCCGGGACACCCACCGTGTCACCCCCACCCCGGGGCGGGGGACAGGGGCCTCCCCTCCCTTCGGGGGGCGGCAGCGGTGCCTGCTGCTGGGTCTGTGCTCCGGAGGGGTCCCCCCTCCATAACGCCCCTCTCCCCCCGCGCCCAGCAGCAACCCCCCGCAGTGTCCCCATCTTCTATCGCCCCCCAGTGCTCCCCAGGCCCTGTCCCCCACCCCCCCCGGCCCCCGCCCCCCAGATGCCTCCCTCGGGGATCACCCTAAAGCCCTACCCCCCTTAGTGCCCCCCCGGCCCGGTCCCACCCTGGGGGGCTCTCGGTCCCCCGCCGCCGCACTCCCTCCTCCATGGCGCCTGCGCGGGAGGGGGGGGGGGTGAGGCCGCTCCGTCACCATGGAGACAGTAAACACCAGCCGCGCCCCGCCCACCGCCGCAAGCTCATTGGTGGCGCCGGCTTCGTGCGCACCTCCCATTGGCGGAGAGCCTGGAGGGGGAGGGGGCGCGGCCCACGGGGGCGGGGCAAAAGGGCAAGATTGGCGTGGAGGGGGCGTGGCCAGGGCGAAAGGAGAGAGGCGTGAGCGGGGCAAGTGGGCGTGGCCGGGGCAGGAGGCGCTGAGGGAACCTGGCCGGGCCCGGGCTGGGCCCCAGCCCCGAGGAAGGACCCCCCAGCCCGGCCCCGCAGCCCCGGGGCCGCCGCCGTGCCCGGGCAGGGACAGCGGGACGTGCCCTGCGCTCCCCGTGGCTCGACCCGAGCCACCCACCCGCCGCCATCTGGGCCTGGCCCGGGGTGACGGGGCCGGACGGGCCCGGCGCCTGGCTGGGTGCAGCCGGTCCCCGCTCCGAGCAGCTCCCCTCGCCGCCAGCCCTCGCCGGGCCCCCGGCCTGCCTCCCGGGCAGAAGAAGGGCCCTTTGATAGCGGGCGGCGGGGCTGTTATTGCAGCGCTCTGCGGTGTGCGCCGACGGGGCCGCCGTGCGCCCGGCCCTGGGGCCTCTGTTTTTCCTGGCCGGGGATGTACCCGGCCCCTCTGGCCTCTGGCCGGCCTGGGCCCCCAACGGGGACCGCTCCTCCCGCCGGGCACTCGGCCCCTCGCCAAGCCGGGGCTCCTCCGGGCCCATCTGCCGCGCAGCTGCGAGGAGGCGGGAGAGACGTGACCCCGGAGCCCAGGCTCGGCCAGGGGGTCCTCGGCGCTGGGGCCAGGACAGCCCCGCTGCTGCTGGAGGTGCCCCCACGCTCGGCCCCGGGCCCCGGGCTGGCCCCTGGGGTGTACCCGTACCCCAGACTGTGCTGGGGGGGTGGCAGCCTGGGGACCTGCCCCAGCTTGCGCCCCAGGGTGCTCTTCCCAGGAGCGGCCCCGGATTCCCCACCAGACCCACGCGGGCTGGTCCCCGGGGCAGCCAAAAGCCTGGGTGCCTGGGGGACACTGAAGGGACACTTAAAAGCACGACAGGACAGTGTGGGGACAGGGACCCTGGCGATGCCAGCCTGGGGCAAACCGCCCTGGGGTGGCTTATGGGGCATCGCCATGGGGCAGCAGCACTGGAGCTGCTGGAGCACATCTGGCTGCCTCCCGGTCGCTGACACATCCCCCGCCGCCCCCCTTGCCCGGCTCTTTTGGGAACTTGCGTCATTTGCGATAGTCTTAAGAACGAAAACAGCCTTTGGCCCCCGCTCCCCCCCGGCCCCGGCCCAGCGCCATTGGTCTGCGGCCGCCATCCTGCCCCGGGGCCGCTCAGGAGCTGACAAAATAAACCTGGCACAGGAGGAAACGCGACGGCAGGCGTCCGTCCCCTGACCTCGCGTGCCAGCGCTCGCCCTCCGCCAGGCGCGGCATCCCCGGGGGGCCGCTGCGGGTGAGCCCCGGGGGGTGCTGCACTGGGGATCCCCGGCCCCTCTTTGGAGTCCCCACCTCCCCGGGGACCCCCAGCCCCTCTTTGGGGTCCCCAGCTCCGAGGCCGGGCTGCCCAAGAGCGGTCCCAGGAGCCTCAAGCAGGTCTCGGCGGCGGGAAGCAGCAACATCCAACATTTTTTAACGTCCATTTGCACCCTGAAAACATTCCCCGTGCTATAATGGGTGTGTGTGTGGCGGGGGGGAGGAAGCGACCGGGCTCTGCCACAGCCCCACGCTGCTCCCGGGGGGCCCCCGCCGCCAGCGCCACCGAGCCGGAGGCCGAACAGAGCCGCCATTCTCCCCGGCGGGCTGCGGTCCCCTGCGCGGCTGGCGGGGGCCCAGGCGGCCCCGCCGGCGGTGCCAGGTGGGCCCTGCGCCACGCCAGCACCGGCCCCCGCCGCTAAATATAGCCACAGGGGCCCGGCGGCAGCCCGACGCGCGGCGGGAGCAGGAGGCGCGGGTAGGGAGTGCGCCGGTGGCGAGCAAGGGGCCTGCGCGGGTGGCGAGCATGCAAGAGCCCACGCGTGTGCGCCCCGCACGGGGCGGACGTGGCCACGTGCCGGCGCGTGCCTGCGGTCAGCGCGTGTAACTGCACGCGTGCGAGCGCCGCTGCGTGCGTGTAGTGCTGCCTGTGTTTTGCACGCGTGGGGAGGGGTCTGCGGTGTGCAACACAGCGCGCTTTGCGCAGCGGGGCACGCGCAAGGAGCGTGGGGTGCAACGCGTTTCGCATAGTAGTGCACGCACCGGGGCTCTGCTGTGCACAATGCAACTTGTGTACAGTGGTGCAAGTGCAGGGGTCCTGGGGTGTGCAGTGCAGTGAGTTTTGCACGTGGTGCACACACACAGGCCGCCTGGGGTGTGCACTGCAATGCATTTTGCACGTGGTGCACACACACAGGCGGCCTGGGGTGGGCAGTGCAGCGAGTTTTGCACATGGTGCACACACAGAGCAGGTCCGGGGTGTGCAGTGCAGCGAGTCTGGCACAGCAGCGCACGCACAAGCGGCGTGGCGAGCGCGGCGTGCGGTGGTACAGTGGTACGTGTACACGCAGGGGCGCGCAGCCTGTCCTGCACGGCCCTGAGCTCATGGCTGTGAACCTCCCGCGAGCTCCCAGCGAGGGCCCGCTGCGGTGGGGAGGAGTAAATGTGCAATTAGTGCTTTTAGTTCAATTTAGTGCAATTAGCTCGCTTCTGCAAGGCAGTGGCCAGTGTGGGGCTCCGGCAGCATCATGGGGGCACCTGGGGGCGCACCCAGGGGCAGAGTGGGGGGCACGCAGGGGTGCTGGGGCTGTGTCGTGGCAGTGGGGCTGGGTGGGCAGCATGGGGTGCTGCCGGCACCCCTGGGACGTTCCCCAGCTCGGGGACACCCCTGTGGCACCTGGGTCGCTCCCCTCTGCCTGGCTTTTTTGGGGGGGGGGGCTGGGGGATGGAGGCGCCCCCCAAAAACCTCATGCTCTGGCTGGGGGGGGGGGCTCCAGAGCATCTCCGCAGTGGGCAGGGTGGGATGTGGGGAGCCCAGACCCCCCCCCCCCCCCCCGCAAAGCAGGGCACCAAGTCCCACCCGCGTCCCCGCTGCTGCTGCTGCACCCGCGGCCGCCCCCGCCCAGGCCGGCCGCCCCCCGGGAGGGCCACCCCGACACAGAGCCACCGAAGCCACCGTGCCGAGGAGAGGGTTTATTGGGGGGCGGCGGGCAGAGGGGTCTCAGCCGGGGGGCCAGCCCAGCTGCCGCCCCCCCAGCACGTGGAGGTGGAGGTGGTAGACGGACTGCGCCCCGTGCTTCCCGTCGTTGATCACTGCCGGGACAGAGGGACAAGGGGGTCAGGCCACCCCCCGCCTTGGGACCCACCGGCGGGGGTCCTGCCCCACGGCGCGGCCGGGGGACACCAACTCACCGAGGCGGTAGCCGTCGTCCAACCCCTCCGCCTGCGCCGTCCGCGCCGCCACCACCAGCAAATGGCCCAGCAGCTGCGGGGGGAGAGCGGGAGGGTCAGCACCGTGCGCGTCCCCCCCAAAACGTCCCAGGGACCCCCGCCCCGCGCTCACCTCGGTGTCCTGGGGCCCCACGCGGCTGATCCGAGGGATGGGGCGCTTGGGGATCACCAGAAAGTGGACGGGGGCTTGGGGGGCCACGTCGCGGAAGACCAGGCACTGCCGTGGGGCGGGGAGGGGAGCAGGGTGAGCCCTGCCCCACGGGTGCTGCCCCCCGCCCCGGGTGGGGACGCGCTCCCTGCCGTCCCCGCTACCTTGTCGTCCTCATAGAGGACGGTGGCGGGCACGCTGCGGGCGATGATCTTGCTGAAGATGGTGGCCTGCCCGCTCGCCTCCTCGCCGCCCTCCGCCGCCGCCCGCCGGGCCTTGCCCACCTCCCCGTCCTGCGCGCCGGGCGCCGCCAGGCGCCGCTGCGGGGCCGGGGGGCACGCGGGGCGTTACGGCCTGGGACACGCGGGGACCCCACGGCCGCGGGTGGCGGGGGGGGACAGGACGCGGGGACCCCATGGGCTCGGGTGGCGGGGACGGGACATGGGGACCCCACGGCCTCGTGTGTGTGGGGGGGTGAGGACGGGACACGGGGACCCCACGGTCGGTGGTGGGACGGGACACGGGGAACCCACGGCCTCGGGAGGGACGGGACACGGGGACCCCAATGCCACGGGTGGCGGGGGAGGGGCGACGGGACACACGGAAGCCACGGCCTCGAGTGGGATAGGACACGGGGACCCCACGGCCGGTGGTGGGACAGGACACGGGGAACCCACGGCCTCGGGTGGCGGGGGGAGGGACGGGAACCCCACGGCCTCGAGTGGCGGGGGGAGGGACGGATGGGACACGCGGGGACCCCACGGCCTCGGGTGGCGGGGGGGGACAACGGGACACGGGACCCCACGGCCTCGGGTGGGACGGGACACGGGATGAGACAGGACACAGGGACCCTACGGCCTCGGGTGGGACGGGACACGGGGAACCCACGGCCTCGGGTGGCGGGGACGGGACACGGGGACGCCACGGTCTCGCGGGGGGGGGGACGGGGACCCCATGGCCTCCGGTGGGGGGGGAGGGGGGAACGACGGGACACGCGGGGACCCCACGGCCTCGGGTGGCGGGAGGCAGGCAGTGTGATGGGGGGGACGCACGTGGGGTGGAGGGGTGCGCACGGGTGGGTGCGCAGGGGTTCCCGCGGGCCCCATGGCCGTGACGGGGGGGGGGTGGTGCGGACCTTGCCCGGGGGCGGGGGCAGAGGCGAGCGTGGGGCGGGGGGGGCGTCGCGGCCGCCTCCTCCGTGTCCCGCCCCCTCCAACCGGTCCCGGTGCCCCCTCCCCCCCCGCCCCTCCGGCCACGCGCCCACCTGCCCCACGCGCAGCGCGCCCCGCACCGCCCAGCCGCGCGCTAGCCCCCGCGCCAGCACCGCCGCCATGGCCGCCGAGCCGGCCCCGCCCCGCCCCGCCATTGGCTCCCTCCCCTGCCACTCCCTCCCAACCCCGCCCCTCCCCGGCGTCTTAAAGCGGCCGCGCTCCCCTGCGCCCACGCGTGACGCCGCCGGACGCTCTGCGAAGCCCACGCCGGAGAGCGGCCTGCAGGGCTCCCACCCGACCTCCCCACCTCACCACCACGCCTGGGGGCGCAGCCCCCCCCCCCCCCGGGCCCCGATCATCCACAAAGACGGTGGGAGGGAGGCGCGGGTTTATTGCTCAGAAGCCCATGCGTGGGCGCTTGCGGCGGGCCTGGGAGGCGGAGGAGAGCTGGCTCTGGGAGGAGGGGATGCAGAGCTGGCTGGCCTGGCTGCCGGGGGGCTCGGGGGGCTCGACGGGGCCCTCAGCCCACACCGCCAGGTAGTCCCGCAGCGTCTTCCGCCGCTCCTTGGGGATGCCGCGGCAGCGCAGGCTCTGGGAGGAGAGCAGGGCTTCCTCGGGTGGCGGAGAGGCCGGGGGGCTGCCGCCGGGTGGGGAACCCTCCTGCGGGAGGACGGAGCAGGGACGGGATGGGGAGAGCGGCGGGGGTCCGGTGGCGTCGCTCAGCTCCGACAGCTCGGACTGGTAGGTGAGGGAGGAGGTGAAGCTGGCCGAAAGGCTGCGGCGCCCGCGGGCTCGCTTCTGCCGCCGACGCCGTTCCCGTAGGGCCCGCTGCCTCTGGGCCAGGTTGAAACTCGCTCTTTCCTCCCACCATTGCCACCAGTCCCCGGACCAGGCCGCTGTCAGACGGGCGCTCAGCGGGTCCGGATCCCCCGCTGGCTCTGGGGGTTGGGGTAGGGGAGGCGGCTGGGGGTCCGGGGGGTCCCAGTGCTGGACGCGGCCCCCTTCCCGCATAGCCTCGCGCAGCCGCTGGCGCGCCTGCCCGTGCAGGGGGCTGGGGCTCGCCGTCGTCTCCAGCTCTTTGCGGGTGAAGAGACGCTTCTGGCCGAGGGTGGGGGGCCAGGCGTGCCGGGGGGGCTCCCCGCAGAGTTTGGAAAAAGCCTTCAGCCAGCGGCGGTACCGCAGGGCCGCAGTGGGGCTGGGCACCTCTGGGCACGGCTCGGGGCTGGCACAGGGCTCCTGGAGGTGTTCAGCTTCCTCCGGAGCCGCTGGCGTGCCCACATCCTCCTCTTCCTCATTGATAATCACCTCCAGGTTGGACAAGTAGAAAGTTTGCTCCTCTTCCTCCTCCTCCTCTTCTTCTCCCTTGCTGCCCAAGCCCAGTGGGCTGCTGGCTGGAGCCTCAAAGAGAGGGGAAGAGCTGGGGGCTGCTTCGGCTTCATCCCCTGAGGTGGGCGCAGGGGGTTGGGGCACCTGGTGGGTCAGCCTCTGGCAAAAGACGTCCCCAGCCTCGGAGAGCTGGAAAACCAGCAGGGACTCCCGCGGCCCGTCCTCCTGCAGCGCGGCGGCCAGGCCTGCGGGGACAGCAGGGGCATTGCCAGCGGGGTCCCGGCCCTGGGGCCCCTCCTGGGGCCTGGCCAGCAGTGGGGGCTGCCTCCACCCCGCCACGGGCGCACCCACTGCTGGCTCCTGCCCCCCACGTCCTTTCCTAGCCATTAATCTCTTGCACAGGGTTGTTCAGGGCTTTGCTTTTGCTTTTTAACCATTCCCCAGGGCACGGCAAGGGCTGTACCCACCCCTCCAGCCCACGTCCTCCCCCCTGGGGTGGCACAGGACACCCACCGGCAGCTGGGGCACCGAGGCGCTGCTGGAGCAGGCGGTGTCGGTGCGGGAGCTGGACGGGCAGGTGCTGCAGGCAGCCAGCGATGCTGTGCAGCTTCTGCGGAGTTCCCGCCAGCTGGCAGGCTGACCGGCTGCCCCCTGCGGAAGGACACCCCAAAAATTGACCAGTGAGCAGCGATGCTGGGAGGGGGCGGCAGCTGGTCCCAGCGGTGTGGAGGCTGGGACACGGGCACAGAGGAGACCCAGCCCCACGGCACCCCCGGAGCCCCGTTTCTCACCCCAGTATTGCAGTAGCAGCAGCTCCTGGGTGCGGGATGTGCCGAGCAGCACCTTATGGCTCCTCCCGGCACCCCCCGGCGTCAGGTGGGCAAAGAGAGGGGGGGCCTTCATCATGTGCGCCCACTTCAGCACAGGCACCAGCGGCAACCGCTCATCCAGCACGTACACGGAGAACTGGGATGGGGGTACAGCTCAGGGGGGCTCACCCCAATGTGCCGTGGCAGCCCCCCTCAGCTGGGCGATCCCCCTGCCCCACGGGTGCAGGGAGGCGTCCCTCCCGGCACCGGCTGTCCCCCCCGAGCTGTGGTGGGACTCACCTGGGTGGTGACGAGGTGCTGGGAGGGGTGAGCCCTGCCCAGGTACATGGGCAGCACCACACGCTCGCCCTGCTGGCAGCCAGCTTCCTCGCCCACCTTGAACAAGTCAAACTGGCATCTCTCGGGGGCCTGCAGCAGCAAAGCGGGGTGCTGTCAGTGCCCCGGGCTGGGGAACCCTCTCCCTCGCCCGCTGCCGGCCCCATGCCCTCTCTCCCGGGCTCACCCGGGCGTCCAGGCACTGCAGGCCAGTGCGGTCGGCACAGCTCAGCACGCGTGGGTGGGCAGTGAAGTCGCTCCAGCGCCAGGGTGAATGATCCCGAAAAAACATGGTCTGGGGGTCGTGGCGGAGCCGCTGCAGCCTGCGGGGAGAAGGCAGTGCCAGTGCAGGGCAGAGCTGCCCCTCTTGCTTGGGCCCTCCCACTCCGCTGAGACCCAGGGGTCTGCATGAGCCCCCTCCCGGACCCGAAAGCTCCATCTCACCCCATCTCGACGCTCCAGAGGTAGACAGCTCCGCTCTGGGTGCAGACGGCCAGCTCCCCGGGGAGGTGAGGGCTGCAGATGGGGGGCATGGCATCACCGCGGGGGTGGGAGCATCCGCCACAGTGGGGAGGGCTGTGGAGGCAGCAGAGCCCCCTCCTTGCAAAGCTCTGTTCCCCCAGCGCCTACCTGACGGTGAGGCAGGAGGCAGGCACGCTGGTGCGGATGACCTGCAGCGGGGTGGGGGCCGCCCCCGTCCTGCCCGGCACCCTCCAAACGCCACAGTGATAATCCGAGCGGACGCCGATGAAATCTGGCAGGGGACAGGAGGCAGCGCGTGAGATGGCAGCGTCCCAGGGGCTCTCTGCTGCCCCTCCACCCCATGCCCTGCCCAGCCCGAGGTACGGATCCTGGGGCTGGCTCACCTTCCCCATCCACCCGGGCGGCAGCCACTTGCCGGATGCGCCCGTTGAGCTCAAACTGCGCCGGGGAGCCCCGGGCGCGGGGCAGCTCCTCCAACACCACCTCCTGGAAATCTGGGATGCCGGGCTAAGGGCAGTGCAACATGACCCCCCCTTCCCTCCGCAGGGATGCCCCGTGGGGAAGGATACAGAGGTGGTTCATGGCCTGCCCTCCGGGGTACACCAGGCGGCCCACGTGTGCCCCCACGTCTTCAGGGGGCAGCCAGGCCAGCGCCCCCCCCACAGGGCTGTCATCGAAGAGCAGGCCAGCCCACTGCAGCAGCAGCTCCTCGTGCACGCAGTCCGCCAGCAGCCCCAGCGGCACCTCAAAGAGCCAGTCGCGGCAGAGGTGAGAGAACCAGCGCAGGCGGGGGACGAGGTGTTGCCGGGGGCAGCCGCTGCAGCGGTACAGATGGCGTCAGGCAGGGGAAGAGAGCAGGAGCCCCCCCAGCCCTCTCCAGGGCAGGGGACATGGGGATGCTTACCGCCTGGCCTCCAGACGGTCAATTTCCTCTATCAGGGCTGTCATCCGGATGGTATTGTCCCGGGCCTGTCTCTGCAGGGAGGAGAGGGAGCAGAGGCTGGGGCTGGCAGCTGCAAGGGGAGGGGTGGGGACGGCGTTGTCCCCAGACAGACACTGACCCTCAGCTTGGAGTTGCCCAAGTAGAAGTTCTTGTGCAGCAGCTGCCCCAGGGAGCCAAATGCATCTTCCGGGTGATCCACAAAGAAGTGGCCCAGCTGTGCCGGAAGGACAGGGAGGAGCTGGGATCTGCAGGGATCCCGTACTGTCCCTCCAGGCCCTTGGTGGGACACGGTGCCCCAGACCCTACCTGCTTGGTGAAGTCCAGGGCGCCTCTGGACTTGCCTGCCTGGAGCTTCCCGTGCAGGACGCCGCGGTAGAGGATGTCCTGAGGCGCCAGCGAGGGGACCCAGCAGCCTGCGGGGAGAGGGCAGGGGCCGGCCGGTACCGCACAAGTACCGAGACACCGCTGCGGCACCAGTGGGGCAGTGCCCGTCCCCGCTCCCTCCTGCCTGAGCGCCGCCGGGGGGAGCCGCTAAAGCTCCCCGTGCCAGCGCGGCAGGGCCGGCGGGGACCCGGAGCCGCAGGGCAGCTCGGCGGGCGGGCGCAACGGGACGTCACCCCCCCCTCCCCGGGGGCGTCCCCCCCTCCCGCGGCCCTCACCGGCGTTGGGCGGCAGGAGGGGGACGGCGGCAGCGTCGGCGGGTTCCCAGCTCTCGCCCGTCCCCCCGCGGCGGGGCACGAACGTCGTCTCGGCCTGCAGGGAGAGGAGGCGGGAGGTGAGAGCGGCACCGCCGGGCTCCACCGGCCCGGCCCGACGCCCCTCCGCCACCGGGCCCGGGCTGCGCCGCAGCCTCACCTGGCGGCGACCGGGACCGGCCTCCAGCACCTGCCCGTGCTCGCCCCAGCCGGCGGCCGGAGCGGGGCCTCCCTCCTCCCGGGGCGGGCCGGCGCCGAAGTAGGCGGGGAAGAGAGCGGCCGGGAACTCCATGGCCCCGGGGGGCGCCGGGGCCGGGTACCGGTACCGGTACCAAGGGAGCGGGAGCGGCCGCCGGTGGGTGCCCACGCCGGAGCGGCGCCGCCGCCACCGGAATTGACGTCACCACGGCGTCGCGCTGCTGATGCAGTTCACCAATCAGCGCTCGGGAATAAGAGAGACCAGAGAGGTGCCGGCGGGAGGGAGCCGCGGTGCACTAGCGCCCCCTAGCGGCGGGAGTGAGAAAACGCGCCTCCGCCGCCGGCACCGCGGGGACCGGGGGGGTCGGAGGGGACCCGGGGGAGGGGGGGAGGGGACCGGGATGGACCGGGACCGGCGCTGGGGCAGCATCGGGACTGGGCCGCAGCGGGGGACGGGCAGGGCGCGGGCATCGCCCCCCCTTCCTCGACCCCAGGACAACGAGGGGGAGCCCCCCACGGGGGGGGGGGGTGGTCCCCGCCGTGGGCGCACCTCGTCCCCCGTGGGCGGCCTGGCCCCGGTGCTGCGTGGCCGGAGACACCCGGTCCAGGCCGTTTAGGATGGCAGGGAAGCGCCGCAGGTGTGTGCTGGGCCCCGCGGGGCGGGAGGGGGGGCTGCCGGGGGGCCGCGGGGCCGTGGGGCCCCCCCCGCCCCGGGGGGATGGGGGGGGGGAGGGCGGGGGACTGCAGGACGGTCCCACCCCCCCCCCCCCCCCCCGTGCCCTTCCCGTGTGACCCCACGCCGGCTTGGCCCCGGGGACCCACTCCTGCTCTGGCTCCGGTCCCTCTTCCCCTTCCCTGGGGCGGCTGCGGGCTCCCTGCGTGGCCCAGCGCCCCCGTGGGTACCCACGCCCACGGGTGTCTCTCACGGGGGACGGGTCTTTGTCCCACAGAGCTCCGGTGGGACCCTGGAGCCTTTGGGGAGTTATCCTGGAGGGGGACACACACACAGGCTCCCCTTTCCCCTTCCCAAGGACGGCGGGACCAGGACGCTCCTGCAGGGACCGCGGGCCCGGTACCAGGGACACCGGCCCCGGAGCCGCGCCCGGGGGGCTGCGCTGGGAGGGGACCCCCACCCGTGCCCGGCGAGGGGCTGCGCTCCGGGGAGGGCGTCTGCTCCCCCCGCGCCGCTCCCGGGGTGCTCCCGGGACGGGCAGAGCACCTCTGGGAGCGGGGCTGCGCCCACGCGTCAACCCCCGCCTCCGCCGTGGCCAGGGAGGGCGGTGATGTCAGGGGGGGTCTGGGGATGATGTCAGGGGAGTCTGGGGATGACATCAGGGGAGTTTGGGGAAGCATGATGAGATCGTTTCCAGTCGGGATGCCCTCATCCCCGCAGGCGGTGCCAGACCCCCTCTCCCAGACGCCTCCTCTATAAGATAAATATAATTTATTATAATAAATTTGTATCTATACACCCCCTAGGTAGCCCTCGCTGCCTCCCACCCGCTCTCCGCAAGACGCCCCATTTGCCCCCCGCATTGTAGCCCCCTTGTCCCCCTGCGCCCCAGCCCCACGGCCCCTTTCACCCGTGTCCTGTGCCCTCCCTGTAGCCTGGCCCCATGGCCACCCCCGTCCCAGCTCCATGTCCCCTGTCCCCCCGCCCCATGCCCCTGTCCCCCTCCAGCTTGTGCCCCTCTCCCCCAGCCCATATCCCTGTCCCCAGACCGTATCCTTGTCCTCAGCCCTAGGCCCCTGTCCCCAGCCCCAGTGCATGTCCCCAGCCTGTGTCCCTGTCCCCAGCCCTGTGTCCCCGTCCCCAGCCCAGTGTCCCTGTCCCCAGCCCCCTACACCCGTCCCCAGCCTCCTGTCCCTGTCCCAAGCCTCATTTCTCTGTCCCCGGCTCTGTGCTTCTGTCCCCAGCCCCGTGTCCCTGTCTGTCAGCCTCCTATCCCTGTCCCCAGCCCCATGTCCCCGTCCCCAGCTCCGTATCTCTGTCCGCCAGTTCCATGCCCCTGTCCCCAGCCTCATTTCTGTCCCCAGCTCTGTGCCCCTGTCCCTCATCCTCCTATCCCCAGTCCCAGCCCCGTGTCCCCGTCCCCAGCCCCCTACCCCTGTCCCCAGCCCCCTGTCCCTGTCCCCATCCCCCATCCCCTGTCCCCAGCCCTGTGTCCCTGTCCCCCAACCCCACATCCCTGTCCCCCAGCCCCCTACCCCTGTCCCCAGCCCAGTATCTCTGTCCCTAGCTCTGTGCCCCTGTCCCCAGCCTCATATCCCTGTCCCCAGCCCCATATCTCTGTCCCCCAGCCCCGTATCCGTGTCCCTATCCCCATCGCCTGTCCCCCAACCCCACATCCCTGTCCCCAGCCCCCTACCCCTGTCCCCAGCCCAGTATCTCTGTCCCCCATCCCCCTGTCCCCAGCCCCGTGTCCCCGTCCCCAGCCCCGTATCTCTGTCCGCCAGTTCCATGCCCCTGTCCCCAGCCTCATTTCTGTCCCCAGCTCTGTGCCCCTGTCCCTCATCCTCCTATCCCCAGCCCCAGCCCCGTGTCCCCGTCCCCAGCCCCCTACCCCTGTCCCCAGCCCCCTACCCCCGTCCCCAGCCCCCTGTCCCTGTCCCCATCCCCCATCCCCTGTCCCCAGCCCTGTGTCCCTGTCCCCCAACCCCACATCCCTGTCCCCCAGCCCCCTACCCCTGTCCCCAGCCCAGTATCTCTGTCCCTAGCTCTGTGCCCCTGTCCCCAGCCTCATATCCCTGTCCCCAGCCCCATATCTCTGTCCCCCAGCCCCGTATCCGTGTCCCTATCCCCATCGCCTGTCCCCCAACCCCACATCCCTGTCCCCAGCCCCCTACCCCTGTCCCCAGCCCAGTATCTCTGTCCCCCATCCCCCTGTCCCCAGCCCCGTGTCCCCGTCCCCAGCCCGGTGTCCCCGTCCCCATCCCCTGTCCCCAGCCCCATATCCCTGTCCCCCAGCCCCGTATCCGTGTCCCCATCCCCGTGTCCCCGTCCCCAGCCCAGTATCTCTGTCCCCAGCCCGATGTCCCCGTGACCCCGTGTCCCCGACCCCCGGTGCCCCGAGCAGCGGCGGGGCCACCCCGTGGGGGACCGGGTCGCGGGGGGGGGGGAGGGGGGGGGGGGGGGGCGGGCCGCTGCCACCGCCGAGTGACGCGCGTGGGGGCCAATGGTGACGCGGGGGCGGGCCGGGAGGCGGCCCGAGTGACGTCATGGGCGCCGGCGCGCGGCGGGGCGGCTGGCGGCGCGCGCCCCACGGCAGCCGGCGCGGCGGCATGGGCCGGAGGGGCGGCGGGGGCGGCGGGCAGCGGCGGCCGCCCGACCCCCGCCTCCGCCTCCCGCTGCTGCTCCTGCCGCTCCTCCTCCCGCCGCCGCCCGCCGGTGAGCGCCGGGGCGGGGGGGGCGTGCGGCGGGCGTGGGGCGCCGGGACGGGTGCGGGACGGGGGAGCGCCGAGGCGGCGGGTGCTCGGGGTGCGCGTGCCGCGGGAGGGAGGCACGCGTGTCAGCGGGGCGCGGGTGCCGCGGGGTGGGTGCGGGCCGCGGGTGGGAGGTCCGCGTGCTGTGGGGCGTGGGGGGTGTGTGTGTGGGTGCGGTGGGGCGCGGGATGGTCGTGTCGTGGGGCAGGGGGATGCGCTCGCGATGGGTGCGAGGGACGGGGGCGACGGGGCGTGGGGTGTGCAGGCAGTGGGGCAGGGGGTGGGTGCAGTGGGGCGCAGCGCCCGCCCGCCGTGGGGTGCAGGGCGCAGGTGCAGCGGGACGCGGCAACTCTGTGGAACGAGGGACGGGGTGTGCGTGCCGTGGGGTTTTGGGGGCACGGAGGTGTGCCCGGTGGGGTGCGGGGGGTGTGCGCGGTGGGGCCCGAGGCGCACGTGCAGTAGGCCACGAGGCGGGTGCGGTGGGACGCCGACACGCGTGTGCGACGGGGCGTTTGCCTACCGGGGCACGGGGCTGCGCGTGCAGGGGGTACCGGCTGCCCGTGCGATGGGGCGCAAGGCCCTGCGTGCGGCGGGGCACGACGGTAAGCACGCCGTGGGGCACGGGGTGACCCGCGCATTGGGGCACGGAGGCGCGTGTGCCGGAGGCGCGTGTGCCGGAGGCGCACGTGCCGTGGCACACCCGAGGGGGGCAGTTGCGCGGGCGGTGGGTCCGGGGGGGCCGCAGGGGCAGCGGGCCCGTAGGGCAGAGGGGCTGTGTGCGTGCCGTGGGGCAGCGGGGACGCTGGGTGTGTGTGCGTGGCGGGGGGGACACCGGCAGGACCATGCGGGGCGATGAGCGCGCTGCGGGGCACGGGAGGTGGCTGGGTGACGGGGCTGCGGAGGGGCACCGGGGGCGTGGAGGGGGTATCCCCCGGGGAGGGGGATGCAGCTGCCGGGGGCCGCCGTGGGGCAGCGCCATGGGGCAGCGGCGTGGGGCAGCGCCGTGGGGCGGCGCGGGCGCTGTCCGCGGTGCTGACCGCCGGCCGGCCGCTGTCCGCGGTGCTGACCGCCGGCCGCGACCCGGGCCGCGGTCCCCGGGTGGGGGCTCCCGCGGCTCCGGCCTCTACCCTAGGGCAGAGGGGGGCTTGCTTTCCTCCTTCCTCCCGCTCCACGGGTAGGAAATCCCGCTCCGTCCTCCTCCGGCACCCCTCTGTGCTCTGGCCACAAGGCCACGGGGCTTCAGCCTGACCCGCTGCCGGCAGCCGGCTCCCCGCCCCCCGTCTTGCCCCGGGTCACCGCGCTGGGACTGGGGAGCTCCGAGCGCTTCCCCCCCATGCCACCTCCTAGAGTTGCGTTCAACATCTCCTCCTCCCTGGGGTCGCCTGCCAGGTCACTGTCCCCACATCGGGAGGGGAGCTGTGGCGTGGCGTGGTGGTTCACGATGGGGAAATTGGGATCGGGTGCTCTTGCGTTGAGGCAGGTATTTCATGTCTGGCTTGTGTCGGCTGTCAGTGAAGGGGAGGGGGAGCTGCCTTTGTTCCAGGCAAGGGAGCAGATGTATGTCAGCGTACAGCCAGCTGGGGCTGCACACACGCAGCAAAAACACACGTGCACACAAGCACATGCACGCACTCCCAGCCAGGCGCATGCTGTGCAAAGCAGCCCTTCTTCTCAGCTATCCCACTCCCCACTGGATGAGTCCTCCTGGGTACAGCCCTGCTCCCAGCCTGCCCTCTGCTAGCATCCCCCGTGTCAGCAGCTTGTGCGGAGGTGCATCTCTTCCTCGGTGCATCTCTGGGGAATAATGGATGGGTTTGCCCAGGCTGGCACTGGGGAAGCATGGCAATGTAGGGTGAAGTTACAGCTGCCGTCTGGAGACCAGGTCTCCCTTGTCTCTGCTGTGCCAAGGAAGTGGCTGCCCCTCTGCTGCTGGGGCTTCTGGAAATCCCTGGAAATCAAACTGTCAGACAGTTGGGCAGGGGGAGGCAGCCCCAGTGCATGCCATGGGCTTGCAGGAAGTGTCTTGCAAACACGGGGCTGTGCACAGCCCATGCATGTGGGTGTGGACGCCTCCGCTTTGCCGTGCATGCAGACAGCACCCACGTGTGCATATGTGCACACATATGTGCACCATTCCTCCTCCGCAAACCATGGGAGAGCCGGGAGGCTGTGCGGGAAGTGCACTGCTCGCTCCTTCTTCTCGTGGCTCTAGGGTGGGACTCTGCAGTTTGTGATGGGCTCTGTGCTGAGCCTCCTCGGTAGGCAGAGAAGGGGGGAATCTGTGTCCCGGTGGGAGCTGACCTGTTGGGGCAGGGCTGGAGCCGTGAGGAATAGCCCTTTATTGCAGGTAAAATGCAGGGAGCAGGTCTTCACTGAAGAGGACGATGAGTTGAAAGAGGTGGGCTGCACCCAGGCAGAGCCTGAGCAGCCAGGGCCGAGGACTCCTCAGGCTCCTGAGGATGAGTGCCCACAGCTCGGGGAACAGGGCTCGAGGCAATGCTCACCCAGGCACGATGCGGACTGTGCCAGGGCTGGGAGATGCCACTGGGCACAGCTGACATCAGCCCTGTGGACTCACCGAAAGGGCACAGCCCCAGCCCCTCCTGCCTCCAGGCTGCCATTTTTGGGACATGTTCAGAGCCTGGGTGGGTCGGCCTGGTCTGGGAGGGGTGCTGCACCCCCCAGTCCCTCACCCCACTGAGAGTCCCTTGGGTCTCCTCTGCAGACGGGGTCTTTGTGACCGACTACTTCACCCGCACACCACGCAAGCTGAGCCCCTTCCGCTCCTTTGCCAGCATCGAGCTCTTCCACTTCCACATCCCCGAGGACACAGTCATTGCTGTCTGGAACCTCATCACCTTCAAGGAGCAGGGTGGCACCTTCGGGGACCAATGCCCAGACCGTAGCATCACCGTGTGAGTAAGCAGCCTGCACTGCCTGTTCCCTTCCCGCCTGCCCCTGCTGCCCCCTGCCTGGACTTGCCCTGGGGCCTGCCTGCTCTTGACTGCTTCTTGCTTGCCCGTGCACATGTGCATGTATGTATACGCATGCACGCGTACGGAGGAGCACTCATGCACACACACGCGTATGCAGGCACGCACGTGTGCACAGATGCACGCACGCGTGTGTATATGCACATGCATGCACACGCGTACACAAGCACGGTCGCTCCCCGTGATTCATCTTCCCAGGACCGTTGCAGGCTCCACTCTTTTGTGCATCTCATACATGAACGGTTTTGCTTGAACACACCCAGGGAAGCTCACAGTCTCCAGCAAAGTCCCAGGCTTCCCCGTCATGTCTTTGAGCTTCCTCATAGCTTGGAGGACAGTCCCCGACGTGTAGGGCAGGCTGGCCCTGCCACAACGCCCAGCCCGTGCCCTGCTAACTGCTGTCTCTCCTGCAGGTATTTCCGCTCAGGGGCTCCCTCCGTCATTAACCCGCTGCGCACGCACTTTCCCAGGGACACGGCTGTCCCTGGCTCCTTCGCACTGACCCTCACCTGGACCCTGCCCAACCGCACCACCGGGGTGTTCAACGTCACCAGCCCGCTGCCTGGGGACTGGTTCCTGGCTGCCCACCTGCCCAAAGATGAGGGCAAGATCTCCGTCAAGGTGAAGGGCTCGGGAGGACCGTGGGGTGGCAGGGCTCACTGCAGGGCTCTGCTGGGGTCTGACTGTCCTGCGCTGGCAGTGCCCGGGGCAGGTGTCCCAAGCGGGGACAGTGCCCCGTGCCCCCTGCCCCGTGCTGACTGTCCTGTGGTGCAGGGGCTCTATGAGGAGTGCCAGTATCTCTTCCAGCCACAGCTCATCGTGCAGCGCCTAGTGAACATTGCCGTGCTGTACCCCGGCTATGTCACCGAGCAGAGCATGGCCCCCCACAACCGCTCCTGCCTCTACAAGTGAGTGCGAGAGGGTCTTCTAGGGAGGGGGCACCCCCAGGGTGGGGAGCTTAGGGTGCCCTGTCCCTCTGGCTTGCCTCCCCCGCCCGGTCGGTCCGCGGTGAGGGGCAGGACCTTGACACTGCTGTCCCTCAGGGTGTTTGTGCCCAGCTACACATCGCGTGTGCTGGTGGAGGTGCTGCGGTGCCGTGGGGCCGAGGGCTGCCCGCTCTGGCTGCGCGTGCGGGCCAAGGCTCCCCCCCTGCACAACTCCACGGCACTGGACTGCCGGGAGCACGCTCCCTGCCAGCTGGCACTGGACCTGCCCTTCTGGCAGCACTGGTACTACGTACTGGTGGAGAAACACCCTGGGGTGCCGGGCACCGTCTCCTTCCAGGTCACCGTGCAGCTCACAGGTGAGGGTGCACGGGGAGGTCCGGGTGGGGGGCACGGTCTTGACTCTGCTTGGGCGACTGGTGGGGGGGTGAAGGATGCCCATGGGATCTGGCCCCAGCTGGGCGCAGGGTTATACCAAGCTGTGTTGGGGTGGGGATGCTGGGAGGTGTTGGGGATGGGTTGCAGATGGAGGTGAGCGGTTGGCAAGAAGGGGAGGTGGGAATCAAGAGGGGGCTGGAGGAGCTGTTCGGCGCCCAAGCTGACAGCTCTGCCCCCCAGACTGCTCCCGACCCAGCCTGGCCCGGCCACCCTTCCTGCCCTCCAGCGCCTCCATGAACATGCCCCACTCCTTCGGCTCCGTGGGCGGGCTGGCGCTGGGAGACAGCCCTCCGCCCGCCAGCCCCAACGGCACGAAGCACCCAGTCCCCATCCCCACCACCTCGCCCGCTGGCGAGCGGTGCTGGCCGGTCCGCCCCACGCTGCGCAATGAGCTGGACACCTTCTCCGTCCACTTCTACATCTTCTTCGGGCCCAATGTGTCCGTGCCGCCCGACCGCCCCGCTGTCTTTGTCATCAACCTCCTACCGGTGCTGGACAGTGGTGGGGTGCTCAACCTGGAGCTGCGGCTCAATGTGGTGAGGTGGCCATGCTGCGCCCCGGACGGGGCAGGGCAACCTGGGGGGGTGCTGGGCTGGGAGATGGGTGATGTTGGGGCTGCAGCAGGGCCGGGGGCAGGCTTTGGGGTGCTCTTGGGTCATGGTTTGGGAGCTCTTGGGTGATGGAGCACAGGTTAGGGTGCTCGAAGGGCAGGATGGTGGCCTGGATTTGGGATGTTATTGGGTGATGGGCAGTGGGTTAGGGCACTGCTGGGTGGTGTGCCGTGATCCGGGTGCTGTCAGACCAGGGAACATCCCTGGCACTGCTTTAGGGCCATCTTCTCCTCTGCTGTCAGAGCTCCCTGTGTGGTGAGAACGTGACGGTATTCGGCTGTCTGAACCATGAGGTCCCGCTGATGTCCGGTGACAACGCATCGGTCACCTGTGAGACGGGTAGGCTGGGCTGTGCGTGTCCATCTTGCCGTGGCCGTGGGGGTCGCACCCCTTCATGTGTCCGGTGAGAGGCTGAGTGGGAGAAGGCAGAGGTGGTGGGGGAGTCTGGCCCCAGAGCTTGGCCCAGGGCACGCTGTCCCCGCTGTGCCCAGGGGAAGGGGCTGCCTCCTGCCCTGCTCAGTCGGAGCTCTCCCTGCCCGCAGAATCCCTGGCAGGCTTCCTGCTCTCCGTCAATGCCACGGCCAGCCTCAGCCGCCTGCGGATCCCCTACCCCCAGACGGGCAGCTGGTACCTGAGCCTGCGCTCACTCTGTGCCACAGAGCATGGGTAAGAGCCCTGGCACATCCCCTCCCTGCGTGCCTGGAGGGGATGTCCCCACCATGGACTGCATCCCTGTGCACTGTGGGTCCCTGGGCATGCCTGGCCCCTGCGCTGTGTGTCACCGCTCACGTGCCTGCATGTGGCTTTGCGGGCTGTGTGTCACCGTGTGAGTGCCTGCATGGGCACGGATGGCTCTATCTTGCGCCTGCCTGACCGTCTGTGGGTCCCCGCGGCTCTTCCCTCTGTCTCTTAATTAGGAAGCGCCTGTCAGCTTGCGAACGCCATGCATCTGTTGGTGCCTGCCCGTCTCTGCGGCAGTGCCCATCTGTACCCGTGCCTGGGAGGGGACTGGGCTGTCACTGCGAGGACAGGGCTTGGCTGTGCATATGAGAGGGCAGCTCTGGCCAGGCTGCTGTGCCCCTGCTCTGCTCAGCATCTCCAGGGGCTGCTCCTGTGTCTGCGGCTCTACTCCTGGCCCGTGTGTCTGCCCGAGAGCCCTGTGGAGGAGAGGGGCTGTTGTGTGCGTGTGCCTGTACATGTGAGAGGCCATGTGGGGCTCTGTGCCACGCAGACGGTGCTGCGTGCATGTTCAGTGTGTGCATGCAGACAGCACTGGGTGTTTGGTGCATGCATGTGGATGGTGCTGCATGCACATTTGGTGCATGCATGCAGACAGCACTGCATGCATCTTTGGGTGCACACATGCAGACAGCTCTAGGCGCGTGTTTGGGTTCGTGCAAGCAGACGGGGCTGTGTGTTCTGCGTGCAAGTGTGTGCAGATTTGGCTGTGTGAGCACATGCAGGGACAGCAGACGCGCCCTATGCATGCGTGCAGACAGTGCTGTGTGCATGTTTGTGTGTGTTGGGGTGCCTGCGTGCGCACAGGCAGCAGTTGGTGCGTGTTGTTGGGACGTGGGCTTGTCTGTGCTCTTGCGTGCTGGAGCTGCCGAGGTGCTGGATGTGCCCAGAGCCACGTGCGCGGGTGGTGTGGGACAGCGAGGGTGCTGTGCGACAGCGAGAGTGCTGTGCCTGCTCCGGCTCCTCCGCTGTGTTTCTAGTTCACACTGAGTTGACACTTGCAGTCAGTCCTTCCCCGAGACGGTCACACGCAGGCATTGCAGGGCACGGTGTTTGCACAGCAAAATCCAAATGAAATAGGAGCCAGCTGAATGTGTTGCTGAAGGCAAAGTGGGTCTAAGTGTGGCTGCATTCCTCCCGCTCGCCCAGCCTGGCACAGACAATTGCAACACGCAAGATCCTTGGGGGCCAGCTCTCAGCTGCCACACGTAGCACCAAAGCAGCTCATTTCCACGCTCGCCCAGTCCCTGGGTCTCCCATCACCTGCCAAGTCTGGGTGCGACGGGTGCCTCTGGTGGAGGCAGGAGCTGCTCGAGGGGTGAGGGCTGACCCCCTTCTCCTGCACCTCAGGTTCGAGCCTTGCACCAACGTGACGGCTGAGGTGTACCTGCGCGCCTACCTCTCGCCCTGCATCAACGACTGCGGCATCTACGGCCAGTGCAAGCTGCTGCGCACCAACAACTACCTGTATGCCGCCTGCGAGTGCAAAGCTGGTGAGAGCTGCCCCGGGCACCCACAGTGCCTGCTGCACCCAGGGACACCCCCGGCATCCTCCCCTCTTCCCCGGGGGTTGTGCACCCCATTAGTCCTCCCCATGCCAGCTCTCTGCAGGGCGCTGTAAAGGGGCTTCCCCGCTCCCTCCCCAGCCCCTGCAAGAGCTGCAGGGGTGACGGCGGCTCTCCCCGTCCACAGGCTGGAACGGCTGGGGCTGCACAGACAATGCCGAGGCTTTCTCCTACGGCTTCCAGCTCCTCTCCACGCTGCTGCTGTGCCTCAGCAATGTCATGTTTGTGCCTCCCGTGGCCATCGCCGTCCGCAGCCACTACCTCCTGGAAGCTGCTGTCTACATCTTCACCATGTTCTTCTCCACTGTGAGCGTGGGGTGGGGGTGGCTGGGAGGGCAGGCGAGGGGCCAGGGCTGTGCAGGGCGGCTCTCACACCCTTTCCCTCCCACCCCAGTTTTACCACGCCTGTGACCAGCCGGGCATCGTGGTGTTCTGCATCATGGAGTATGACGTGCTGCAGTTCTGTGACTTCCTGGGCTCCCTCATGTCTGTCTGGGTCACCGTCATCGCCATGGCCCGGCTCCAGCCTGTGGTCAAGCAGGCAAGTGCGGGGAGAGGGTGTGCGGGGTGGGCGTGAAGAGGACCCATTCTGATGGATGCCCAGCTGCCCCACAGGTGCTGTACCTGCTGGGGGCCATGCTGCTCTCCATGGCTCTGCAGATGGACCGCCATGGGCTCTGGAACCTGCTGGGGCCCAGCCTCTTCGCCTTAGGAATCATGGCCGTCGCCTGGGTAAGGAGATGCTGCCCCATCCTCTTATGTCCCCATCCCAGCTGCGCTCAGCATCCTGCCCCGCCGTCCAGCCCCACTCCTCTGCCAGTATCTCCCCTCTGCTGCCTTCACCTTTCCCCGTGAACCACCTGCCCTGACTCCTGGGGGATGTGGCACCGTGGCACAGGGGCTGTGCCCGTCCCTGCTGGAGCTGCCTCCTCCAGCCCCGCCCTTTCCCCACCACAGACAGCTCGCACCATCCGGCGCCGCCACTGCTACCCACCGACCTGGAAGCGCTGGGCTTTCTACCTGTGCCCGGGAGCACTGATCGCGGCGGCCGCCGTGCTGCTCTACGCCTTCGTGGAGACGGAGGAGAACTACTTCTACATCCACAGCATCTGGCACCTGCTCATCGCCGGCAGCGTCGGCTTCTTGCTGCCGCCCCGTGCCAAGCCCAGTGGGCGCCTGGGACCTCTGCCCCGGCGCAAGGGCTGTGGGTACCAGCTCTGTGTCAACGAACAGGAGGAGCTGGGACTCGTTGACCCAGCCGTGGCCTCCATCAACAGTATTTGTACCAGCTGATGCCGACGGCAGCCTGGACTCCTCCGGCATGGACAGCAGCCCCACAGGGCCCAGCACCTGCTCTCTTTGCCGGCCACCCATCCCCAGGCGCACCAGGACTCCTCTGGGCGGGTGCACAGCCACCCTCTTCTTGTAATTACAGCCTGGTTGAACTTGTCTCCGGGAGTTGCTGCGGCTCCGTCCGGTGCAGAGCTGGGGGGATTGAGGCTGAGCTGGGGCCACACTTCTCTCTTTGATGAGCCATGGATGTGTCCAGGGGACGTGACCGGGTACAGAGGGGGGGAATGGCAACACTCGGGGGGCTCTAGCAAGAGCTGCTGCTCTGCAGTGGGCTGCTCTGAGGCTGGTGGGGGCCCAGGGGCTGCAGTCTTTTGGCTCACTGCAGGGCAGGCTGCAGAGCTGGGATGACTTTGCTGTGGCACTGTGCTTTCACAGGACAGCTGTAATGCCTGTGCCAGGGCAGCCGGGCTCCCCCCCAGGCCGGCAGAGGACCACAGGGAGCCCGTAGTCCTGGGGGAAACTGCCAGTGGGAAGTGGTACCCGTGCTGCCTGCCGTGGCGATGCACAGGTCTGAGAATGCGCTGCCTGCAAGGGCCACATCCCCAGGAGCCCACAGCCCGTCGGTGTTACCCCACTGCCCGGAGTAGCCCCCCTCAGCACCCCACATGTGGGTGCACCCATCCAGGAGCAGTGGAGCAGTGACCCTGTGTCCCTGTTGTTGCCACCAGCCATGAGTAGCTGCCTTTTCTCTTCAAGGCACTGAGCATCACTGGGAAGGGGCATTGCATGGACTGTACCGCCTTTCTGGTTCGGACAACCCTGTCTCAGTCCCTGTTCCTCGTCCCACCCCGTGGTGAGACCCATGGACTCAGCACCCACTGGAGCCAGTGATGACCATGACCCAGGCTGTGTGTGTGTTGCAAGGACAGAGCATTTCTACCCTGCTCCTGCAGCTCAGAGCGGGCAAGATGGACCAGAGAGGAGAGAGGAAACCCCACTGTCCCTTCTCACCCCTCTGGGGGCTGCTCCAGCCCCCTGGGATCTGCAGGGATCTTCAGGGGTGAGTCCCCAGGCAGAGCTCTGCACCCCAGTGGTCACATCCTGGCTCAGCAGAGCCCAGCCGCCAGCAGCCCCCCTCCCCATACGTGGGGGACAGAGCCCGGCACAGGGAGATTTACTGAATGCCTAACAAGATTAGCAACTGCGGGCGGGCAGGCAGCGATGTAATAGGATTGCAATCTAATTAAACCTGCTGCTTGGGAGCTGGGCCCCAGCTGGCCGGAGTGGGGTGGGCTTGGGGACTGCGGGGGTGGCTGGAGGGGACAGCAGGGATGGGGGTGGGCTGGCGAGGGCGACGGCGGCGGCGGTGGGTTCATTGCTTTGCTGCCTGCATCTCCGGGCCTTGCAGGGCGTGATGGCCATGGGCAGTGAGCCTGGTGTGGAGGTGTACTGGGCAGCCTGGGGTGGCTGCGCAGGAGCCTCGGTCACCGTGCAAGGGGACCTGCACCTGCCACCCTCCTTCCCCTGAGAACGCACCCTCCAGCCCTTTCTCTGCCATGCAAAATACCCTGTCTGGTCCAGCCAGGAGGCTGATTAAGGATTAATTTTTTAGTTAAAAACATTACTCACTTCACCAAGTCCAATCGCATACCCTGGCAGTAGCAGTCCCCAGAGAATGAGGAGCTCAGCTTTAGCTTGCACATCAACAACACGCTGGAGTGTGGTGCACAGCGAGCACGGAGCTCGTGCCGTCCTGGTGTGGTCCTGCACAAATGCACCCCAGTTTCATGGAGATGTCAATGCTCCATGCAGCACCCTTACCCTTCCCTCATACCCCAGCTCACTGCTGCAGGGCTGAAGTGCAAATCCACTGCTTGCCGAGTTTGTGTAGACCCTACAATAACTGAGCCTAGCAAGTGTGTGGTGGGATGCACATTCCCCTTGCAAGCAGCTGTGCCACAGCAGACACCACGGGGTGGCACATGCAGGTCTGGAGCCCCAAGGGGTCCTGGCAGAGGCGGGCAGGTTTTTTAGCCAGCAGAGCTGCCCAGGGAAACCTGGAGGAGCTACACACCGGCTCCGCTGGACTCCAATTCTCCAGGCTGCCAGGGCGGCTCAGCGCTCCCTCTCATTTTAATTAAACCTGCGACTGCATTTTTCATCTCAAGGACAGGCCAAGTGGCCGACCACGCTGCCGGGGAGGGAGCTCGGCCAAGCAGCACTGGAGGGGATCCAAGCACTCTCTGCCAGCCCAGCTTGTCCCCCGGGACCCATAAACTACCTGCTGAGAGCTGGGAGTCCCCTTCCCCACTTCACTCCCCAGCACCAGTGGGGCAGAAACCCATTCCCCTGCCCAGGAGGCTGGCATAGTTCAGGGGGCATTGTGGTGCGGTGCAAGTACAGGACATGCAGTCTTGCAGGACTGAAAGGTTTTTGCCCAGTGCTCCTGGCACCAAGCAGGGTGAAGCTGCTCTCTCTGGTGGGACACTCTCTCCCACCAAGCCTGACTGGGAGCGTGCTGGGACACCCCATGGGAGACTCTGCATCCCCTCAGCCACCTCCCCTTCATTGTGGGACCAGGAGCACCCACCTGTCCGTCCCTACGGGGCTGGGTGAGCTTTGCCAGTGCGCTCCCCACGGTCTCCAGCCTTGGCCCAGTGGGGATGTGCTTGGGGCAAAGGCTGGACTCTGCCTCCCCCCTGCTCAGACAGTTGGGGTCTCTGTGACTCCCACCCCCTGCAGTGTAAACAGCCTTCCTGATGCTCCATCCCTGCCTCTGCCAGGCACAGCAACCACATAACCATGGCAACAGTGTCCCTATAACAACCAGGTACATTTGACATCCCCATGGCAACCGACTCCCTGAACAGCCGGTGAAGAGCTTTCCTTCCTCGGTGCTGGGGAGGGATGGGGGGGTTTGAGCCCCACCAAGGCAGGCAGGGCTGCGGGGATGTGCAGACACAGCTGGGAAGGGCTTTGGCCGGGATCCTGGGGCAGCACAGGCCTTCGTGGCCTCTGTCCTGCCAGGGAGGCTGCAGTGGACACAGGTGATGCAGGAGAAGGGGGTAGCCCTGGGGACAGCATCACCTCAGCTCAGCCTCCTGCATCCCAGCCCTGTCCTGCCTGCTGGGCTGTCAGTGCCATCAGGCCAGTATTCCCTGCTCCGACACATGCTCCCTGGAAACGCGTATCCCAAAGGCCAGGACCATGCTTCCTCCCACAACCTTCTCCCACCCCTAACTCGCACTGCAGGGATGCTCTGCCCGTTGCCCGCAGCCTGCCCTCGCTGTGGGGCTGCTGGACCCTCCCGCCACTGCCTGCCCACGTCTGCCGGGCCAGACTCACCAGACAGCAGCCCTGACGCAGCCTGTCGTTGCAGACGGCAATTGCACGCCATGCAACTTTAATGTGTGAGGCCTGAATTATTGAGCCCTGCAGTGGGCTGTGTGCGTGCAGACAGGACCCATCATCCCTCCACCTCTCCCTGCCCACGCTCGCCCAAGCGGGCAGCAGCGGGTGGGGACTGGCGAGAGGTCCCTGTGGGGTCTCTCTGGGTGCGGGAGGGTGCCGTGCCCCTTGCTAGCTCTGAGGACTGCAAGATGTGGGTGGCAGGGTGGCTGTTGGTGCCACCAGCTTGGTCACCTGGGGGCTGGTGGTCCCCGAGCATGGTGTTATCTCTGCAGGCTGTGGGGACAGGTGTGTAGGGAGGGATGTGCAACCCTGCTCTGTCCCCACCTTGGCGTTTGCTCCCTGCATCCTCATGAAACCCCACAGCCAGGGGCAGCAGATCCCCAACTGCTGCCCTGGGAGGTCCTTGCCCTGCTCCTGCTCACTTTGCTGCCAGGCCCCAGTGAGATGAAGCCTTTCCACCACAGTCAATGTAAATCCTGCTGTGGGTGCAGCCAGAGCTTGCTCCCTGGCCAGGCACGGCTGTCACTGTGCTGCTCTGGGGATGACGAAAGGCTGCGAGAATGGCCCGGTTGCTCTCTCCTTTTGCAATTTGCCCGGTGCGCCCTGCAGCCACTCGATGATTTTCTCATCAGAGTAGCAAGCCTCGACTGCCCTCCCCGCGCAGACCCATCCATCACCCACGGTTGGCACCGCCGCACACATCACAGGCGCTGAAGCTGCCTACCCTGTTCTGTCCCTGGCTGTCCCTCTGCCCCGCAGACAGCAGCCCCGCCACAGCCGGCCTGGGGGGAGCAGCTCTGAGCATGCAAAGGGACCCCGTTTCCCCTGGAGCAACACACGTGGAGCCTGCTTGGTCACCCCTCCTTCTTCCCCATCCCCTGGCCCTGTGTCTCACCCTCCCTGCTGCCATCCCCAGCCCTCATCCCATGTTAGGGATCCCTCAAAGCTTCAGCCCTGGTCTGCAGGCTGTTGGGCGAGGGCCAGGTGGGAGCCAGGCACCCGCAAGCGGGAGATACAGCTACAGACGGAGCAAGCTCAGTCCCAGTGCATGCTTCTGCATTGCTCCTGCCATGGGGCACCTCTCCAAGTCCCTGCTCCAGGGCAGCACCATGCCGTGGGTACCTGCCCCATGCAACTGCGACAGAGCTGAGCATGATAAAACCAGCCCAGAGCAGGGACAAGGGGCTCAGAGGTGGACCTGGAGCATCAGGAACCAGCATTGCCCCAGCAGCACCCTGTGCCACAACATCTGGAGGTGTGAGAAAGCAGCAGGGTGGCAGGGCATGCCCGGTTTTGCATAAGGGTATGGGTGCAGGGGCCATGGAGATGAGGGACAAATGGCTTAGCCATACCCGCAAGGACCAGAGCATCGCAGGGGGACTGTGCCAAGGGACAAAGAGCAGCTGCCACAGCCACATGGCCAGAGGAGAGCGGCGGACAGGGAAGGGGGACGCCGTGACACGGGAGACCAGGCAAATGTGGTGGTGATGCAAAGCACCACAATTTTTAGCCGCCGGTAATTGAGTTTCTTGGAGAGGCTGGTGGGGGAACCCACAGCGGGGCCGGACTCAAGATTTTATCCCTGGCAATTTAGAAGAGGGCTGTTGAAGAGCTGTTCTGCTGAGCAGAAGAGCCACTTGAGTTGTGCTTAACTTCATCAAGGGAACCGCATAGAAATCAGGAAGCTTGCTAAAAGAAATTAATAGAGCAGCCAGGAGGGCACAGTGCCTGCAGACAGCACGAGAATTGCTCAGAGCAGCATGCTGGAGACTTCCAGTAAATGAACGCGTCCTTTAACGAGATTTGCAGGGCCAGCATGGCCGAGGAGCAGAGCAGAGCGGGTGAACGGGTGGGAAAGGTCATTCCTCAAGGAGGGGAGCTGTTTCAGAATGAAGAGCATGGGAAAGGGGATGAAGTTACATGGAAAACCAGAGCAAAACAATCCCCAAAAAGGCAGATCTTGGCAACAGTGTAAAGTTGCAAATAATTCTGCAATGCCAACTTTGATGTGTTGCTGTAGTAATGAGACTTTGGGGGTGTCCAGGGGTGCACCAGAGCACTGCAACCTGCACCTACCTCCTTCGGATGAATCTTGGAGTAGGACCCGCGTGTCCTGCAAGCCTTTGCCTTTTGTGTTAGGACAAGAAAGTCAAGTGTTTCTAGCCCCAGAGCAGACATCCATGGCCCACGTATCAATACAGAGGGATGCTGCTGAAGGAGCAGCCTCAGAGCGTCGTGGCCGGCAAGCAGGGGAAGGATCTCCCACGGGCTGCGATCGCGAGACCAAAGTCTACAAGTACAAAGTGCAGCTGCGCTCGCTGGCAAGTGGTAGGAAATTAAGGCAGTTACTCTCATGAGAAATCAGCCTTGCACCAACAGAAATCAAACTGTTACACCAAATGCAATCCTGGATAAATTTATCTTAAGAAGCAAGCCTGCAGAGGAAGATAAAACCATGTTAGTGGAGGCTGAGAACATTTTCCATGGGATGCAAAGCCACAGTTCCCTTTATGGCTTGCAGATTAAAGTTTTCTCATAAAAACCATTTCCCCCCACTCAAATACCACCACTAAAATTTCCCCTGAGAGAACCAAGTGCTAAGCAATATGTTGTTATGTATGAACAGTGCTCTCAATGGAAGCTGTATTAAAGAAATCACATTGAATCTTCCTGTTGAAGTGTGAGTGGTGCCTACGCCGAAGGGAATATCACAGTTTATTCTTATTTTATATAAAGATGCTTCACCACCTCCAGGGCTAAAACCCAGGACTCCACATTTTGAGGCGAAGTATTTTGGCTAAAATTAAATGAACTTGGAACAAGTGCAATCCAGAGGCTCCAGGCTCAGCAGGAGGGGAGGCAAGTCCTGGTGGGCTCCGGGCATTGTGTCCTCCCAAGCAGCTTAGCTTTGCCCCAGGGTTCACCTGCAGTCAGCAAATCTCCTGCCAGCACAGCTAGAAATCCCAGACGAGCACACGAGGATTGTGGTTCTAATTAACTAATGAAGGCGAAGATGGATAATCTGATCTGGAGGCTTCCTCCCTGTTTGGGGGGGCGGACCTGGAGCAACACCCAGCTTCTCTCGAGGGACCCCATAAGGGTTAGTACACCCCGCGGATTGGGGTGCAGTCCCTGCTGCAGGGAGGTGCCAAGTGCTCCCAGATGCTGAGCATCTCCCTGCACCCTGCCTTCAACCAAAATTCAGTCTCAGACCCCAGGTGTACTCCTTTGAAGGGCTGCCTTCAAAAACCAGTCTGACCCCATCCTCTGCCCAGTGGGTCCGAAGGCAGCTTGGCTGCTCTCATCTCTGATTCTTCACTTCTGTCTTATCCTGTCTGCTGCAACACGGAGTTTTTGTCAGGCAAATCACATGAGAAAAATAAACATCTGATGAAGGTGAAGTCTGTGCAGGATCTTGCTGAGCCACAGCCAGACGCAGCGCAAGGAGGATCCACTTCAAAGTCGGGCACCGCTTCATTAGAAAAGTGAACTAGGGCTTTTGACATCACGATAAACATCCTGATACACTTCAAAGCAGCTTTCTCCCCTTATCCTTAGACACCCTCTTCCACATCACTCAGTTCTGGATTTTGGAGTTTGCTATATTTCTGCCTAATGCGTCCTGTGGCGTACCCCACCTGGGTGGTTGTTTAGAGGGGGAGATGCTGGGTGCTGCTTTGCAGCGTGTGAGACCTTCAGGGCATGACCACAAACCTAAATACTCTGTCATTGCCTTCTGGCCCACCTATGAAGAGTTAAGAGTTGCTGGTGAGAGTGACTCCATTTCCATTGAAAAACATCGTGGTTTTAAAAGAAAGTGCAATAGACAAGTGCCCGAGGGGTGACCGGGATGCCTCTGTGCCCAGAAGTGTCCATCCCTCCGGGCGTCCCGCCGGTGGAGCTGCAGACCCATCTCTGGCAGCAGGTTGGGCATTCAGCAGCCTGGGAGAAAGCACCAAGCTGCAAATGCCGACCACTTGCACAGGGAGAGGCGTGAGGAGGTAGGAGCCATGTGTGCACGGGGTGCCGGTGGGAGTCACGCTGCACGCCGATTTACCCCATGGTAAACCTCTCCTTCAGCATTTGAAGTTGATGAGAAGGATTTTGCAAGGCTCGAGAGCCAGGGAACTGTTCCTAATGCCAATGCCCAGTGCTTTTGCTGTGGCCGGGGGCTTTAGCAGGGTGGCCGTCAGAGCTGGGCTGCAGGGTGAGCTGTGGCCAGGAGGTCTGCGTGCCCCTTGACCAGCTCACTCCGGGGCTTGGGACACCTTTTGGGGCAGAAAAGGCAGGAGGAGGGGCTGGTGCAGTGGGGAAGGCACAGGGCTGAGGGGCAGGAGCAGGCAACCACAGGACACAGCCCAAAGCTGCTCTTGGGTCATGCTCTCGGTGCCTCTGCTTGGCGCGATGGGACCAGGCTCCAGTGGGCACACAGCATCGTCTCAGGGCACAGCTTGCTGATGATGGCTGGGGGTGGGGTGCAGGGACAAAGGGGTCGCTGCCTGCCCCACTGGCAGGTAAAAACATTTTACTATTTCAATTCCTCCAGACATTATATATAGGCTCTGGGTTGGGGCAGGTCATGCAGGAAGGAGAGGATCAGAAGAGTGGTGCAGTTTGACTTGTTCTGGAGTGGGATAAATCCAGAAAAATCCTGGGGTGTTGGTTGACAGCTGCCTGAACATGAGCCAGCAGTGTGCTCAGGTGGCCAAGAAGGCCAATGGCATCCTGGCTTGTATCAGGAATAGTGTGGCCAGCAGGGAGGTGATTGTGCCCCTGTACTCAGCACTGGTGAGGCCACACCTCGAGTCCTGTGTTCAGTTTTGGGCCCCTCACTCCAAGAAGGACATCGAGGTGCTGGAGCATGGCCAGAGAAGGGCAATCAAGCTGGTGAAGGGTCTGGAGCACAAGTCTGGTGAGGAGCGGCTGAGGGAGCTGGGGTTGTTCAGCCTGGAGAAGAGGAGGCTGAGGGGAGACCTTATCGCTCTCTACAACCACCTGACAGGAGGCTGTAGCGAGGTGGGGGTCGGTCTCTTCTCTCTAGTAACAAGCGATAGGATGAGAGGAAACGGCCTCAAGCTGCGCCAGGGGAGGTTTAGGTTGGATATTAGGAAAACCTTCTTCACTGAAAGCGTGGTCAGGCACTGGAAGAGGCTGCCCAGGAAAGTGGTTGAGTCCCCATCCCTGGAGGTATTTAAAAGACAGGTAGACGTGGTGCTTAAGGACATGGTTTCATGGTGGACTTGGCAGTGCTAGGTTAATGGTTGGACTCGATGATCTTAAGGGTCTTTTCCAACCTAAATGATTCTATCATTCTATGTTTATAAAAATCCTCCCCCAGGCCCCAGTTACCCCAGGGGTCTACCCTAGCCACCCTGGGGGCTGCATGGCTGTTGGGGTGCAGGGGCTCGGTGTGCTGCAGCTGCCCGCTTGCAAGCTGTTGTCTGGGATGGAAGGGGAAGGAGCTGTGTGTCCTGGCTGCCCAGAGCAGCACCTTCACGGTTCCTGAACCACCGGACGGCAGCATTGAAATCCTGCTGAGATCTGCTGCTGCTTTTACAGCCGTTTCCAGCCTGGAGGCAGCCTTGCGTGCCCCAAGAGGAGCCTGTCTTCCTCTCCCCAGGCTTGCCCTGTGTTCTGGCTGTCACCCCAGCCCTGCAAGCGTGGGCACATTGCCTGTGTCTGGAGCGGGAGGGATCCCACCAGGCACAGGGGTTGTTTCAGATGGACACCCCCAGCAACAGGCGATGGCTTTGGCTGTCTCAGACCCTTCCCCACCTGCGTCCCCTCGGTGCCAGCCCTGGTTCCCCTTGCTGAAACCACCCTTTGCCTGCATACTAGGGCTGGGGGATCGCTGGAAGGGGGCTGGGGTCCAGCCCTGCCCCACTGCCCCTCTGCCATCCCCCATGTGCCCAAGCTGGGGGGGTGCAGGGGGCAACCCAAGCCATGCTGCAGGGGTGCTTTTGGGGCAGGGAAGGGAGCAGAGGGTGCAGGGTGAGTGCCACAGCGTGCCCCTGGCAGGACACCCCCATGCCCCCCTGCACCGGGGGGGGTGTAGCAGACCCCGGGGAGGGGACTCACCCCCTTTGCCCTGAGGGGCGACCACCTGTTCTGGAGGGGCAACCCGGGGTGGGGGGCGATGCTCTAGCCCCGGGGCAAGCTGGATCGGGCTGGGGGCGGAGACCCCGCAGGAGCCACGGGAGCTGCCCCGGCCCGCCCCGCCCTGGGGGCCCGATCCTTGCTGGGGCATCCCCCTTCCATGACGTCACTGATTGACCCCGGCCCCTGCCTCTCCTCCCTGATGTCTTATTGGCTGCCGAGCTGTCACTCTAGTCCGGCCCGCATGGCCAGCGCATCGCGTCGCGCACCGCTGCACCCCACAGCTGCACCCCACTGCAGCCCCACCGCCACCCCACTGCAGCCCCACCTCGACCCCACTGCAGCACCGCTTACCCCGTTGCACGCTCAGTCTAACCCCCCCGGTTCCCAGTACTGCACGCCACTGTCTCCCACTGCTACCCCATGCACCCCCAATCTGCAACCCCCAGAGCACCCCACTGCAGGCCCTGCTGCAACCCCACCCTCCTCTGCAGCAAGCTCCCTACTGCACCTCATCCCTGGGCACCCCCGCTGCAGTTCACCTCCTGCCGGGGACCTGTACCCTCTCTGTGTGGGGGAACAGCCTGCCCCACTGCACCGGCACCCACAGGGATTGGGGAACGGGTGCCATGATGTCCCAGGGCTGGAGGGAGGAGGCTGCAGCCTCTGGTGGGAGCGTGGCTGGATGGCAGGGAGCAAGACAGGCTGGTGGGGACGGTGGTGGGATGATGGGGATCGCAGCAGGGTGGGGGGGAGCTCAGTGGGACGATGGGGATCATGGCAGGGTAGTGGGGAGCTCAGTGGGACAATGGGGACCATGGCAGGGTAGTGGGGAGCACAGAAGTATCACGGGGAGCACAGAATTATGACAGGGAGCACAGCAGGGTGGTGGGGAGCATGGGCAACCACAGCCCAAAGGTGCCTTCCCATTGCAACCTCACTGGATGCAAGCGGCAGGGCTCAGGAAGGGAGATACCACCTTTCTCCTGCCTTTGCCCATCCCAATCTGCCCCCAGGGGGGGAAGGCAGGACAAAGCTGTTTGCAGGCAGTGGCCCCACCACCGTGAGGCTTGGGGCCAGAGCTGCTGGCCAGTAGCCAGCCCGTTTCTGTTTCTTGCTCAGGAGCACAGAGGAGGGTTTGTGTGCGGCTGTGGGAGCACCATCCTCACCAGGGCTGGCCCCGCTCTCAGCAGCCCCCGTGGGCCCCGTCTCCCTGCCCGCCGCATCACGGGGCTGGTGTGCCTCCGCAGCATGGCCCTTTGCTCTCACCCAGGGCGTGCAGCTGGTGTGGGATGGGGGACGGTGCCATGAGAGGTAACGGGCTTTCTCGGCACTGCTCGCCCACGCTTCTCCCCTGCCAGATGCCAGCTGGGCTGCAATGTTGCTGCTCACTGGTGCTGTAGCATCTGCCATCCCTGGCCACCTTGCTGGTGGCCCTGTTGGCCATGCCTCTGGCCCCTCTCCATGGCCTGCCCACACATGGGGTGTTCCAGCCGGCTGGCATGTGCTGCTCCTCCTGGTGAGGTCCGTGGTGGGCCATGCAGAGGCTCGGCATGTCATCTGGAGGATGTGGGGTGCCCTATGAGCCCCTGGCAGAGTTTCTGGTGGGGCAGGTATCGAAGGCTGCAGGGAGCTGGGACGTGCAGCAGGAAGGGCAGGAGTTCAGACACATCTTGCTGGGGAGCTACAGGGACGCGTACTGCAACATAACCCTGAAGGTCATGGACGGCATCTGAGCAGTGCCAGCCTCGCTACCTCCTCAAGATGGATGACGACTGCTTCAGTATGGACTGCTTGCCCACTTTCCTGGCTGGGCTTGGCCTGGCATGGACCAGCCTCTATGTGGGGTCCCTCTTCTCCTGGGAGAAGGTCATCCACCAGATCTCCAGCAAGCGGCACGCGGCACGGCAGGACTACCCTCCTGACGTCTACCCGCCCTACCAGCAGCATTGGCTACCTCCTCTCCCTGGACACGGCCAAGAGATCCTGGAGGTGGCTGGCACATCCGCCCCATCCCCATGGAGGATGTGGGCATCCTGGTGGAGGTGCTGGCAATCCAGCCAAGAGCCAGTGACCACTTTGCCAAGCATAATGTGCCATGGTTCAATCTGCAACTACACGTGCTGGTGATCCACGTCCTGAGCCCACAGGAGCAGGACGGGGCTCACTGCAGCATGCTGCAAGCCTGCAGCACCGGCTGCGATAGCCCCAGCTCACCTGTTGGAAGTGACCTGCCAAGGAGCTGGGGACCAAGGGCCCACGGCTGCAGCATACGCTGCCTCCCCAGCCCCGGTGCCAGCCAGCATCGCCCACCCTGGCCCCTTCCCCTGCAGAAGGATGCAGCCCTTGCCCTGGCTGGGGTCCCTGTGTTCCCCAGCCCCAGACACAGCCCTGCTCCCCTCCGCAGCCCGGTGGCAGGTCCTCTGGGCCAGGGTCCTGCCAGCCGCAGGCGCAACTGGAAGCCATCAGGGAGTGGGCAGGGGAAAAGAAAATACATGTGTGGCCTGGGAGTTTCTTGGCGGCTGTAAATAGTCAGTTCCCCTTCTGCTCATCTTGAAAGTGAGAAGGGGAACATCCCCCGGAGAGGGGGAAAGAATTGGTCGATTGTTGTCACTGGTACAAAAGCTATTTTTAATTTTATTAAAATGTCTCTCTTCTATAAACTTCCAAAATATCTGGGGCCTTTGCTATAAAGATTTGTGCCGCCGCCCCTGGGGCCAGGGTTGGTGGCACTCATGGGGGCGTGCAGGCGGTGGCAGGGGACACCCGAGGCTCCTCTTTGTCATCCGGGGAGGTGTGGGGAGAGCCGAGGGAACAGGGCACCCCGGGGCTGCCCTCGAAAAGGGGCACATGGGGGACATAGTGGCTGAGGGGGCCGGGGTGGGTCTGCGGCCGGAGCAGGAGCTGGTGCAGGGTTTCGCCCACCTGCACCAGGCTGTGGGAGAGGAGGTGGAGGTGGGAGACGGTGTCGCTGGCCAGGCTCTCCAGCAGCGCTTGTTGCTGCCGCGACGTCTGCAAGATCTGCACCAGCAGCTGCTGGACGCTCTGGAGCAAGCCTGCCACGCTGGAGCCTGCAGCGAGAAGGGGGTCAGTGGCAGCAAACCCTCAGTATGGCTCCGAGAGCCCGCTGTGAGGCTGTCGGGATGCTGCAGGGAGGACCCACCGTGCAGGCTTGCGTCTGACGCTTCTTCACCCGCTGCTGGCTGCTCGCTCATGGCAGCCGTCCCGGGGAAGCCCAGGGCTGCGGCGGCCACGGGCAGCACTCGGTTTCCTCTTCCCATCCCTGGGGACGTCTCACCAGGAAAACCTGCCACAATGGTTTGGCATGGAGGGAGCAACCATGGTGCCGGAGCCACCAAAGCGCCGTGCTCAGCCTGACCCTGCTGCAGAGCCCCGGCCAGGCACTGCCTGCGGGAGCCTCTGCCCTCCATCCCCACAGGCAGGACAGGACAGAGCTGCCCCTGAGCAGGGGAACTTGCTCGAAGCTGCAGATCCTTACCATCCTTTTGCTCAGCTCTTTCCTGCTTCAGGGTGGCATGACAGCCTGGAAAGAGAGCAGACACAGCCCGTGAGCTGCGGCTGCCTCCTGCCCCGGGATGCACAAGCACGGCCGCCTGGGCACAGTACTCACCCAGGAGGGGAAGGGGAGGGAAGCAAGGTCCGGCGTCTGCAATGAGAACCATATCAGACCCTGCTCACGGGGCTGAGGGGGTTTACTGGGCCGAGCAGGGCAAGGAAAGCCTTACGTGGCACAGCGGGGGAAGCGGGCGGCACTCCAGCGATGTGGTCCCCACCGGCTGCTGGGAGAGAGCAGAGAGGAGAGATGCGCCATCTGATGGGACCTGTCGGGGGATCACCACCAGCCCGGAGTCTGCCCGGCTTGCCCCGGCCAGCCCCGCAGCCCGACATGCCCTAGCCACAGCTCCACAGCGCCCTGCAGGGCCCCAAAGCGTTTCACGAGCTAGATACAAAAGCAGGAGTCACTCACCCACCACTGCAATGCAGCCACCTCTGGGCTGGAAGGCAGCAGCGGCGTAGCAGCGCACAGCCAACGCTACACAACAGATTAGGACTGGAAGTGAAGGAGAATCCCACATCCACTTGAAACTGCAGGGGGAATTTAGGGAGACAGAAGGTAATTACCCAGTGCGGATGCTGGCCGGGGCACCCACGCCAATCAGACTCAGGGACGTATCCTGCATCACCTCGGTGCCAAACCTCTGGGCATGCGCATAGCGAGGGGGGCGCAGGATCTGCCCCTGGGTGCGCTGTGGGGCAGGGGAGCTGCAGGCACCTCTGGCCCTCACACCCAGTCCTAACTCATCTGAAGCTTTATGGTGTTACTGGGGACGGGGGGAGCCAGGACCTGACGAAGGAAGGGGAGTCACATGCCCTGCAGTGCCGCACAGCCGCGAGAGCACCCTGGGCCGGATTGGGGCCACTGTCCCTTAGAGATCTTGAGCCTCACAACTTGCCCCGGGGCAGCCAGCAGCCTTGCCATGCCCTCAGGCTGGGTCAGAGCCAGGGACCCTTCCTACCCCATCCCAGCCATCCCCATCCCCTCACGCTCTGGGGCTGGTTTGGAGCCAAAGTCTCTGGAGAGAGAAGTCCCAACACCCCCATCAGCGAGCATCCCTGCTGAGGGACTCGTGACAGGCCCCCCGACCCTCTAAGCCCCCCATTCCCATCATGCTGGCAGGGCTTGGGCTGGAGCCGTGGCCGTGCAGCCCGGTGCAGCGGGGCAGACCAGTACTTACGGCTCTCTGGCTCGTCCTTTGCACGCTGCAGTAGTGGGGACAGCAGCACGCCCGGGGTGTCCCTGCCAACGTCATGCTCTGCAGAAAGAGGGTGAGGGGGTGCAGAAAAGAGCTTCAATAACCAGGAGACGCGGGGTCCCTGCCACCCCACAGCCGGTACCGGCCCCACTCCGGCTGCCTGAGCCCAGAGGTACCTGGCGGCTCTGGCGAGGATGGAGAGCGGGCGGCAAGGGCTGACCTGCGCTTCCTGGGGGGCAGCTTCGCCAGGTCTAAAGGAAGAGAAAGAGATTGTCAAGGGACTCCGGGTGGCTGTGCGGCACCAGTGCTCCCCCAGTATCCCACGTCCAGCCACCCTGCCAAGCCCACCCGCCCGTCCCCAGCACCCACCTGGCATCCTCCGCTCGCCAAAGACAGGCCGCCCGGCCGCCTTCCAGATGCTTTTCATGGCTCGGTAGTGCGGTGGCAGGCAGGGCGAGTGGCAGCCGGCCCTCCGGCGCGTCTCCCGTTCCGAGTGGAAAGCCTGCTTGAGCGCCTTCCACTTGGAACGGCACTGGGCCACGCTGCGTCCGTAGCCGGCCGCCGCCAGCCCCTGGGAGATCTCCCGCCACAGTGCCTCGTTGGGTCGCGACGTGGAGGCCATGAGCAGGGCGGCCTCCCCTGAGCCCCCCACCAGCTCCAGGAGGCTGCTGACCTCCGCCTGCGTCCACGCTCGCCCGCGGGGCATGCTGCCGGGGGCGAGGGTGGCTGCCGGGGAGAAAAGCTCGGCCCCCGGCCGGTGGCGAGGCTGGGATGGGCAGGGCTCAGCCCCGGGGCTCGGCCGTGCGCTCCCGAGGGTGCAACGGGAGCCTGCCGCGCCGGGAGCCGCACCGGGAGCTGCAGAGGGAGCCGCACCGGGAGCCGCACCGGGAGCTGCAGAGGGAGCCGCACCGGGAGCTGCACCGGGAGCTGCGCCGGGGATCGCCGGGAGCCGCAGAGGCGGCGGCACCGGGAACCGCACCGAGTGCCCCTGCGCTGCACCGGGCGCCGCGCCGGGAGCTGCCGGGAGTCGCCGGGATCCGCACCGAGCATGTGCAGCGCCGGGAGGAGCCTCTGGGAAACGTAGTCCTGGCCCCGCCATCCCGCCCCATCACCCGCCAGCCCCTGGGAGGGGGTCGTTGTCTGCCCGCAGGCATCCCCGCCCCTGCCCTGCCTGCCCTGCCTGCTCTGCCTGCCCTGCCCGGACAGGCAGGACCACTCCATCCCCCCACCCCCGAGGGCACAGCAGGGGTGCCCATCA
Source organism: Nipponia nippon (assembly GCF_047370975.1). NCBI lineage: Eukaryota > Metazoa > Chordata > Aves > Pelecaniformes > Threskiornithidae > Nipponia > Nipponia nippon. The sequence goes on from NW_028262359.1 coordinate 217,928, forward strand.
CGGCAGCCCTCAAGGCTCAGGGAGGGGAAGGAGCACCCCAGCCCTCCCCTCTGTCCAAGGCTGAGATGCAGCTGCAGCCCCATGCAAAAAAGGCGGCAGAAACCACATCTGAGCAAATACCCCATGGCCTGGCTGCTTTGAGAGCGCAGAGCCTGGGGACACAGGGCCCTGTGTCCTGCTCCCCAAGGATGACTAGGTCCCTAGGACTGAGCACCAAGGGGTCGGGGAAGGGGGAGCAGCCTCGACGCGGCTGGCCAGCGCGGCCCTGGCCCCACGTCTGAGCTGGCAGCCATCCTCCCCGCTCGCTGCCCAGAAGCCAGGGGTGTGGGTTTCCCTCATGCTGGGAATGCCTGGGTGCTGGCCCGGCTGGGGCCCCCCCTCGCCCCGGTCGCTGGTAGCACCGCGAGCCCCCAGGGCTGTGTCCCAGCTGGTGCCTCTGGGGACCCTGCCAGGAAATGACACTTTCCATTTCGCGTCACACCCGGCTGCCAAAGGGGGCTGGGAGGGGGTTACCGCTTCCCCCGTGGGGTGCGGAGTGAGAGACCGAGGGAGGGATGGAAGAGGGTGTCACGTACGCCGATCTGCGCTTGCCTCCCACACCAGGTAACGGCACGCTGTCCCCTGCCCCTGGCACCCCAGCTCTCCCGGCAGCTCCTCTGCCCTCCGGCAGCCCCTCGGCCTCTGCAGGGCCGTTCCCCCAGCCCTGCTCACCCCTCTCCCTCCTCTCGGGCATCCTCTCCCAAGCAGCTCCTCCGCACCCCAGTGCCACAGCACACACAGCACCCCCCGCTCTGCTCTCCCCGCCGTGCCAAGCACTGTTTGCAGGGATACAACTTCTAGGAGGGTCAAGGTGCTGCCAACGGCCTCTCCCTCAGTTTTCCTGGGCTCCCCTGCTGCCTCCTGAGACCCTGCACAGGGTTCACAAACCTTTCCTGGCTGTGTGGTCCCCACCGCTCCCACCACACCCCAAGACCGAGGCTAACTCCCCTTCTCAGCTCCTCAGCAGCCGGTGCGGCTGCCCTGGTGCTGGGCAGCCCTCAGCCTGACTCTCCTCTCCCTGCTGCTGGTGCTGGCACAAATAATCCTCGTCGGCTTGAGCATCCACTGTGAGTACCCACGTGCGCCTGGACCTCTTTGGCCAGGGTCTTGGGGTCAGGGTTGGCACCATGGGGCCTGTGTACCAACAGACAGAGCTGCAGCTCGCCCATGGTGCTGGGCCCTCCTGCTTGGGGCCAAGGACGTTGCGGGTTCTGGGGCAAGCAGGAAAATTAGTGAGGCAAGACCTCACCTGCCTGGCTGGGAGAGGAAGGCGGGGGGACAGCGTGGGCTTGTGGATGGCGCCGGGGCATCTTGCTCCATCACATGGCAACCAAATGAAGACAGGACGGAGAGCGGTGACACTGAAACCGAAAGGCAAAAGCACGTTCCCCAAAAGCCTGTTGTGTGATGGGCTCCCAAGCACAGCAAAAGCCACAAGGACCTTGGCGGTCTTGGCTGGCAGGTTACCTAAAGGGGAGGATGTCCTCAGCCGCGGCCGTGGGGCTGTCCCATGGGACCGAGGGCGCTGGGTGCTGCTGGGAGCAGGAGCCCAGGGTTGGTGGGGACACTCCTGTGCTCTTCTTCTGTAGATTTAGGACAACAGGCAAGCTGCACCCATGGTCTCTGGAGCACGGAGGAAAGCCCCAGCTATGGGCGACAGACACTGCGAGGTAAGAGAGCCCGGTGGGCTCCTGGGTGAGGTTTGGAGAACGGGTGGCTGCTCCTTTCAAGAGGCAGGATCTGTCTCTACTCCAGAATATGCCCCCCCCTCAAGTCTTCCTTCACCCTTGCTGCCTGTCCCCTGGCTCACGGCACAGAGAGCTGCCTCAGTGCTGCTGAACAGGCTGCGCTGCTGGGACCCCTTCAGAAGAGATGACTCCAGTGCAGCTCAGCATCACCTGGGCACGCCACCAGCACCAGGCTCATGGCTGCCACAAGCATCCTTGTGCCAGACAGCATCAGACGCTTTCTGGTGAAGCTGAAATCTTGACTGCTTTGTCAGTGCTTTGCAAATGATGTTTGTATCACACTCCCAAACCTGGAGCTCCCGTCCCCGACCAACTTGCCTGATGCCAGCACCTTCACGTAACCAACCCATCTCCCCTGGGGCTCCCACTGGGAAGATGGGGCTGGGATGTGGGAGCTGGATCCAGAGTAAGGGCAAGGAGAGGGTCCTCTCTGTGGGGCAGCCATAGGAGTACAGTGGGTTGGTTGGCACCCTGGCTGCCCCTTGTCACCATCCTGTCCCCTGGGCTGGGGGCTGGTGGCAATCCCTGCTGGCTGCCCTGTCCCGGCTGCTCCCACAGGCTGAGTTTCTGATGTGCAGGGCGATGCCAGTTCTGCCCAGCCGGCTGGCTCTGGGATGCAGGGCAGTGCTACTACTTCTCCTCTGCCAAAAAGAGCTGGGAGCAGAGCAGAGAGGACTGCTGCTCCAGAGGGGCACAGCTGGTCACCATCCGAGCCAACACCACCCTGGTGAGTGAACCCAGCCTGGCCTGTCCAGCTCTCCATGGGCATCGGGCTGCCTTGGTGACCACTTCAAGGTCCCTCAGCAGTCACCCAGCCATCATCTCAGCTCCCTGGCTCTGGCCCACATGCCCAAAGCCCAGCCAAACCTCCAGGCAGGGAGCCGGCGATGCTATGCTCAAACTGCGCAGCCCCCATCACTAAAGGCGTGGCTGGGGCAGGGTGTCCTCCCAGGGAGCTCACGTGGGTCCTGTCCTGTGCTAGGCTTTCCTGGTGCGCACAGCCAACATGGAGGTCTTCCACGTGGGGTTGAAGTGGGATGGCTCCAGGTCTGACTGGAAGTGGCTGGATGGTACCGCACTGAAGGGGTGAGGCTGTCAGCTTGTCCCCCAGCCAGGGCTCGGGGAGGTGACAGGGGGACAGGCAGCCTGCTGGCACGCAGGGATGTGGTCCACATTTTGGCCACCTCTCGTCTTCCCAGGGCTGCACTGGGGCATTTTAGGGAAGATCGCAGGGGCCTGACCCTGGTGCCCACACCCTGCCTGGGTGAGGGGCTGGGGGTTCCCCCAAAAGCAGGGTCCCAGGCTTTGCTTGGTGCAGCTGGTGCTGAGCCCTGCCAGGAGGGACCTGGGGGTGCTGTGTGCATGATGGGGCTGGGGGCTGCATCTCAAACAGGTGGGGGGCAGGGGGGATGTATCCTAATTGGGAGGAGGGTGGCAGGCGACAAGGCTCTGTGGGGAGGGTGAGCTTTGCCCCCACAGCATCTCTCTGCAGCCTCTGGTCCCTGGCTGGAGGAGTTGCTGGTGGGATGACCCCAGCCCTTCCTGCCCATCCCATCTCAGCCCGCTCTCTCCCTGCAGGCTCTTCCCAGTTCAGCGCACCACCAGCTCCTTCCTGGCCTGCGGCAGGGTGTCAGGCTCGGGGCTGTCAGGCGGTCTGTGCGGGGAAGCCCTCAGCTGGGTCTGCGAGCAGAGCGCAGCCACCCTGCACTGGCTCCGGTCCTCACCCCCCGCCTTCCTCTGGGGAAACACCACCTACACCTGTGTGGGGCCCTGATGACCATGGGGACCTCCAGCCTGTCCCACCACCCTGTTCCCTGCCAGACCCCAGCACATGGGCATCCCCGGGCACCGCTGCATCCTCGCTCAGACCTCCTTACCCCCCTGGATCTCTGTACTTTGCCAATAAACTCTGGCACATGGATGCTGTGGCTGGCTTTGGGGGACGAGGGTGGTGGGATGGAGATGCATCCTCCAGCTCACCGACTTGGTTGCATTGCTGCCTGGTGGGAAACTGCAGCTACCATGGCACTGAAGGAAGTGGCTGGGAGCCAGCATCGCCCTGACTGTCCTCATGGGCTGGTGGCAGCGTGGAGTCCCCCAAAACTCTGGGCTTTCCGATCATGGTGGCTGCCCGGGGTTTATACTTCTTGGGAAAGGCAGCTGAGAGGTGACCCTTTGCCTCCCCGGTCCCACAGAGGGCTTGGGCTGGGCAGCAGCTTCTCTCATGGTGCCTGCCCAGTCTGAGGAGGTCACAGCAAATGCCCTCATTTGCTTTTAGGCTGAGTGATGTACGAGAGCCTAAAAAGCCTGCTGCGACTTGGCTTGGAGGGGTTTGGTCCTGGGGTTTGTTATGGTTTTGATATAGACCACCTGGGTTGTGTCAGCAGGACGTGTCTCTGGCGTGGGCATCCCTGGGAGTCCCTCCTGCCACATGTGGAGGACCAAGCCCCCACAGTCACTGCATCCAGTCTCCCAAGCAGGGGCAGGGGTGGGGAAGGTGATGCATGGGGTAGCATGGCCCCGCTGTGGCCAGTACACATGGGCTCTCGGGGCTCCTCAAGGCTTGGGGAGGCAAATACAGAGCGTGCTGCCCGGGACAGAGCTCGTTCACCCCCGCACCCCATGAAGCGAGAGCGACCTCAGAAATAAAAACACTTTTTGCAAATAAAGCAACTACTTCTGCTTTTCTACACATGAAGAAGTGGCTCCAGCCCACGTGGTCTTGGTCACAGCCTGCCAACCTAACCGTGGGGGAGCAGGGCAGGACCCAGTTCCCGGACTGCTACTGCCTGGGGAAGTGCCTGTCCGCATGGCCCAGAGCGTGGTCTACGCCGACCTAAAGTTTGCCGCGGCCCCCGCGCTCACCGCCCCCGCCTGCCCCGCAGCCACCAGTGAGGACGACAGCCCCTACGAGAATGTGCCGCTGGGACCTGTGCTTGTGGCGCCCAGCCCAGGTGAGAGCCCGGCAGTGGCCGCCGCCATGGGCATGCCCTGGAGCAGGGTGGGCACCGGGTGGTGGCAGTGGGATCACAGGGTGATGCCCGTGGGCGCTCATCTCTTGCAGGACACTGGCCCCGGCGCTGGCGCATCCAAGCGGGGCTGCTGGCAGCCACCCTGCTGCTGCTGGTGGCCACTGTGGCCCTGGGGGCTTGCTGTGAGTCAGAGCGAGGGCCACAGGGTGGGGGCAGCTGGGGAGGGGGCACCGGGAATGGGTTTGGGGCTGGGCGAAGGCTGGGCTGCTGGGGGGTGGTTGGGGCCAGGGGGTGCTGGGGATGGTGGGCTAGGGGCAGAGCTGCTTCTTGCTTGGCCACCCTGAGCTGCTCTCCGTCTGCCTGCACTCCCTTCCCACTGCATTCCCACTGCTTCCCACTGCCTTCCCATTGCCTCCCACTGCTTCCCACTGCCTTCCCATTGCCTCCCATCCCTCCCCATTACCTCCCACTGCCTTTCCATTGCCTTCCCATTGCTCCCCATTGCTCCCCATTGCTCCACCATCGCCTCCCATCCCCTCCCCATTACCTCCCACTGCCTCCCATTGCCTCCCCTCCCCTTGCCACCATTGAGGCTTCCTGTCTCTTCCCACTGCCATCCCCAGGACAGTCTCTGCCCACAGTCGGATCCTCTTAGCCCACTCCCCCAGCAAGCACCATGCCCTGAGCAGGGGCAGTCCCGTGTCCCCCTGCCCAGGCTGTCCCATCCCCATGCCCCAGCCCACCCGCCCTGTCCCCAGACTGGCAGGTCACCCGCAGCCTGCAGGACGCTTCCCAGGAGCACGCGGCCGAGCAGGGCCGCCTCTCGCAGGAGGTGAGCGTGCGGGAGCAGAGCCTGGAGCAGATGCGGCTGGAGCTGGCATGGGCCCGAGCGGAGCTGCAGCGAGCGTGGCAGGAGGGCAACAGCAGCCGCGTGAAGCTGGGGATCCAGGACGCCGAGCTGGAGCGCGCCAGGCAGGAGCTGGCTGGGCTGCAGAATGAGATGCAGCAGGTGCGGGGGGAGCTCAGGACCAGCGAGAGCACTGTGAGCAGCCTGCGCGCTTGCGTGAATACAGGTAGGGCCGTGGCGGGGTCAGGGGACGGGCACTGATGCTGCTGGGGAGATGTGGGGGCTGACCGTGGCCAGGCTGGTCCCCCCGAGCATCCGTGGAAGGGTGAGCGCCTGAGCCGTGCCCCTGCCCCCAGATTGCTGCCCCTCGGGCTGGGTGCTCTACAGGGGCAAGTGCCTCTTCGTCTCGCTGGAGAGGAAGACATGGTGGGACAGCCGTGATGACTGCAGAAGTAAATCCGCTCAGCTGCTGGTCCAAGGCGACTGGCCATCATGGACGGTGCCGGTACAGAGACGCGGGGGCTGCGGCACTGCAGGCGGGTGCGGGCGATGGTGGGGCTGGGCAGAGCCCCGTGGCTCCAGTGGCAGCAGCATCTGCGGAGGTGCTGGGGCTGCACTGTGAGCCCTGGGTTGCCATCCCAGTGGGCTGCGAGGAGAAGCATGGCTGGCCTTGGAGCTCCTGGGCACCAGGTGGGTGCTGGGTACGGGGCGGGCGGTCAACAGCTTCTCTCCCCCCAGCATTTTGTACTGGATTGGAAAGCCGTATACTGGATTGGAGAGCCATATCAAAATCATCATGATAAATCTGACGGGGTATATGACAATCTGTCTAAACAGTAAGTTGTTCCATCTTGGCCAGCTTCATCTCTCCTGCCTTCACCAGTCATGAGCAGAGGTGCTGGGCACTGCCTGAGTGTCTGTCCCGATCATGGGACTCATGCTTGGGCAGGGACAGTGCTCTGGCATCCCTGTCCAGGCTAAGGGGCCCTGGGGCTGCAGCTGTGTGGGGGTACTGCAGGGCTGGCAGCGGGCTGAGAGCATGGTGGTGGCAAATCTCATGTGCTCCTTCCCTTCCAGGAGACTTGTTCGCTACTGTGCAAGAACATTCTATGACAATATAAGCACCTCCTACTGCTTTGCCCATTTTCCATGGATCTGCGAGAAGCCCCCAGATCTAAGCAGCCCATCTGAGACCCTCTTTCCTCTCCCGGCCAAGGGGTGAACTCTAAGACCCCTCTCTCCATGGCAGGACTGAGGGACAGGAGGTGGGGGTGCACAGCAAAAACACCCTTTCCCTCCTGCACAGCCACATCCCTGCACACTGTTGTCTCAACCACATTGCAAAGCTCTGGGGATACAGGTTGGGAAAGAAGGTGCCTGCATTTTAAAACATGACTTATGGCTATGTTTCTGTGTCCCACACTCATGCCCATGCTTACATCTCCAGCCCCTGCCCTCCAGCCCTGTCTCCCATGGCCCAGGGAGAGGATGCCGGTAGCGAGCGCTGCTCACCTCTGCTGCCTTCCGCCGAGGCTGGTTTGCGAGGTGCCTCTTGCACTTTGTGAAGCTGGGTATGATGCTGCTGTTGGTGTCCCCAGGCTGTCCCCCGCGGGGAGTCCTTTGGTTTTACTGGCTGCCTCTCACCTCTGTCTCTGGCTGCCGCTGGCTTCTGTCCTGCCCTTTCTCCTCCCTCCATCACCGGCCCTTTGCTGCAGCATGTCCCAGGGCTGAGCTTTGCTCTCCCTGTCAGAGAACCTTGATCCTGGGAAGAAGATGGAGCATGTCCTCCTGGTCTTGTGGTGATCCAAGCCCAGGGAGGACATGGTGGTGGATGGGGGAAGCCAGGCAGGATTTACCACGGGCAAGTGATGCCTGCCCAACCTGCCTGCCTTCCTGCTGCTGTGGGACCACTGGGCTGGGGATGAGGGGAGAGCAAAGGGGGCCATTTATCATGACCCTTCGAGGTCTGGGACATGATTTTCCATGGTCTCCTTGCTGGCAGAGTGAGAAGATGTGGCCAGGAGAAGGGGAGAAGAAGGTGAGTGGAAACCTGGATAGCAAGAGGGCTGCAGGGGGTGTCAGCAGTGCCCCATCCAGCTGGTGACATCCCAGTGGGGTTGATCTTGGGGCCAGTGCTCCTTGAAGTTTTCACTGGTGCCCTGGATGATGGGATTGGGATGGCCTCAGCCATCTGGGGGGCAGTACCAAACTGTGCAGTAGTGGGTATACTGGAGGGCAGGATTGGTGTTCAGAGGGGCCTGGAGAAATGGGCTGATGGGAACCTGCTGGTATTGGGTTGGGTGCAACCCAACCTGCAGCTGGGAAGGAAGGAGAAACCCCACGTGTCAAGACGGGCAAGCAAGCAGCCATGCTGAACAGGCCTGGGGCACCCGCAAACCAGAGGCTGGACAGGACTCAGCAGTGTGTCCTTGTGGTGGCAAAGCCCAATGACACTGTGGACCGTGGTGGCTGGAGCTCAGGGCTCCAGGGGCAGGGAGCCTGCTCCTCTGTGGGCACCAGGGAGACCATGTCTGGGCTCCCCAGCCCAAGCCAGTATCAAGCAAGTCCTTGTTTCGCACAACAACTGAGATTGCAGGAAACCTCCTGCAATCCTGTCCCAGCCTCCCAGCCTCACCATGCCATCGGCTGGCTCCACCAGCCTCCTTCCACACCTCCTTTCCCAGGACCTGCCCACATCCATCTTAGCAAAGTGGTCCCCACCTTTTTCTGCAGAAACACTGAGTGAGACAGAGAGGGTCAGCGCTGTCCCTGGACTCCCCAGTCCACCCCAGCCGCATCGAGAATAGGGCTCCCTCATCGCCCCCCTGGCATCTCAGGTCCCACCATGGTCTTAGGGACCTTTTCCCCATGGTGGCAGGGGTGTCCCCTTTCCCCTGTGTTCCCAAGCCTCGCCAGTGCTCCCCCTTCTCTCCCACTGTCTTAAGGCTCCTCACTGCACCCCCATCTCTTCCCATAGCCTCAGGGCATTTGCCTTCCATGATCTTGAGGATCTTCACTGCACCTCCATTTCCCCCATGGCCTCAGGGCTCCCTTATTCACCTGCCATGGTCTCAGAGCTCTTCATTGCACCCCTTTTCCCCCCATGGTCTTAGGGTTCCCTCATTCACCCCTCAGGGTCTCAGGGATCCCCAGCACTCCCCCATCTCCCACATGGTCTCAGGCCTTCCCAGCAGTTTCTCATGCTGATGGCACTGCTGCCTGCACCCTCCCCAGGCAAGGCTCAGCCCAAAGCGCTGGGCAGGTGACGGAGGCAGGAGAAAGGGCAGGATGGAAGCTGTCGATATTGAAAGAAGGGACAGGCAGTAAATCCACAGGACTCCCCGAAGAGGACAGGTCAGGGACACCAATGGCGCTGTCATCCCCCAGCTCCAAAAAGATGCAAATGACACATCCTGCAGCAGCATGCCGCCGGCAGCCTTGGGAGGGCACAGCAGCTGGGAGCTGGGCTCTGCACCGGACTCCTGGGTCACTGCAAGCTGCGCTGGCCAGAGCGTACAGGGACACGCAGAGGGCTGGTGCAAGGTGGTCTAAGTGGCCTAAGGCTCTACAGAGGCATCTGGACAGGTGGGGGTCGGTGTCTTCTCCCAAGTAACAAGCGATAGGACAAGAGATGGCCTCAAGTTGCGCCAAGTTGTGCTAGGGAAGGTTTAGGTGGAATATTAGGAAAAATTTCTTCACCAAAAGGGTAGTCAGGCACTGGAACAGGCTGCCCAGGGAAGTGATTGAGGTCCCATCCCTGGAGGTATTTAAAAGACAGGTAGATGTGGTGCTTAGGGACATGGTTTAGTGGTGGACTTGGCAGTGTTAGGCTAACAGTTGGACTTGATGATCTTAAAGGTCTTTTCCAACATAAAAGATTCTATGATTCTATGATTCTAAGTGTATGCATGAGTGTGAGAGAGGGGAATAAAGTCTGTTTTCCATGAGCCTTGCTTTAAAATACAGACACCCTTTCCCAGCACTTTGTAATGTGGTTGAGGCAAGGCGTGAACGGGGGAGAGGGTCTCCGGGTGCACCCCCAGCTCCTGTCCCCGAGCCCTGCAATGGAATGAGGTGGCAGCACAGTCAGGGCTTGACCATGAGAGGAAGGACGGTCTTGGATGTGCTGCTCAGCTTCGGGGGCTGCTCGCAGATCCACTGGTTCTTGCTCCTGCATTTTGCACTCTCTATTTTCCCGCCAACTGATTGCCCGCAATCTGCGGGATAGTCATACCTAAAAGAGAGGGCATGTCTCAGAGGTGCAGTGACAGCATCCTCGCCGTGGACACCTCTTCCCACAGGTCCCAGTGCCACTGGGGTAGGCAGGGGGCCTGGCACTGGGACCAGTCTGAGGAAGGGCCACGTTCTTCCCACCAGCCTCCTGCTCTGCCACTTGGAGATCTGGCAGTGCACCCCGCATATGGGCTCTGCCCAGGGCCCCCTCCCTTGGGGCACTGCTTGTTAAAGCATCGCCCCCTTTGCCGGGGGGGGTCTCATAGGGGTGAAAAGGCACCTTCCCGGCATGGTTAAAGCGCAGGTGCTTGTGCCAAGGACCACTGCACTTACAAGGGTAACTCCTTGCTGTCTTGCCATACCACAGTCCTCTTCGCATCAGAAGAAAATTTTGCTCCAATCCAGTACGTGGCATAATACATCTGCATAAAAAGCTGGGGGGAGAGAAGCTGTCGCCTGCCTGCCCAGTGCCCAGCACCCACCTGGTGCCCAGGAGCCCCAAGGCCAGCCATGCTCCTCCTCGCAGCCCACTGGGATGGCAACCCAGGGCTCACAGTGCAGCCCCAGCACCTCCGCAGATGCTGCTGCCACTGGAGCCACGGGGCTCTGCCCAGCCCCACCATCGCCCGCACCCGCCTGCAGTGCCGCAGCCCCCGCGTCTCTGTACCGGCACCGTCCATGATGGCCAGTCGCCTTGGACCAGCAGCTGAGCGGATTTACTTCTGCAGTCATCACGGCTGTCCCACCATGTCTTCCTCTCCAGCGAGACGAAGAGGCACTTGCCCCTGTAGAGCACCCAGCCCGAGGGGCAGCAATCTGGGGGCAGGGGCACGGCTCAGGCGCTCACCCTTCCACGGATGCTCGGGGGGACCAGCCTGGCCACGGTCAGCCCCCACATCTCCCCAGCAGCATCAGTGCCCGTCCCCTGACCCCGCCACGGCCCTACCTGTATTCACGCAAGCGCGCAGGCTGCTCACAGTGCTCTCGCTGGTCCTGAGCTCCCCCCGCACCTGCTGCATCTCATTCTGCAGCCCAGCCAGCTCCTGCCTGGCGCGCTCCAGCTCGGCGTCCTGGATCCCCAGCTTCACGCGGCTGCTGTTGCCCTCCTGCCACGCTCGCTGCAGCTCCGCTCGGGCCCATGCCAGCTCCAGCCGCATCTGCTCCAGGCTCTGCTCCCGCACGCTCACCTCCTGCGAGAGGCGGCCCTGCTCGGCCGCGTGCTCCTGGGAAGCGTCCTGCAGGCTGCGGGTGACCTGCCAGTCTGGGGACAGGGCGGGTGGGCTGGGGCATGGGGATGGGACAGCCTGGGCAGGGGGACACGGGACTGCCCCTGCTCAGGGCATGGTGCTTGCTGGGGGAGTGGGCTAAGAGGATCCGACTGTGGGCAGAGACTGTCCTGGGGATGGCAGTGGGAAGAGACAGGAAGCCTCAATGGTGGCAAGGGGAGGGGAGGCAATGGGAGGCAGTGGGAGGTAATGGGGAGGGGATGGGAGGCGATGGTGGAGCAATGGGGAGCAATGGGGAGCAATGGGAAGGCAATGGAAAGGCAGTGGGAGGTAATGGGGAGGGATGGGAGGCAATGGGAAGGCAGTGGGAAGCAGTGGGAGGCAATGGGAAGGCAGTGGGAAGCAGTGGGAATGCAGTGGGAAGGGAGTGCAGGCAGATGGAGAGCTGCTCAGGGTGGCCAAGCAAGAAGCAGCTCTGCCCCCGGGCCACCACCCCCAGCACTCCCTGGCCCCAACCACCCCCCAGCAGCGCAGCCTTCGCCCAGCCCCAAACCTACGGTGGGAAGGCAGTGGAAAGGCAGTGAGAGGCAATGGGAAGCAGTGGGAGGCAGTGGGAAAGCAGTGGGAAGGCAGTGCGAGGCAGTGGGAGGTAGTGGGAAGCAGTGGGAGGCAATGGGAAGGCAGTGGGAGGCAATGGGAAGGCAGTGGGAGGCAGTGGGAGGCAGTGGAAGGCAGTGGGAGGTAGTGGGAGGCAATAGGAAGGCAGTGGGAAAGCAATAGGAAGGCAGTGGGAGGCATTGGGAATGCAGTGGGAGGCAATAGGAGTCAATGGAAATGGAGTGGGAAGGCACTTGGAAGCAATGGGAGGCAGTGAGAGGGAATGGGAGGCAGTGCGAGGCAATGGGAAGGGAGTGGGAGGCAATGGGAAAGGAGTGGGAAGGGAGTGGGAAGTAATGGGAAGGCAATAGGAAGGCAGTGGGAGGCAATGGGAAGGCAGTGGGAAGCAGTGGGAGGCACTGGGAGGTAAGGGGGAGGGGATGGGAGGCAATGGGAAGGCAGTGGGAAGGCAGTGGGAGGCAATGGGAAGGCAGTGGGAAGCAGTGGGAAGGCAGTGGGAAGCAGTAGGAATGCAGTGGGAAGGGAGTGCAGGTAGACGGAGAGCAGCTCAGGGTGGCCAAGCAAGAAGCAGCTCTGCCCCCGGGCCACCACCCCCGGCACTCCCTGGCCCCAACCACCCCCCAGCAGCCCAGCCTTCGCCCAGCCCCAAACCCATTCCCGGTGCCCCCTCCCCAGCTGCCCCCACCCTGTGGCCCTCGCTCTGACTCACAGCAAGCCCCCAGGGCCACAGTGGCCACCAGCAGCAGCAGGGTGGCTGCCAGCAGCCCCGCAGGGATGCGCCAACGCCGGGGCCAGTGTCCTGCAAGAGATGAGCGCCCACGGGCATCACCCTGTGATCCCACTGCCACCACCCGGTGCCCACCCTGCTCCGGGGCATGCCCACAGCGGCGGCCACTGCCGGGCTCTCACCTGGGCTGGGCGCCGCAAGCACTGGTCCCAGTGGCACATTCTCGTAGGGGCTGTCGTCCTCAGTGGGGGGTGCGGGGCAGGCGGGGGTGGTGAGTGCGGGGGCTGCGGCAAACTTTAGGTCGGCATAGACCACGCTCTGGGCCATGCCCTGGGCTGCCCCAATGGCCCTGACGGCTCCTGCTCTGCTGTTGTCACCCCCTCTCTTGGGGCTGCAAAGGAGAAGTGCCTCTAGTTTCTGCAGAAGCAGAAGTTTGCTGTGAGGTGCGGCAGAGGGGAGCAGGAAAGCACAGCCCTGGGGGACTGGAGCCCTGCCATTGGCCCTGGTGCTGCCGTCCTGTCCCCTTCCACGCCCCGAAACTGCTCTGGGTCCCCTGGGATGGTGGTGGGGCAGTGCAGCTCGGGGTTGGGGCGCTGGGCAGAGCTGCAGGGCTCAGCCTACCGAGAATCAATCCAAATCCCTGGGGGAGGGGAGAGTGGCGCCGGCTTCCATGTGGGAACAGGAGGCTCTGGGGCTTGCCCCGTCCAGGATGGAGGTTCCCCCTCTCTGTGTTCTGCTCCAGGGTTTGAGCATCACTGCTGTGCAGAAATGTTTGCCCTAATGCCTAAAAGGGGTTTCCACATTGCAGCGTGACTTCTTGCCCTTCTCCCCTTCTGCTGGCCACATCTCCCTACTCTGCCAGCCAGGAGACCACAGGGGACCATGCCCCAGACCTCAAAGGGTCACAATAAATGGCCCCCATTGCTTTCCCCTCATCCCCAGTGCTCCCACGGCAGCAGGCAGGCAAGTTGGGCAGGCGCCACTTGCCCATGGTAAATCCCACTAAGCTCCCCCCATCCACCAGCATGTCCTCCCTGGGCCTGGACCACTGTGTGCCCAGGAGGATGTGCTCTATCTTCTTCCCGGGGATTGGGTGGAAGCTGCTCAACCTTTAGCTTTCCAAACCTCCTTCCTATCCCCTTTGAAGTTGGCCATGATTTTTGCCTTTCTCCAGTGATGAAGGACTTCCCCTGCTCTTGCAGAGATGATGAAGAGTGGCCTTGCAATGCTGTGCTCCACCAGCTCCACTGCACACCTCCAGTCCTGTCCCAGGAACTGACTGTGTCCAGATGTGCCCAGCTGGTCCCCAACACAGCACCTCTTCTGAAACCTGCCTTTCTCTGGATGCAGTTCAGCAGAGACCTCTGAGATGCTGTGGGTTGGAGGTCAGGACTGAGGAGGGAATGCTGCGAGTGCTGGGGCTGTGGTCTGGGGAAGGGAAGGCAAAGCGGGTGTCATTGCTCTGTGCAGCTCTCTTGGGGAAGGGCGGTTGGAGCGATGCCAAAGCTGGGGTCTTCTAGGAGGGGACCAGGGAAAGGATGAGAAGCAGCAGCACAAGCTACATCATTGGGAAATTCCCATTCCTGGAGGCTGGGGTGGGAAATCTGCATCCATGAAGATGTGCAGCCCTCCATTTGGCTGTCCCCAGGGCAATGTCCTCCTGTGTCCAGGCTGGTCCTGCTCTCCCTGTGCCCAGGGATTTGGGTCCATCCTTGCTCTGCCACTGCCCCGCTGCCCCGGCCCTGCCGCGTGCCTGTGGGGACCATGAGCACTTTCGGGGCGTGGGAGGGGACGGGCTGGTGGTGCTGGGACCAATGAGAGGGTGCTGGTCGCCACAGCTGTGCCTCACTGGTCCCATCTGCTACAGCTCAGAGCAAACTTCTGCTTCTGCAGACGCTGACTGCACTTGTCCTTTGCACCCCCGAGAGACGGCGCAATCAGGAGCAGGACCATCCCAGAGAGGCATTTCAAGGGCAGTGTGGGAGCCAGCAGGGCTCAGGGCTTGCCCAGTGCTTGCCCACATGGCCCAGAGCGTGGTTTACGCTGATCTGAGGTTTGCCAAGGTGATGGGGGGCCGGAGCATGGCCAATCAGGCGCTGGAGGCAGGTGAGAGCCCACAGGACCCACCACGCTGCCCCAACTATGCCCAGCCCCACAGACTCAGCCGCTCTCCCCTGCCTTCCTCCAATAGCCCTTGGCATGGACGAAGCGGAGAGCCCCTACGAGATCACACAGTCAGCGCCGGCAGAGCAGGATGGGGATGGAGCCCAGCCCAGCCCAGGTGAGTGCCCAGCTGGAGCCCAGGGGACCCAGGGAAGTCCTGGCGTGGGTAGCGGGTGGTGTCTTGGTGTGCTCCCGCTCTCATCCTTGAAGAGAGCAGGCGCCCACACCGTGCCACCTGTGCCATCATGCTACCACTCTGCTGCCTGCAGGCAGGAGGTCTGGGGGCTGCCAGGGGTTTCCCGGCTCACCAGGTGATGCCTGTGGTCGGTTGTGCCTTGCAGGGCGCTGGTCTCGGTGGTGGTGCATCCCTGTGGGACTGCTGGTAACCTGTCTGCTGCTGCTGGTGGCCACCGTGGCCTTGGGGGCTTGCTGTGAGTCGGGGGGGTGGGGCACTTTTGGGGCTGGGGGTGGCTGGGCAGCACGGGGAGAGGGAGGTAGCTGGGCTGGGGCGGGTACCGTGGGTGAACAAGGGGGTGAATAGAGGCATGCCCATGCACACTGCTTGTGGCTGGGTCCCTCTGCCCTGGCTGCCATGAACTGGCCTGTATCCCTCACACATCATGGGTGTCTCCCTTGCCTCCCATCACCCACCTTCCCCACCTCGTTCTCTGTTTCTGCTCCTTTCCCTTCCAGGCATTGCCCAGCCTCATATTCCTGCACCCTCCCTGCCCCTGCCCTGCTCTGTCTGCTCCTACACCCTCTCCTGCCTTGCCCTGCTCTCCCCTGCCAGGTCCTGCCCAGCCGCTGACCATACCCTTCCCTGCTACGTCTTTCCCATCCTTTCTCATCCAGAATGGACAACTCCCTGCCTTGCCCCTGGAGCAGGGGTAGTCCCGTGTCCCCCTGCCCAGGCTGTCCCATCCCCGTGCTCCAGCTCACCCACCCTGTCCCCAGACTGGCAGGTCACCCGCAGCCTGCAGGACGCTTCCCAGGAGCACGCGGCCGAGCAGGGCCGCCTCTCGCAGGAGGTGAGCGCACGGGAGCAGAGCCTGGAGCAGATGCGGCTGGAGCTGGCGCAGGCCCGAGCGGAGCTGCAGCGAGCGTGGCGGGAGGGCAACAGCAGCCAGCTGGAGCTGGAGAGCCTGAACGCCGAGCTGGGGCGCATCATGGGGGTCCTGGGGAAGACAGAGAAGGAGATGCAGGAGGTGCAGGGGAAGCTCAACAACAGCGAGAACACTGTGGCCATACTGCGCTCCTGCACGGCTATAGGTAGGGTGATGGAAGAGCAGGGATGGGGTACCCTAAGGGACTGGCACCCCTCAGCAGGTGCAGTGCCAAGGCACGAGCACCGGCTTTTTTGGCCACATGGTGAGGACAGGGTGGTCCAAAGGCTGAAGCTATGCCTGGAGCAGAGGCTGAGCCTGTGATGTCTGCTGGGAAGATGTGGGACTGTTCCCGGTCCCTCCCAGGGCATCTGTGGCTGAGCAAGCACCTGAGCTGTGCCCCTGCCCCCAGACTGCTGCCCTTCGGGCTGGCTGCTGTACAGGGGCAAGTGCCTCTTCATCTCATCGGAGAAGAAGACATGGGAGGACAGCAGAACTGAGTGCGAGAAGAAATATTCTCAGCTCCTGGTCACCAAATCCTGGAGTCGCTGGACTGTGCCGGTAGGGTGCTGGGGGAGATGAGGGCAGGAGCTGGTGCATCCAGCCCTGGGCTTCCCAGGTGGGTCAGCGCTGCCCTGGGGGCCCCTGGCCTGCTGAAACATTGAAGGGTGCAAGGCTGATCTCTGGAGCACATGGTGGACATGGGGCAGAGAGGCTCTGGCACCCCTGGATGCTGCCCAAGCTGAAGCAGGGCACCAGGGCTGCTCAGCTGTCCTGCCCCAAGGACCTCCCACCCCAAGGGCTCCCTGGGGAAATGACCACTTGCTGCCAACACTGCAGCACATAAGTACCATGGAAAAGCCACTAAAAGGCCCTTTTTCTCCTTCCTCAGACCTTCCTGAAGAATGCGGACATCCCATACTGGATCGGGCTGCAGAAGAGCAGCTTCCCCTGGTACGACTACGGCTGGCTGGAGGAAGAGGACCCGGATGGTGAGGGGGTCTCGGACGCCTGGTTCTGGGTGGACGGCTCCCTTTATGAAAGGTACCCAGCAGCACACCCTCTTGTGGAAACCCCATCTCCTCCAGCATGGCTTTAGGAAGTGTTTTAAATTGCGCTGGTACGCAGTGTCAGGCACAAGCACTGGGCAATAAAGAGCATCAAAGCAGCTGAGGCCAAGGGGAGGTGGGTGCGGTGGTGTGATGAGATGCTCAGAGGCTGTGCAAATGGAAAGCCAAGACTTGGGTGGCGCACGTGCAGGGCATGCACAAGCAGGAGGCAGCAAGAGGGGACAAAAGAAACCGCAAGTTTTATTTGGGGTCTAGACAAAGCGTTCGAGCATCACTTCTATCACCCACGTGCCTTCCCGGTCCTGCTTCAAGAGGAAATCACACCTTCCCACCCGCAGAGGGTCCCGGGCTCCTCCCCGCCACGTGCACCCCCTCCCCACCTCACCACTGCTTCCTCTTGCGGTGTCTGAGAGCAGTGGGGAGGAACAGAGCCGTCTGGCCGGGTGCTGGGTACCCAGCCCCTGCCTGCTGCCCGCCCTTCCATCCTCAGCCCCGCCACGGGGGGCTGCATCCCACTGTGGCTATCCATGTGTCCTTGGGGAGGACCGGGCTCTCCCCATCGCCGGGCGCTGCAGGGATGAAATATCCCCCATCAGAGAGGTTGAGATCAAGTGGGGGGAGGCTAAGGGGAGTCACAAGCAATGCAGACCTTTTGCAGAGGGGTTTCTCAGCCTGCCCCAGGAAGGGCAGGATGCGTTGGCTGTGGTTTCAGCCTGTGAAATCAGCAGGGGAGGACTGGGGGATCCCCGGTTTGACTGCAGCATTCAACCCCTTCCATGCAAGCATACAAGAGGCAGCTGTCAGCAGCCGTGGGTGGGTGGCAGCCCCCTGATGTGTTGTTTCCCCATTCAGGCCGTGGCAGTCGAAGTCAAACGGGTCCTGTGCCATAATAACCCGTGGGAACATCAAACCCGCCCAGTGCGCCGGTCCCGACGACCTGCACCTCTGGATCTGCGAGAAGGCGGCAGGGCCGAGCTCCCCTTTCTGAGCATGATGGCTGCCGACCCCAGCACTGCTGCGGTGAGTGTGCCCACGCCAGGCTCTGCCGAGCCCTGGGGTGTGCGGGGCCTGTGGGGTGTGCGAGGAGGAAAGCAGGGAGCCTGGGCATCTGCATGGGGCACGCTGACCCCCTTCCTTGGAAAGGGAGAGGGATGCAGGCACCTCCCTGTGCTGGATGGAGCCTGTCTCCATCCCTTCGCTGCCATGGGAGGCTGTGGTCTGCGGTAGCTCAAGAGACCCCCCCCCAGCTGTGGTGCAGCAAAGGAGCAAGATGGGGGGAACCCCTTTGCAAGCTGCCTTCCTAGCCCCGCTGTGTGCAGTGGAGGCTGAGCAGCACCTCACCCTCTGCCTTCCCTTGCAGCACCTGCACCCCACACCGCCTCTGCTTCAGCCTTACTGCACCCCTGCCCGGGATGTCCCATCCATGCGAGCAACCCCCTTCCCTCTCGTAGACCCCTGCCCATGGGCTGCTCGGGTCCTTCCCAGCGATGCCCAGTGACGCTCCGGCACCATGCAGGCTGGGACAGGAGGCGGCCGTGGCCGTTACCCCCCCAGCTGATGTGCTTCAGCAGAGCGGTACGGCCCCCACAGCTCAGCCCCACACCTGCATGGGGTAAGCTGGGTCTTCCCGAGCACAGGGGCTGGTGTGCGATGGGGAGTCTGGACCCAGACACAGAGTGGAGCAAGCCCTGATGCTCAGCACTGCAGCCATGCAACATCCCCAGCACAGAGCAAGCCGCGGTGCTGGCACGCAAGGACGCAGTAGTGGGGGACGGCACAGCCCCACACCCCGCCAGGTCCCCTCCCCACAGCAAGGACTTTCCGCCTGGCCCCATCCCAAGAGCAGCTTGGCTGCAGCTTGGCCACAGCTTTCAGGTAACCCAGAAAGCAACCTCAGCAAAGCCTCAGCACCCAAGGAAGGAAGTTGCGCCTGAACTGGCCGGCGCCTGTGCTGGTGGTTGGGGTTTTTTTTGCTGATTAGAAAGTAGAGCAATGACCTTTAGGATTGTACGATGTGACAGTGGCTTTCAATTCAAAAGCAACTCTGGCACTTGCAGCGGACCAGCGCTTTGCGAGACAAGTCATCAGGACTTTAAATAGTTACTACACACGCGCACACGTGAAGATTAAGCGAAATAGCCCTGATGTAACATTGCAGCCAGGCAAGAGCAGAGGAAGTCATGTTCACCCGGGCGAAGACACTCAGTTTATTATGGGGTCGTGCGTGCCATATATAGTTGATTAATTGCTATGTGAATTAGCTTGCTTGAAGAGCAAAAGGGTGTTAAAGGCAGGCTTTTGGGAGGTGGCACGTGTCACTCCTCTGTCTTGTCTGCTGGCCGAACCCACTCTGTAGCAATAAAGAGACACAGCTAGTCTGCTCTTTGCTTTCTTGTGTACCACCACCAACACAGACTCAAGGGCATGAGCCCGAAGAACTGAAATAATAAATAGGAATTTGACCAAAGCCATTTCAAGCGAGATGACCACTTTGGGGGCACTGAGATCTTGGGCTGAGCCAGCCTGGCCTGTGGTCCCCGAGGGGCTCCCCAGAAGCCCCTGGCAAGCCCGTGCAACCTTTTGGGGCCAGGCTCCCCTCTGCATCCAACGTGCATCCAAGAGACAGAAGCAGCACCTTGAGTCGCTGGGACATTCAGTTTTTATTGAACACTTTAAATAAGCTGGGTATATATTACTAGCAATTATTATTATTAATAATAATAATAATAATAAAAACCACAAGAGTTCTGCATTCACCAGTGCATTGTGCAGGAGGGAGGAAAGCCGGCTCCCACCCTTGCCAGGGGCTGGGCAGCCTGGCCGCGCTGCCTACCGGCCCCTTCCCACCGGTGCCAGGATGGCACACTGGCCCCTCCGCCAGCACCCTGCTCCTGACCCCGTGTGCCGGGGGGAGACGGGACGCCGTGCTGGATCAGCACCCAGCCCCCAGCGTTGGGTGGGTAGGGGCAACCCCAGTGCTGGCAATCCTCCCTGTGCACTGCCCCACGGCCATCGCCCCTCTCCCGGCCGCCTGCACGCCTCTCTCCACATCAGGGACTGGCTGTGCTCCCCACGCTTGTGGGGAAGCATGGGGACACCCACCAGCCCCACAGGATCCCCCAAAACACACATACACATACTGACCCCTCTGCCCTCAGCCCAGCCCCACTCACCCCCCAGCCTGGGGGGCTGTGGGGGCTTGCAGTTCTCCTGGAGGAGCAGGCTCATTGCACACCCCTCTGCAAGAGCCCGCAGAGCGGTGAGCCCTTGGGAAAGGGAGGTCCTGCATCCAGGGTTTGAGCCCCGGAGGCCCCGCTGGGGACCAGCCCTGCTGCCCAGGACAGCGCTGGATCGTGCCCGGGGCAGGGGTGTTATTGCACTTCAGTCCCTGGCAGGGACCCAGCCCACCCCCGGGGCTCCCCGCAGACCCCTGAGGCCGATCTCGGTGGGACAGGTGCCCAAGCGTCTGGGCAGCGCCGTGGTGGCCATGGCACAGGGCACCACGGCCACTGGCAGCCACCCAGCGCCAAGCAAACGAGGACGGACCGCGGGGACGTGCCGAGCCCCTACACCTGCTCGGCGCTGTGGCCGCAGCAGGGTCCAAGGGGCAGCTGGACACAGCCCTGCTGCCCAGGGCTCCCCGGCACTAGGACTGTGCCTCTGGCAGCTTCAGACTGGGCTCTGCCAGCACCGGCCCCGGGGCTTTCTGGTGGTGGCCTCGGTCGTGACAGAGGAGGCTCTTGGCCTCGCAGTTGAGGTTCTGGTAGCGAGGTGGACTGGGTGCCGGCCGGCGGCAGACAGAGGCGAAACTGAAGCTGAAGGGACCCAGGCAGCAGCCGGGGCAGGGCAGCACCTCGTCCTGCTCCAGCATGGTGCTGGAGCCATGCCCAGGAAGCATGGCTGTGCTCTCCGTCCGCTCCAGCGCCGCTGCGCAGGGGATGCTGAGCTCGGAAAAGCCGTGCTCCAGCCCGCTACCCCAAGCCAGGGGTTTGCTGACCACCACGTGGTTGTTGTTGAAGAGGAGCCTGTTGGCGTCTTGTGGCTCCGGCTGCCAGGGTCGGGCACCCGAGGATGCCGTACGGATGAAGTTGCTGCTGGGGGGCGGTGGGAGGGGCTGCGGCGACTCAGGGCTGTCGGGGCCGCAGTCCATCCGCTCCTCCGTCCCGGGGCTGGGGGGAGAGGCTCGTCCCCAGGCTGGGGGAGGAAGGAGGGCGGGGGGCTGGGGGTCATCGTTGGGACGGGGGGACCCCACACCCAGCGCCAGGCCCCCCTGGCGGGGCAGCTCGGGGGAGGCAGGCAGTGAGTGGCACTTGCGGGGGGCGGCAGCGGGGGCCGAGAAGTCACACTGCACCTCCACGGCGGGCTCAGGCGTCACGGGGGTGCTGAGCTGGAGCGGGGCGGGGGGTGGCAGGTCGAAGGTGAGGGAGATGACCGACTTGCTCGGCGTGTCGAAGAGCTTGATCTTCCCCCCCTTCAGGTCCTCACGCTGGGAGAAGGGGTTGACGCGGGGAGGCGTCTCCTTGGTCCTGGCCCCGCCGTAAGGCTCCGGCGGCCGCAGCAGGGTGGGCGATTTGGGGGGGAACATGTCGGACTGGCTGCGGGACAGGCGCTGGTCCGGCTGCAGGTGCTGCGTCCCCAGCTCACGCAGGGGCGACTGCTCGGCACGGCCAGCCACCCTCCTGGGTACCCCTGAGCACAAGCACAGGAGCGGGTCACCAGCTGCCCACAGCAGCCGGTGCAGGGTGCCACGGGATGCCAGGCACCCAACAACCCAGGGGTGCACCCCAAGAGGGGAACAGCGACTGGCTCCATCCTGCAGACCCCATGCAACCCCTGTCTCTTTCCCCTGCAGCAGCCAGGTAGGATGGGACACCCTGCATCCCCCCTCCTTCCACTCCCCTATGGCCTGTCCCCGGGATGCCCATGTACCGTTGAGCGTGGACGCCATCCCAGGCATGGGCAGGCTTTCCCCGCTGCCGAAGAGGGTGGCCCCCGTGCCCTCGGCGGCCAGCTGGTGCTGCAGGATGCCCTCCAGGCACTGCGTGATTTCCAGGAACGAGGGACGGGAGGTGGGCTCCATCTGCGGGCAGGAGGGATTCCCCATTGGGTCTGTGGCCCCCCAAGCACCCCAGGGAGTCCTGCCCAGCAAAGGCAGCTCCCTGCCTCCCCCCTGTGCAGGCAAGGCTGCCTGTCCTGCCCAGCTGCCCTGGCAGGGAAGAACAGCAGAGATGGGATGCTCACACTGCAGCAGTGGAAAGCGAGCTGGAGGAAGGCTGCTGGGCAGTCAATTCCCACCATGGTGCGGAAAGTGGTGACGTCCAGACCAAAATCCTGCCAGGGAAAGGAGGAAGAGTGAGGTTGGGTCTCTTGGGGCACCACATGGCCTGGTCCCCCCTCCCTGCACGGACTGTGTGCCACCCAGGGCTGTGGACCTGGCAGCACCCTGGCTGGGGCACAGCAAGGGGGGACCTTGGGGTCACCCCAAGTTGGGACAAGGCTGAGGGATGCTGGGACACAGATCCCTCCTGCTCTCTGCCTGAATTCAACAGTCCCCGTCTCCCACCCAGGCCGACCATGGGCTCTGAGGACAGGCAGAGAGCATCCTTCCGCGGCCAGCATTTGGGACACAGCACCCCTGCCCTGAGATGCGGGGCAGCTCCTGCACATGGGGCTCTGCCCAGCACAGGAGGATGGTCCCCCTCATTTGGTGATGCGGTCCCAGCCCCGACGCTGCTGCCCACCATCCTCCCTCCCTGTCCCCATCCCAGGGAGTCACCTCGGTGCGGGGCAGGTAGTCAGGGTCCGCGGGGACACGAGCGATGGTCTCGCACAGGATGATGCCGTACGCGAACACATCGGCCTGCAGAGAGCAGGGAGTCATGGGGGGTCCCTGCAGCCCCAAGGTGACATGCCCACCATTGCCCCCTCCTCCCCTCTAAGCCACACCGGGGCTCTTGCAACCTCGCCACCCGAGGGTAAGCCCAGTTCCTTCCCTCTGTGTGCCCGAACGCCCCCAGGGCTGCAAATCCTGCAAACCACTGGTTGTGCAAGCCTGGATGAAGTCCCACACACGGCAGCCACGGAGCCTCACCTTCTCGTTGTAGATCTCCCCTCGCAGCACCTCAGGCGCCATCCAGTATGGGGAGCCCACCACGGCCAGCGGCTCCTTCTCGCTGCCCTCGCTGGGGGACATGGTGGGACATCAAGAGGCTGCCCACAGTCCCCTGTCCCTGTCTGACCTCCCACCCTCCCTCTGGGGCAGCCCACATCACCATCCCCATCTCCCTTCCTGGGCTAACCCTCCTCCATGCACCCCACAAACTCATCTCTCCTCACCCACACCACCCCCTTCTCCATCCTCTCCTAACCAGCTCCAAATGTGTCCATCTGCCCCATGAGTCCCCACAGCCGAGGACCACACCCACCACCCCCCATCCCTGCCCTTCTAGCTTGCATCCCAAATGTCCATCCCTCCCCAGCTGCTGCTCCAAATGGGCTGGAAACTCCCCACTCCAAGGATGGGGACGGACAGGTGGACGCTGCCCACATACCTGTAGGTGGGGATCTTCTCTGCCAAGCCGAAGTCACCCACTACAGCGGTGTAGCCATTGGCCTCGCAGCGCACCAGGCAGTTCTGGGGGCAAAGGAGGACCCCCCCGTCACACCGACCGCACCAGCCCTGCCTCACCAGCCACCAATCCCAGGATGCCCCGCCACAGCACAGCCTCCTGCTCCCCAGCTGGCCATGCCTGGGGCAGCAACGTGGGTATGGGACAATGAGGGCAATAGGATGCTTTGGAGCATCCCGTACCTTGGAGGTGAGGTCGCGGTGGAAGATGCCCTTGGAGTGCAGGTAGCGGAGGCCACGGGCGATGTCGAGGGCCAGCTTGACACGGGTGGACCAGGAGAGGGGCACAGGGCTGTCCAGCAGCTGCTCCAGGTTCCCACCGTTGATGTACTGATGGGAAGAGCCAGGCAATCGCATCACTGCACCCCACTCCCTCCCATAACGCTGGATGCCCAACTCTCATCCCAGCTCATCCGCCAACCACCCTATGGCACAGCCCCCCGGCAGCCCTTGCCCTGCACATGTGCCATGGGCGGAGAAAGTGTCCCCATAGCCATCACTGTCGCCTCCCCAGGCCTGCAGGAACACCAAGACTCACGGCCGTTGTCCCGCTCTCACCTCCGTCAGCGCGTGCAGCTGTCCCTGGTGCACACACACCCCCATGAACCTGCAAGAGAGAGGGGACCTGAGGGTGGTCACGGCACGGACCAGCCCCAGGAGCTCATCCAGAGCTGACAGTAGCGCCAAACTCCCCAGGCTAGGGAAACGGGGAGCAACGGGGACGGCAGTGGG
The DNA here is from genome assembly GCF_047370975.1 of Nipponia nippon. Lineage (NCBI taxonomy): Eukaryota > Metazoa > Chordata > Aves > Pelecaniformes > Threskiornithidae > Nipponia > Nipponia nippon. Next base: position 242,034 of record NW_028262359.1, read on the forward strand.
GGAGCAGGTCCTACCTGAGGATGTTGGGGTGCGAGAGGCGGTTCATCAGCTGCACCTCCCGCAGCATGTTGCCCCGGTTGCTCGTCAGCTTGTTCATCTTCAGCACCATGATCTGCCCCGACTGGCGGTGCCGCACCTGGAGGGGGGTGCAGGGGAGGTTGAGCTTCACATGTCTCCACAATCTCCCTGGACACCAGCCTGCACTTGGTACCCACCCCAGCACCCGAGGCGTGGGGCACCCCAGGGACTGCTAGGACTAGGGAGGCTCTCCCCACACAGCAGCACCCCAAGGACCCCCAGTGTCGACGATGCACATCGCCATCCTCCCCGGGACACCCTGCTTGTCATGCTCCCCCCACCACACTACACCGCCCAGCCCTCCTGGAGAGGCAATGGCAGCTCCTGCAAGCTGTGACCCCAATCCTGCTGCAAGGACAGGCAGCTGCAGGATTGAAGGGCACCAGGGAGGGCTTTTTTGGGTATGCACCACCCAGCCAGACCCCACCAGCATGGGCTGGAGGACAGAGGGGGTACGTTGCCCCCCTGACCCAGCCCCAGGGGTCGCCAACGCTGCCCCAGTGCATGACCCCAGCCTGGTGGGGCACGGCACTCGGACGCAGCTGTATATTTAGCCGTCCCCAGCCTGACGCTGTCATGCAAGCTGGGGGCCTGGCCCCCTGCCAGGAACAGCAGCTGGGACTGTGCCCAAGCACGGACACCCCCGTGCTTCTGCAGCCCCCCTGACACGTGCGGGGCGAGGGACGAGCACGGGATCCCCTGCCCCAGCACCATGCTGCGGGGGCCGAACCAGTGCTCAGGGTCCCCTCCTGAGTGGGCGCTGGGGGTGGGATGGGACTCCCCCCCGGAGCAGCAGCCCATGGCGGGGACAACCCGGCGGATCCCAGCTGCCCCCCGGCAGACACTGAGCTGTGCACGGAGGCGCAGGCATTCCTCGGCGCTGCTGTCAGCTCCCTGCTCTTCTCCTTTTTAGTCGATGCTGGTTGAGGCTGCTGGGTTGGCGCCAGTCCCTGGCCTGCTCCACACCCCCCCTTGCCTCAGGGATTGCCTCCCCACAAAACACGGCAGGGCTGGCTGGAGGCAGGCCCCCCCTCCTGCTCACAGCTTGGCCCCTGTCCCCATCACAAGCCGGGGAGGCTGGCGCTGGGCCCTCGGGGGCTCTCTTCCCACCCCCCAGCTGGCACTGCTTTGGGGAGCAGTTGTCCTGGGGTGCACGCGAAGATGGGGACCCATCCAGCAACCAATATGTAGGGGATGGGCTGTAGCTCCCCCCGCAAGAGCGTGAGGGGAACTCAGTGCTTTATAAAGATCCCTCTACATGTCTGGGTGCACCAGTGCCAAACCAGTCCCAGGCAGAGTGGAATTGAGAGGCCGGACCCCACTGTGCCACCACCAGCACACTGAGTTCACGGAGAGGCTCTGAATAATTCATGTGCCACCTGCCCATGGGCACCCCGCTCCGGTTACACCTGCGTCACCTCCAGCCAGCTCCAGCCAGCCGGCCGGGACCCCTGGCCCACGGGCCAGGGCCACGTGGCAGCAGAGATCAGGATGGACCCTGGAGGAGCGAGGAGGGGACACCTCAGACACCTGCCACCGTGGGTCCCCATCCCAGCCCCCTCCCACGCTGTGGGGAGAAGGGAGGATGGGTTCCCTCATGCCTCCTCCTTGCTGAGCACCAAACAAAATGCCTGAGTTCGGGAAGAGCCCATCCCAGGGTGACAGCACAGTCCCTGCTGTGGGAAGCACGGCTCCTCCAGCCCTGTGAACACCCAGGGCTCCCCATCTAATGGCACCCCAGGTCCTCCCTGTGCCCACCACCTTGCTCACCCCACCCCATCACCTGCAGCGCCTGGCACTGCTGCCAGTCCCATCCTGGTGCCTGGGGACTCCCTGCCCACATCTGCACCAGCAGGCAGGGTGAGGGACACTCCCACCCCATCCCCATGCACAGGCCAGCTGGAGGCAGCACCAGACACAGAAATGGGGCTCCCAGCCTGGCTTCGGTGGCTGTGCGGGCTTTAAGGAGGGGGCCTGCTTGGCGGAGACAGGGTGGGCAGGGTCTTCCTTCGCCCCTCCAGCTCCTTGCAGAGCCAGGGGCCAAGGGAGCCAAAGCCCGGATGAGGTCAGTGGGACCCCCCAGCCCCGCCAAGGCCCTGGTACTAGGTGCTGCCTAGCAAAGCCCAGTGATCCTGACCCAGCTTGCATGGCAGCAGCGCTGCCTTTCCTTCCCATGCCGCATGGGGCTGGCAGGACTGGCTCGGTCGGTTTGGCTGGCACCGGCAGCTGCCAGGCGCCAGGACCCGGCTTGACGGCACAGGCAGGCTGGGCCCCGCTGGGATGGCTGCAGGCGGCGAGGCTCCGGCGCCACGCGCCCACGACGGCAATGCTGGGCGGCACACACAGCACTGGCACTTGGTGGCTATGCACCGTGGGGCTGCCCGGGTCCCCGTCAGCAGCAGCGTTCCTGCATCAGGGAGCCTGGCGGGCACTGGCTCAACTCCATGTAGGTGGGACGTGCCCATGGCTTAATTCCTTGTTAATAAGCCTCCTGCCATTGCAATAGGTTGGGTCAGGTCTGAGTGCAGCTGCATGGCGTCTAATGCCTTAATCCTGGAGGAGAGACAGCATCGGGGAGGGAAGCTCTGGTGAAAGCCCCTTCCCTGGGATTTCTCCCAGGGACCTCAGGAGCCCCTGGCCAGCACAGCCTTGCCCTGGTGCTTTGCTCCAGGACTCCATCGCCAGGAGCAGAGAGGGCCCAGGGGCTCCCAAGACAGCCCCAGCCCCATGCACACAGGGCACGACCTCCTCAAGGGTGTCTAGCACCCTGAGCTTGCTTGCAAGGCCCCGTCCTGCCATCTCCCCTGCATGCTCCACAGCTCAAGGCCAGCCCCTGCCCGGGCTGGCAAGGAAGGGGTTATGCTCCCTTGGGCTTCCCATGGCCTCCCACAAGTGTTGGCCACTTTACCCAGTCCAGCTAGGTGCTAGCATCAGCCCAGCGCCCTGGCCACCCTCCAGAAGCAGGCACAGCAAAGGAAGGAGCAAGCCATGACCTCAAGTGGGAGGAAGCCCCTTGCTAAGGGTGTTTCCTTCCTCACTGCCATCCGGGGAAGGCAGCGGGCAGCAGCGGGCAGCAGAGACTCTCTGGGCAGGATGGCGTCCCCCCTCGCCTCTCCACGCTCTGGCATGGTGCCCAGGAATCCCAGTGCATTCCCTGGAGCTGAGCTCAGCCGGGCAGTAACGCTGGGGTGCGGGGGGAGGACAAGCCACAAGCCCCCATCCAGGAACCAGGCAAGCCCTCGCCCCTTGCTGATGCCCCCCAGCACCCCAAACGGCCCCTCTGTTGGGTGCTTTGTGGGGGGCACCATGGTCGAGCCGGGGTGCCGTGGCGTGTCGATCCCCATCCCATCTGTTGCCAGTGCACGGGCCTGGGGGATGGGACAGGGCTGGCTGCAGCCCCAGCCCAGGCACAGGGGATCTGAGCTCTTTTAACAGCGGAAATTAGAGTCTTATTTAAAGAGCATGCTAATCAGAGTGAGCAGACGGCCTGCTCCCTCCCTGCAGCTAGCGCTCCCCATCTAGACACAGCATGAAGCCTGCCCCGCTAGTCCCCCCACCCGGGGGTCTCAGCAGCCAGCCCCCCTGCTCCCCATGTCGGAGACAGGCTCACACATCACCCCACTCCGCACGCGTCCCCTTGCCCCAGCCTGGCGCAGGCAAGGCATAGCCACACAGGGACATCATCCTGCACTCCTTGCCCTGGGGAGCCCAGCGGGGAAAGATGGGAGGGCAAGTAAGGGAGCTACAACACCGCCAGTAATCCCACAGCCGCCTGCGACAGCTGCGTCTGAGGTCACGGGAATCTCAGTAGCACAACAGGTCTCTTACTGGGTGGGACTGGAAAACCTGCTCATCATGCGGGAAAGGCAGAATCGGTCAAGACAGACTTCCTCTGGGGACGCGAAAGGAGTGGGCCACACAGCACCCACTCCCGATGAATGCTTGCGCATCAGCAGCCCTCACCTCCCGCGCTCCCAGGTGCAGCATCGCAGGCACACCGGGAGCCGGGGCAGCGCCAGCCCTCACCGGCAATGCCGGAGCACAATCCGCGACAGCGCAGGAGAGGTGCCGGCGGGTCCCAGACTAGTCAGCACAACGTGTTTCCAGTGCCCGGGGCTCCCAAGCGGCGACGGCGGGGCCAGGGCTGCTCCTGGCCTCGCCGTGGCTGGCTGACCTTGGCAAATTCACTTCCTCCCCGCCTGCCTTAGTTTCCCCATCTGTGTCACTCCGCTCCACCCTCCTTTGTAAAACAAGGCAAGGTCCACTGATGCAGGGCAGCAGATAAGAGGGAGGGAGTTATGTCATTAGTTGCATGGGTAAATTGGAAGTAAATACAAAATCTCAAAGGTTGGCGGGGAAGCGGGCAGAGACAGGCAGGCGGCAGCAGCGCTGGAGCCCTCTCCCAAGCTCTGTCCGCATGGGGAGCCACTAATCCCCCCATTTTCCATGGAAACGGGGTGCTGGGCTGAGCACACCAAAGGGCTGTGTCCTGGGAAGCAGCATCTCCAAGAAGATGTGTGACAGCAGGGCATGAGGGGCAGAGCAGGATGAGTGAAGACATCTGGATATGGCCCCCAGGAGAGCGAAGGCAGGATGCTGCCCGCAGCCCCCGCGTCTGCTGCAGACCGCACACGGGAAAGTAAGAAAGGGGTTTGGGGAAGAGATGCAACAGTGGTTTAAGGGCTGGAGAAAATGTCTGGCACGAACACACCCGGCTCAATCTGCTCAGTCTAATGGAGACAGAGAGAGGCAGCTCGCTGCAATGTCCATGTATCCGAGAAAGCGGGTGGGCCTGGCGTCTCTGAAATCACACAGGGAAAGGCAATGGGAACCAGCTGCTCCAGAGGGAAACAGCCCAGCTCTGCAGCACAGCAGGGGATCAGCGGGGAACAATACCTGGGGAAAAGGGCAGCTTTTCATCACTGGTGTCTCCTGTCCGCTCTGGACAGCCTTTCAAGACAAGCACTTGGCTGGAGCGGGATAAGGCTCAACCAAGGGGCGAGCTTGGGACACCAAGGCTGAGACATGCTGAGCCCTTTGGCTTTAACGCTGGGAACGCAGTCAGACGTCCGTGCTGGTACCTCAGCACCCTGCCTGGCCCTGGCTCGGCTGCACACCAGGGCTGAGCTACCTGCGTAGGGACAGAGACATCCAGGTCCCCTCCCCGTCCCCCACGCCTACCAAGGCTGGAATGAGACAGGACTCAGCAGCCACACAGAGGAGGGAGCCGCGAGTGCCCACGGCCATGGAAAGCAACAGCAGGAACAAGGGAGGTGGGAGGAAAACGGGTCCTGCGCTGCCCTGCCAAGCTCCATCCTCCTTGCAAGCTCAGGCAGCCAAGCCCCAGCTCAGATCCCAGGCCTGCCCCACCATCCAGCTGAGCTCTTGGACTCAAACCACGGCACGAGCACAAAGCCCCATCTGGACCCCTCCTGCCTGTCTCCTTGCCGGCATGCATACACGTCGGCTCCTGCCGCCTGATCCCACTCCCACCCCCCAACCTTTGCTGGTCCCACAAATCCTACGTGCAAGTGGCTCCACAAAAACATGAACAATGGGTGGGAGAAGGAGCATTTTGTGGCTCCCGCAGGGCCTGGGTAAACAGAAACAGCAAAGCAAGGAGAGACCGTGGCCTGGCTGAGACACGGGAGCATCCATTATTAAAGAGCCATATCCACGCCTGACATTATTAAATGCCGCCTTCTGCTCCGAGGTGCTGCCGCATGCTCTGAGCCAGAGATCAATAGCAGGAACCCGGCCAGCGGAGAGGCCACAGCTCCGTAGGGGCAGGTGGGAGCACGGAGGAGAGGGACCCCTCTGCATGCCTGCCACGGCCCCTCGCAGGATGCCTCTCTTGTGGCTGCAGAGGAGCTGGATCTTGGGGGTCTCTCTGCTGAGTGGGGAGCAGCGGCAGGGCTGGAGAGGGACTCCAGGGTCCTGCTGGGTCATGGCCATCCAGGTGTGCTGCACATGGGAGCGTGGTCCCACGCAGGGGACACAGCACAGCATGGCCCAGGACCTCAGTGACTCTGGTGGGAGGTGGTGGGGGTCCTGCCCAGCCCAAAGGTGGTCTTATGGGCAGTCCTTGCCCAACGGCTTGTGGCCCCTTAAGTGATGCCCAGGATGAAAACAACATGTGCACACACCTCCCGTTGAATGCTGTGGCAGCGGGGCAGGGCACAGCCCCTTGGCATGGCAAGGTACTGTCACCATGCACCTCTGCCACACTGTTGGGACCCTGAGCGCCCCCACCAGCACCCCTAACCAGGGTGCGGGCCACACACGGGTGCCCCCGCTCTGGCAGTCCCAGAGAGGATGGAGGACAAAGGCAGCTCCAGGCTCCAAGCTGGGGACCTTCCCCCGCGCTGCTCTGCAGCATCACAGCCCTCTCCCGGAGCCGGTGACCTTCGGGAGGCTCCCGTGGGGTGCTCCGCACATCTACCTGCCCAGCACAGGCTGCAGCAGGCCCAGCAAGGCTGGAAATCACCTCGGACCGGCTGTGAACACCGCCTGCATCCCCTGCCACAGGCACACCCTGGGGCTGGTAGTGTCGGGGCTTTTGACAGGGGTCCCTGGGGCTGGGCTGCCCACCACCCCACGGGTGCCCGGACCCCCCCGCGACCCACGCCGCATCGCTTCGGAGCGTTCATCCTTCCCGGGCTGTAAACAGAGCCGGCGCTCCCCTCCCCCTGCACGGAGGGATGGAGGAACAACACCCCCGGCGGGGACGGGGCTCCCCGGCATCCCAGGTCCCCGCCGCACGGCACCGCCTCGTACCGCCCCCACGACCTCGCCCAGATGCCGGGGCTGAGGGGGGGGCAGACCCCCGAACCCCGCCCGGCCAGGGATGCGTGGGAGCCGCGCCCCCCGGGGGATGCCCAAACCCGGCGGGATGCCTCGGGGACCGCCATCCCCGCTCCCGCCCCGCACACCTTAAAGACCTCGGAGAAGAAGCCGGCCCCGATCTTCTCGCAGTAGAAGTCGTCGATGCGAGCCAGGGTGGAGACGGCGCTGCGCAGCGCCCGGTACGAGGAGGGCCGCAACCGCCCGCAGCCCGCCCAGGGCCCCGCCGCTTCCCCTTCGCCCTCCCCGGGCCGTCGCGGCAGCTTCTCCCACTCCATGTCGGTCCCGCCGAGCACCCCCAGCGCCATTCACATCCCCGCCCGGGCGGCCCCGCGGCCGGGGCGCCGCCGCCTTCCCTTCCCCCGGCCCGGTCCGGCGCCGGCCCGGCCCCCGGGGCGACGCTGGCGGCGGCGGCGGCGGCGGCGGCGGCGGCGCGGGGCGGGCGGCGCGGCGGGGCGCACGGCGCTCATGGCCCGGCAGGGGCGCCCCGAAGCCCCGCCGCGGCCCGGGGCTGCGCCTCCACCGCCCCGAGCGCTGGCACCGGCGGGGCGGAGCCGGGGCGGGGACAGCCCTTAACTCCTTGGGACCCGCCGCCGCCGAGACCCGCCGGAGCATCCCTGCCCCGCACCGGGGGGGGGGGGGGGCAGCGGCGGTCCTGCACGCCCCGATGTCCCTGGGTGGCGAGCTGGCATCTCTGTATGCGCCTGCATGGGCTACGGGGACCCGAGCTCCCGGTGCCCGGCTCGGACAGACCCCATGGACACGGTGCTCTGATCCTCCTCTGCCCCGGGCCCCGCCTGGATGCTCCTTGGAGCCGTGGGTCTCTTTGTCCCCTGGGTCCCACCGGGATCACATTGTAAACGCAGGACTCTTTCTCCTCTGAGCCCTGCCTGGATGCTCCTTGTAGCTGCGGGACTCTCTTTCTCCTGATAGCACCCAGTCCCTGAGCAGATGGACCGAGGGCACGGGGATCTGATCTCCCCATATATCCAGCCCCACGCCATGCAAGGATCATGGGTCCAATTCCCCCTGTACAGGCAGCTGCTGCCAGGATGGGCCCCACTGGTACAGGCTCGGATCTCTCCTCACAGCCATCACCAGGCTGGATGGATGCTGTGGATGGGGAGCTCTGATTCTCCTCGTGCACCCACCCCTGCCTGGAGGGTGTCCCGGGGGCTGTGGGACCTGTCCTCTGGAGGAGCAGGGAAGTGTAGCCTCTCAGTGACATTATGCCCAGTGCCTCTTGCACCCCTCCACGTTTCTCCTTTTCCTGAGCTCTGCCACTTCTCCCAGGTTTCCTCCTGCTTCCTGCTCCCTCCCAGGCCTTTTCCCTGCTCCGTTGCTGATCTGTCCTGTCCTTCCTGCCCAGGGACTCTCTGCAGCTGGATCTGCCCTTACTTTGTCCCACACATTTCGCTGTTGCTCCCCTTGGCATCCTGTGCCGGCCCAGCCCTGCCCCAGCTGCCTCCCCGGGTGCTGCCACAACCCTCCTGTGCCTCCCTGCCGCTGCAGCTACCCTGCATCTGCCTTGCTCCAGCTGTTTCCCTGTGCGGTACGGCTGGCTCCACATGCCCTGCACCTCCCTAGCTGCTTTCCTTGCTGGGAAAAGCAGCCACATGGAGTGTCTCCTGGTGTGGCATTTTTTTGGCCAGTGCTTGGCTCCAGGTGCCACCAAACACAGCATAACCATCACAGACCATGAGCCCTGGGTTTTCTTCCTTGTCCCAGGAGGGAGAATAACCCTGTGGGCTAGAGCAGGGGAACTGAGCCTCTGACTTCTTTACAGTGGGAGCAGCACCCTGCCCCCTGAAATACATGGTATTTACACTCTTCCAGGTCCACAGGAGGGAGTGGGTCTGTGCAGGGCAAGTTTCCTACATGGGCGGAGGCAGAGCCTGGGGACAGGGGTCTGCCAGTCCCTGTCTTGTGGGGTCTGAGCCATCCTTTTCCTCACCAGTTCTGCTCCAGCCCAGTGTCTCTGCCTGCCAGGGTGATTGATGGTGTGTGCCACAAAGGCTGCTGCAGCCGTGGGGAAGCGTGCCGTGCAACAGGCCACATTCTCAGGCTTCCCAGGCCTCACGTGTCTGTCCCACTGACAACAGCCCGACAGAATGACAGGAGCAGCTTCATGGGCCTCCTGTGATGGGTATGGAGGAGAGACCAGTGTCTGTGTGTGGGGACGAGAGGCTGCAGGCTCTGCCTTTCCACCGCGATGGCCAGCTGCAGCTGCTCGAATGGCAGTGGGTGCCTTCCCTGCCTTCCCAGGCTCAGCCCTCATACCCGAAATCTGAGCACCCTGCTGCACCCACAGCCCAGTGACCAGTTCCTCAGTGGTGTAGGGAGCTGCTCAGAGGAGCAAAGCCAGCTCAGCTGGGGCCAGAAGGAGAGTGAATGTTGCCTCTCCCTCTCCCTTGAGCACACATGAGCAGCAGCCCCCTGAGGGTCAAGGCACTGCAGCAGAGATGGGGAGCTCTGGCGAGGCATCTTGCAGAGAGAAGCTCAGGACCACTGCCTGTTCAGGGCTCCTGCTGCTTACAAGTGACTGGGTTTACATCCAATTAAGTTGTAATGGATAAATTAGAGCCCTGGAGACGGCCCTGACTGTGGAAATTGCTGCTGCAGGATTTACAGTCCCTTCTCTCATCAGCGCTGGTAACTCTACTGTGCTATTTCCACCATGCTCTGTTCCTGCCTGGCACAGCAGAGTTGATCTGAGACATGGCTAAAGGTCCCCAGTGCCTCAAATGCCTCCCATGGTGCAGGCAGCTGGGTGCAAAGTCAGGCTGGGCTGAGCCTGCAGCAAACCCTGAATTAAGCTCCTCAAGCCCTGATGAGGAACAGCAAGAAGGAGGTCTCCCTGGCTGTGCTCTGCTCCTGTGGAGCTCGAGCGGGGAGAGCAAGGGGGCTTCGCCCTCTTTGCCCTTCTCCGTCTGCGCTCTGCACCCTCCCCCTCTCACAGGGAGAAGGCTCAGGGATCAGTAAACACTTTCTCCCTGCCTGCTGGGGACGGTGCATCACCCAGGCAGAGCAGGGGCGAGAGCCTTCAAAGAGCCAAGGGAGGCGGGTGCTGGAGAGGGGCAGGGGCTGGGGGTGTCCTGCAAGGATCAGGGCACACCACGGCCGTGGGGTGGCCAGGCTGCATGCAGGGCAGTGAGGGATGCAGGGGGGCTTCCACCCAGAAAACCTGGTGCTCGCTGTACCCCCACCTCTATTCCACACCAGCACCTGCGGCACCGGGTCCTTGCAGCCCAGCTCTGGTTGGGATCAGCCAACAGTAACCCACCCTGACTGAAGGCTGGCCCTGCTCAGAGTCCTGGAGCCAGAACTGGAGCAGTCCCCTCCTCTGCGCCCATGTACAAGAGCCCAGCCATACCTGAGGCTTCCTCTCTGCAAAGACTCAGGAAAATTAATGGCTGCTGCTGCGGGGGGTCCAGGGACAGCTGTGGGAAGTGAGGCTGTGAAGCTGTGCCAGAGCAGGCGCCAGGTTTCGCTGCAGGAGGGTTTTCCAGCCTGGAGGGGCTGTGCAAACCCAGAGGTGAGCAGGACAAGGAGCATCATTTGACTCAAATGACTCCCTTTGATGCTGTCTCCCAGAATGTGGGTGCAGCCTCTTGGTCCCAGGTGTCCTCTCTCCTCCTGTCCCCTGACAACCTCTGCTCTTTTCCCACATAACCACACATCATCCAGCAGATCTCCACACCTGCCCATGTCCTGCATGTTCCCCAGCTCCCTGCTTATGAGAGGGCCAGTCCCTGACAAACATCTCCCTCTTCTGCCCCATAGGAAACAGGAGAGGGGGCACAGCAGGGTCTGTTGCAACCTGCTGGGAGGCCTGGTCAGTGCAAGGAGCCCAGAGTACATGGGAGAAGGTCCCAGCCCCAGTGGTTCGTGTGCAATCTGGTTATGCCCAACAGCACACGGTACAGGTGATGGAGCAGGACTACATTTCCCAGCGCACTGTGTGTTGCTGAGCTCAGCGAGCGCAGGGCCATGGATGCTCCCTCCCTAGCACCATGGCTGCAAGCTGCAGCAGCCCACCTCCAGCTGCGAGCAGGGACTGGTAAGGTCTCCGCTGTGTAGGCATGTTTCTGGCCCCCCTGTTCCCTTCCCAGCACTCCAGCTGCAAGGCCAATGCGGGGCTGCCTGCAGCAGGAGGGCTGCAAATATTTGTTGTGTCATTAATTTTCTGTGAGCAGGGTCAGCACAGCACCTGGCAGCATTTGCTTGCTGCCTCCTGTTATCTCCTGTCGACGCTTCTCATGCCTGGGTGCCGGCACCGTGACATCTGTGGAGGCAGCATCCGCATCCCATCCCTGTCTCTTAGTGCTGGGCAGTGATTTCAGCTTCCTGCTCTGCTTCTCCTCAAACAAGCCCCGGTACCCCTGCCAGGGTGCACAACAGGGTGGCAGCTGGTGCCTGAGCCCAGCTGAGTGCATACCTGCTGGAAGCCCTGTGGGCTGTGAATTTGAAAACGTTGAGAACACTGATAAAACAAAAGCAACCACCACCTCTGAAAAGGAGGGACAGGCAGCTCTGGCCGTGCCTGTAACACCTGTGACCCATGGTGACGTGACATGCAGCCATGTGAGCACAACAACATCCTTGCAGTGAACCAGCACTGCAGAGAGCTTCACTGGTCACCAGGAGCTGGTCACCTTGTGCCAAGCAGGTAGGGACAATGCTACCACCTCCAGCATCTCCCACCCTGCTCCTGAACCAGCCTGAAAAACTTATCTCCCAACACCTGCCATTCTCCCATCCCCCAAGGCTGCCCAGCAGGTAACAGGGCTGCTCCTTGTCCTCTTGACCTGACCGTGGGAAATGGGGCTTTCATCATCTCCACACTCATCCCAGGAGGCTGTGCCAGCCTTGCTCCATCTCCTCCATCTTGCCAGGCCATTAGTAATACTCCCCAGCCACAGCGAAGCGTCCCTGAAGTGCTTGTGGTTCTGCCAGACGTAAGCCAGACGTAAGCCAGGAGCAGGGATGCCAAGAACCTGATCTGGTGGGCTGAGCGGGACCACATCAGAGCCGGTCCAGGACCGGTCTCGGCTGAGCTGGTGGGAGCAGCCCTGTGACCCACGGCACCAGCTGCAGGAGAGCAGGGCAGGGAGCAGGGCTGAAAGTTCTCAGTGGGTCTTGGCGTATGGCTCTGGGGGAAGAGCCTTCGCCTGTGGTTCATCGCTGCACTTTGATCTGCACGACTTGATGTTGCTGCAGAAGCAGCACAGCAATGTGGAGGGAAAGGCCGGTGAGGGCATGCATAGCTCAGCACAGTGCCTGCCAGCGACCCTACAGAACAAACCCACATGCACAGTCCGCCCTACATTAACAAACCAACATCCTCAGCCTTGCCCTGGTTTCCTTACCCATCCCAGAGCTGACAAAAGGAAAACCTTCTGGAGGAAAGCAATGCATCAGGTTGGAGAACCATTCTCCTGTGAGCTCTGAGCTTCTGTTCGGGACGGGCACATCCCATCCCAGCCACAGCAGCATGGGTGAGAGAGATGTTCCCAGTCCCTCCTGCTCTCCTGCCCCCAAGTAGAGACTACGGAGCCCTGCTTATTCTCCCAGATGCCCGAGCAAGAGGTAGGTGCTGCAAGGGGCTCCCCACCCCCGAGCCAGCCGTCACTCAGACTACACCTGAGTAACTCCTCGGCCTGAGCATGGTCCTGTAATCGTCCACACCGCTCGGCTGGTTCCCTGGCACAGTTTTTGTCCATGCTAAATAGGACAGGTTCAAGGGAGGTCATGGGTCAGGGCCACTCCCAGGAGGAAACAGAGACACGGCCACCTCCAGGCAGAGCGGAGAGTTGAGCTGTGTGCCTGTCCTCCTGTGGCTGCTGCCTTCCCCTTTGGCTTCCCCTCTCTGTGCTGGGGCACAGAGGAGCAGGGTGATGGTGCTGGGCTTTGGATGTCCATGGGAGCCTTTCGCCTGGAGGTCACTGGTGCCACCGCCATGTTTAGACAGTGATGCTCTGTCCAGGTGTGGGAGGGGCTGGAAAGCAGAGCATTCACTCTCTGTGCACCAGCAAGGACAGGAGCTCCCTATGAATGGGGGCACTTCCCAGCCCTTTCCCTTGTCCCCGAGCCCTGTCCAGACCCTGTCCAGGCAGGGCAGGCTGAGGCAGCACAGGCTGGAGCATGGCCCAGCGTGGGGAGAGAAGGCAGATACGCTGTGTTCGGTGTGGAAGTCACCGTCGTGCCTCTGCTTGCAGCTGATTCAATCACAGCCCTTTATTGCTTCTCCCAGCTGTTGAAAACCTCATTAGGTTTACCGAGCTCCATAAGCAGCGCTGCCAGCCTTTCTCATCTCCTGCTCTCTCCCATGAGTCAAGGCACCCTGACCTCCAAGGAAGTGCATCAGCACGCTCCGTGGGGCCTGGGCCGAAAAAACGTCCTGCACCCTGGCATATGTGGATGGGTCTGGCACAGGCAAGGTGTGCCAGGGTCTGCCACGAAGAGAAGGGCAAGGAAAGGAGGTGTGGTGCTGTTCTACATGGGGACATCTCTACAACACAACACAATGAGGGAGCAAGGGCTGTCCACACACAGACACCTTGTACCCCAAGGTGGGAAAAAAATCAGGAAGGAGAGTGGGTCCTATTGAACTACGTTAGTGTCAAACTTGAGGCTGATGGTCCCAGGCCAGCAGCAGTAGAAGCAAATGGTACTTGAGCCAGGACAAGTGGTGGTAGTGCTGCCTTGACCTGGGATCTCTGCTGGCTCCAGCGAAAGGTAGAGCTGAGATGAATGGGGCAGGGCTGTGATCCTGCTGTGCCCTGCACATTGGAGCCCTGTTCCCAGGCAGCACCTGCATGCCACCGCAACACGTTAATACCTTTGATTACTGTGGCCTAATTTCTGTCCACCTGTGTCATGGGTGGCTGGTCACCCCACCCTGCTGAGCCCTTGTTCTACAGTGGCTGATTGCACCAGCACTGGACAAACTGGTCTCCTGGGGTAACTACAGCCAGGAAAGACCCGGTGCTGCAGGTTGTGGGTGAGCCAAGGGTGTCACCACCGGTCCAGCACCTGGCTTTAAGTCACACCATGATGCACGGCGAGTCCTTTCTTATGGGACTAAGCATCCACCCTCCCTCCCCACTGCCTCCCACCTGGGAACCTGCCTCCCCAGCCTGCTTGTCTCATGGCCCTGGGCTCTGCAGGATTTCTGCTGGCCAAGGGGGAGCGGGTCAGGCTAAGTTGAGGGGTTTCCCATGGGAGGTTGTCACATGAGATGGGACCTTCCCTTTGCCCCCAGGTCAGCGGCGGTGCTGCTGTAGGTCTGCTCAGGGTCTTCCCCTTGGCTTGATCCTGGGCTGGAAACGCACGTGGCTTTATGCACGTATTTATACAACAAAGGGCAGCTGCTCCCTGGGCTCTGGGCACCATGCCATCCTCACCACTCTTACTGACTTACCAGGATGCAGTGCTCTCCTCCCTCCTTCTCCTCCACCTGCCCAGCCTTTGTGGGGAACCAAGTCACGCCAGGACAAGCCTTCGTCAGAGGCTGAAGGTTGGGTGAAGCAAGTAGGCTCCTAGAGCGTTCTGCAGGGCCACACACTGAGCAAAAGGGTGAGCAGGGACCTTGGCTTTCTGGTGCCCCATGTGTGATGGAAGCTGCTTTGGGGAGGCACAGCACTCTGCTGATGGCAACCGCACAGCCAGGACATGGACAGACATCCTGGGATGGGTCAGGAGGGAGCTGTGCCAGCTCAGGGTCCCCCTGGCAGCAGCGATACCTCCTCCAAGGCATCACTGCTGCTGCACCAGGCATGGTGATGGGGCCGTGCAGCCCCCAGAAGACTAGCTAACACCACCAGCTGTCCCACCTTCCCACCTCCACCAGGCCACTGGCTCCAATTCACTGGGGAAACAGCTACTTGGCTTTTTCTTCCCTATTCATCTGGTTCCTTCCGGGCTCAGGATATTTTGGGTACTTCTCTGTTCCCAGCTACCCCGGGTGGCATAGGCGGTTCCTCAGGATTTGCTTTCCTCTGGAGAGAGAGGACAGGCAGAGAACTGAAAAGGGGAAATGCCAAGCCCTTTATTTAAGACCTGTGTATGGAAGGAGAGACTCATGACTCCACCAAACACATGCACTCCATCAGCTGCCTATAAGAGAGCTGTGACATTGGGGCCAGCACATGGAGTTGGGTGGAACATTTGAACAGGAGCAATGTAGAGAGGCTTGTGCAATGAAGGAGGTGCAGGGCAAACGGTTTGTCTAGGAGATAGAGAGCTGCTTCACTCAGGCAGAGAGAGAGACCACAGGCACAACATGCTGTCCCTGCCAGCGGGCAGATGGGGGGATGTGGGTATGAAACACGAAGGCAGGAAGAGCAGGTCGGAAGTATTGGTCTTGGTGCAGAGAGCCTGCACTGAAAGTGGCACCTTCAGGCAGCAGGGTTGCAGAGGAAGCCAGTCTGGCCTGAGATGCTGCTTCAAATCTTACAGTTCCCACCTCCTGGCCTTAGCCAGGTTCCCTGTCCAAGAATCAGGGTGGGATGTGCTGAAGATGGCCCTGGGGATGGGGGCAGGAACAGCTAGACCAGATGTGGAACGGCTTGGAGGTCAGAGCTGGAAACCCCATTTCTGAGCACATCTTCCTCAAACCAAAACGCAGCATCCCACACCCCTCCAGCCTTACTCCACCCTGCTCCCAGCTGCAAACTGCTTATGTCCAATTTTGTGTGCTAAAAATATCTTTCTGGGCAGTCAGCAAGTGCGCAACCAGATGGGAGAGGGCGAGTCTGAGAGCGAAGGGGAGTGGGGGTGTATTTGGGGTAGGTGTGGGCTGTAGCACAAGGCCAGACGGGCCTGGGCAGGCTGGGTGGGGGGCCGTGGGCTGGCTGGCACTGCAGACGGACATGCAGAGAGCCTTGCTTGGCGTGGGTCCATGCTTCTGGGTAGCGGGGCATGGCAGGGGGACACGCACAGATGGGCTCAGAAAGGTGGGGAGATGCTGGCTGTGTAGAGCAGGCAGCAGGTCCTGCTCCCTCCCCTGGAAAGAGGTTGCTGCAGCAGCCAGAGCAGAGGGAAAGGAGGGATGGTTATCCATGCCCCAGGCTCTGCCACAGCTCTGCCCAGCACGCAGAAGTGCCCTCCTGGGACCCCTGCACCCTGCCAGGCTTTCCCCGTCACTTCTCCATTCTCAGTCCACCTGTCCTGAGGGAGGCCAGGCCATGGGCAGGCCTGGCGGCCCCGTAAGCCACCTTGGGAGCAGAGATGGCAGCCTCGGGTGGGCAGTGCCATAAGAGGGAGTCCCTGCCCTGGCTGCTGCTGCCAACTGGGTGATGGCAAAGACGCCCCAATGCCACCCCTCTCCCAGGCCAGCACAGCTCCCTGCAGACCTCCCAGGTGTTTTGCTGGGCCCAAGGCAGACTGTGATAACCCATCATGACCAGGCTGTCACCCTGGAGGGATGCCTCTGCACCCCACTGCTACTGGGGCTCCCCTTACCCTCCTTCTGCCCATAGATCTGGGGTTCTCCTCCCTTGGGGAGTTGTGCTGTCGGGAACCAGGATGTCTGGGTTTTAACTTCACCTTGGGGAAGGGGCTGGAGAGTTCCTACGTTCAGAGTGGCATGGTGCATTGGCCTTTGTCCCCCTGATGGCACTGCAAGATCCCTGTGTGGAAGAAGGTTCAGGGCTGGTGGGGCTGGGCAGGTTGCTGAAGGGGTAAGGAAGACCACCCAGCAGGGCTCGGGGCTGGGCTGTAGCTGGGATCCCGTGGGCTTTTTCCAGCTCTCCCTGCCAGAATTACCTCTGGGCTCTGGCAGCGCAGGCTGCAGCCCTGACTGAGGCAGACGCTGCATCCTGGAGAGGAAGCAGCAGCATGTGGGGAGCCAGCCCCCCAGATCCCACAGGGTCATGCGCTGGTGCTGTGCAGGGAGCAGACCCCTGCCTGGCCATCCCGGGGCTGGATCTGACTGGGTTACCCTCCCTAGGCCTGATCCTGACCCACCACCTTCGTGATAACCCTGCTCTCAGCCCACCTCCATTGCCATGGCTGTGTCCGATGATTTGTAGGTATGCCCCACACTGGGCTCCCTCAAGGAAAGGTATAGGGTAGGGACAGGGATAAGCCCCAAATATATTTCTGTTATTTGTGAGGTCTGACATAGGAATAGACTTTACTGTAGGGGAATGTGGTGGATATGTTAGCAGTGCTTTCCATAAGGCCTGATGCTCAAAAGCCACAGCTAGTTCTCCTTTCCTTGTGGTTTTGTGGATGGTTTTGAGCCCTCAATGTTCTTCTCTATTAGAAGTAAAACTGATTGTAAATTGCAGGTGATTTCGTTTCTCTGTCTTCAGTCTGAAGGTCTGAGTCCTGTTAGTTCATTGATGATTGAACTGGACCTTCAGGAAGCAGCCCATTAATCATGTTTACAGTGATCAAATCAACTGCCTTGGGGCCTCAGCACCATTGAGAGGAAGGTATGTGGCTGGCTGGCTTTATTATGTGCAAAAATGTACACATCGGCTGTATGCTATAGCAGGAAATCTGTATTAGAAAGCATCTAAGATGCATTGAGACGGCTTTGTGAGACTTCGTCCTGCTGCAAAGGCTAGAGCAGCGTAGGCAGAGTATGCACAGCCCAAACGCGATGTGCTCTTGGAAGCGCCGTGAGTGGTCTCCCAGAGCTGTGTTATCCCAAAAGCGGGGTCGTTCGCCCGGTGTGCAGACGCCAGTTAACACACAGAGCCGAGCTATTTTATTCCTTTCGTATTTGCGCAAAGAGGGGTGCTGGGTGGCGGTTCCACAAATCTAGCACACCTTCGTACAAAACTACAGCGCATTTATCCTGCTATGCGGTTAGTATAAACCTGCCCAAATTTACACTTATGGGTTTATGATTAACATTTCAAACACTATTGGTTTACTGTATTTAAATTAGCCTCGCCTGCTGTGCAGATTAGCACACATGCTCCTTTCAGGTGTGGGGGGGCAAGTCTTTTTGGTCCTGAATTGAGTCGGTGGTTGCGATCCCCCCTCACCGCATTTACCTTTCACCCAGTTACTGCAGTTTTATCAGACTTCATGTTTTTCTGGCCACCATCCAGTCTTTGGTGCCAAGATGTTCCCTTTTATCAGTCGAGTAGCTCTTCTTCAAGGGTATAGCTGTTAGTTTTCCCCAGTTCGTTAATTAAACAAATACTTTTTTATCCTTTAGCTCCTTCCCAGATTCCTTTCTCAGAGCACAGGTGGTTCGTATTTTTGCTCAGTGGAAAATTTTCACTTTCCGCAGGATATCAGCTGGAGCTCATCACCTCCCGTTGATCATGCCATGCCGAGTTTGGATTCACGAGTTGCTGTGTGACTTGACAGTCCCTTGGAAACCTGCTCTCATTTGAACTCTGCTGTGTGATTCCCAGTGAAGTAAGGCATCGTCAGTTGAACTAGCAGCTCTAATGTTAGGCTGTGTAAGAGCTAGGCATATGACTGAGGACGCTGGCTTTCAGTATTTCTTCAGCATTTTTCTAGTGCATGCTATACAGCAAGACACCAAATCTCAAAAAATGATGAATTTCTAAGGAGGAAAAGGCCAAACACAGGTTGCTAGGCTGGAGTGCATTTCAGGATAGGGAAAAAGAAAACAAATACATCAGCTGCAATAGGAAACCCCTTGCACTACATGGGCATTTTGGAAGCTTGGATGTTTTCTTTCACTGTTTTTGCTCCTTTCATATAGCAAAGAGAGGCAGTGAGAGTGTCTATATCTAATGCTGGGATTTTATGAGGACGTTACCCAGTGAGTGCTGGCTGTGGCCATTCTCCTGGATGCTTGCAGCTTTGCTGGCTGCCCCGGGACAAAAAAAGCCTGGTTCCCAAAGCCCAGGGAACTGCCAAGAAAACAGGGAGGACATGATTTGTTGCTGCTGCTCCTCTTGCTGCAAGCTTGCTAGAAGGCTTTACCCCATTAATCTCACAGCAGCTGTATGTGAGACAGCTGGACTTCATGTACTGATGTTCCTGAATGGATCTTAGGAGATACCTAGCTTCCAGAAACCCTTCAGTGTTGCTGCTCTACTAGGGTAATGCAGATACACCAAGCACTGTCCTGCAGTGCTGAGGACTGTGGTTCCTAAGAAAGGATCTGCCATGGAGCTCTGGGCCAACCGATCCCTGCCGAGTGGTGAAGAGCACCCTGGGTGACAGCACCCATTCCCAGAACACTGGTTGTGTTGGACAATAGAGCAACCATGCTCCTCTGTCCAGGGAAACAGAGAGAGAAAGGCTGTATAAACCACAGAGTTGAAAGAGGAGCTGCCCAGGAGAGCTGCAACAGCACGGGGAGCCAGGACTCATGGAAGCTTGAGGCCATGCAACAGTCTGTGAGCTGGAAAGGGGCTCAGAGAAGAGCTTGGTGATGGTGTCTTCAGGGACAGGAGACTGGGGGAGCGTGAGGGAGTCAGCCTTGGGGTTATGGCCCAAAACGAGGAGTGTCCAGGGAATTCCCTCCCATACCCAAAGACCTCATCTGGCCTAGCCAGGGACAGGAATAAGTCTTCTCCATCCAGCTCCAGGAAGACCCTTTCACCCCCAGTACTGTGTGTGCTGTCCATGTCAAGGCGCTTCACATCCTAGAGGGCACCGAGAAAGTGGAGCTCAGAGCAGGGTAGGAGGAAAGGTTTGGAGGAGAAGGGAAACAAGCCTGATTCAGGAGCTTGTCAGATCTGGAAGGTCTATTGGTGGGGTTCAACAGCAAGATTGTTGCAGCTGGGTCAGTTCAAGGTAGTAAGTAGAGAGATTTCAAGGCAAAAATGATGCATGATGAGAGCACCCTGGGATGGGCTTGGGCAGGTGAACCGGGCATGTTTTCCTCAACATCCACCACTGGATCTGGAGGGAGAGAGGAGTGAGGCAGACCTGAGAAGGTTTTGGAGGTGTTTGTGGGAGCAGGGCTACGGGGGCCTGAGGTAGCCAGCAAAAAGGCTGGACCAAGGCACCCAGGAGACCCCATTGAGCCTGGGCCCACTGCTTGCGGGCAGATGGGTGAGGAGCAGCCTTGTGTCTGGTGGGATGCTCTCTTTGCAAAGAGGAAGCTTTTTGCACCACATGTGATTTCCCTATGTGGCTGTTCCGTTTCTGTGTCTGCACCTCTCCTCCGCTGGGTTACACAGATACCTTTTGCGAGCAGCTCAGACAGAGTCCTACCTAGGGACTTTGTGCCAGCATGGCCCTGCGAGGGCTAGCTCAGGCCTTTCTCCTGGTCCTTGCCCCTCTGCTGCTTGCATGGGGACAGAAGCACCCTGGTCCAAAGAACCAGGGGGGAGCCAAGGAAGCAGGTAAGAGCAGGTTGCGCCTCTTACAGAAAAACTTTTGCTGCTCCTCTACCTGCATATTTGCTATGTGGCTTTACCCTATTCAGCCCACAGCGGCTGTGATGGAGAGGGCTGAAGCTGGTGTCTGCATCAGTCCTGAGACACTCAGGCATCTGTTGGGTTGTGGTGGGGCAAAGCTCTGTTTGGGGTTGGAGAGCAGCAAGCCTCGGTGTGCTGGGAAAGCCTCCACGAGTGTGGGAGATGCAGTGTCCCTCCAGGGAATGGGTAGTGTCCCTGGGAGCAGGAGGTGGCCAGTTCTTGTTGGACGGTGGACAGATGAAGCTGGGGCAATCAAAGCAGCGCTGGCCTTCCTGGGGCAATCTGGGCAGCATCCCTATCATAGAGGAAGGCAGTAGTGGTGTTCAGCAAAGATGTGGGGAGCTGTGAGATAAATCCCTGTGTTAGCTGGGACGCCTGCTTTGTCCTGTAGTCCCCATGGTTGGGGGAGCTGTAGTTCAGTGGGATTGTGCTTTAACAGCATTGTTCTGTTCTTTCTCTGTGCCAGGAGGGCTAGGGGCACCCCTGCATCTCTGCTGGCCTCTTCCTACAGAGACTGTGGGCTTTCCTATGGAGACTGTGCTGTGCCCTGGGGTTGGTGGTACCTGTCAAGGTCCCCATGGGGCACAGCAGGACCCTATGCTCTTTGCACCAGGGGCTAGGGGGCCTGAGGTGTGAGTCATTCTCTCTGCAGGGAAATGGGAGCAGAAGTGGCTTGCCAAGTCACCAGATGGGTCATGAGTCATGTTACCCATCGCTGGTGGCTGAAGGGATGCTGCCCTCCCAGTGATGGGCATCCCTCAGCTATCCAGGGCAGGATGGACCCTGCTCTCCTTGACTCAGCAGCAGCTCCTGCTCCTTTCTCCTGTTCCCCACAGCCCAGACCTGAGAAGCCTTGTCGATAGTCATGGCTTTCCCCTCCTTGGCCTGAGGAGTCCCAGCTGGAGGAGGCTGTGATGGGCTCGGTAGAGGCATTGGCTCTTAGCAGCTGGGGGAGATTTCCTGGATCTGTATCTGCAGAAGAGGCGTGGGGCACCAAAGTGAGGTTCTGACCATTATCCTCTACTGTGCTGCTGGCATCTGCAGCACCGAAGGAGGCCATTGGAGTCTGGATTATGGGTATATTGGCAGAGCTGCAAGCAGGGGCAGAGCTTGCCTCCACCAGCTCCGAGAAGAAAGCCGTGGTGCCAAGCCAAGCCCCTGCAAGGGCTTTTGCTGCAATTGCTGCTCTTCAAGTGTCATCAAGGAATCATGTCTGCCATAGATGCGTGCTTTTTTCACTTTCTCTTTGTGTCCTGTGTCCTTCCTCTTCAGGGATAGCCATCAACATCTGAATGACGCACATGCATTTTCTAGACCAGACCTAGATGACAAAGGCTCGCGTTCCTTGCTGACAGTGCCTCTGGCCCAGTTTTGCTGACCTTTGTTTCTTTCCCCACTGAGGTCTGCACGAGACAGCCTCATGCTCCCATTGCTCCCACTGCTACGTCTCCTCTTGTGCCTTGGCCTTGCCAGCTGTTTCCTCACCAGCTTTTCTTGTTGATTTCTACTCCCTTAGGAGTGTAACCTGCTTGTCACTGTGTCCTCTTGCATTGCAGGTCATTGTCAGCCTCCTGACTGAGCCAGGCTGTGCTCTTACTGCATCCCCCATTCTCCTGTGTAAGGGCGTTTCTGCCTAGCCTTTCAGATTGTAGAGCACCTCGGGGACAGCCAGCTTTTGGGACCTGTTTCCTAACAAGTACCAATAGGAAAAAAATGTTCCTCCCCACAGGTGGAAATCTGCTCTTTGAAGCATGGTTCATTTTCCCACAGCAGAATTCCTCCCTGCTGGCTGGTCAAATGCTTGGTGCTGGGCAGGTAGCCCGGGCTCTGCTGGGGTGGGAAGGATCCTGGATGTCACCCTGGGGCAGGAGCGTGAGGGCATGTGTGCTGCTTCAGGGGGGATTTAATGACAGGAGGGGGAAGGTGCATGCCAGGGATGCCTAACTAGGCTTGGCCTGAGTCAAGGGTTTCAGGTCTGTCAAGGCTTTTGGCTGCTGCAGTGAAGTGTGCGATCTGAGGGCGCTGGGAGGAATCCACCTGCAGGGGGAAGAAGGTTCCATTCTAGACAACACATGTGGGCTCAAAGGATGGATGTGGTGGCCGCTCTCCTTTGTGATGGTGGGCCAGGATGCAGGGTTGAGATGATGGCGTGAAAACCTGCTACCAGATAAGGGAAGTGTGGTGATGCCTCTGTTCCAGTGTAAAAGGGAGGGCAGCCCCACGAGTGCTGGCTGGCAGGAAGCGGGCAGTGGTAGAGACGCATGTAGCTGAAGAGAGGTGTTTCATCCTAATTTAGGGGAGGCCACCTCCTACCGGATGCCTCCTCCAAGGCTCAGTTTGCACTGGGTGAGCAAGTCTGGGTGACACATCTTCTAGTGCAGGACAAGGCAGGCTTATTTTGGGTGAAGTGGCCGGAAAAGGCTGGGTGCATGGAGTGGGGTGTGAGCTTTGCGGCCGGCGCTGTGAACGTAGATGTGGAGGTCTGAGGGCAGGCTGCCAGGGCTGGCAGCTGCCTTGTGGGGGAAAGTCAGGAGGGTGTGCAATGGCAGCAGAGGCCCACTGAGTCCAGTGCACTCCCACAGCCCCTGTCTTTGGGGGAGAGAGCACAGGAGAGAGCAGCATCCACCGGGCTGCTGGATCCCTCTGTCTGGGATCCCTTCACAGCGTGTGGGTGGGCAGGAGGGCCTGCGGGTAACCCTTCTGCACTGCACCTGAGGGTGCTCAGGGGGTCAATGTACCTGGGGTCTGGGGCCTCATCCTGGGAGGTGCTCATCTCTGCCACCCCTCTGAAGCGAGGGGGACCAGCAGCCCGCTGGATGGGACCTCCTCAACCCTGAGGTCGCTGCTGGAGCCCAGTGACCCTCAAGGCTCTCCTGCATGGCCTTTGCACACAGGAAGATGTAAAGCTCCCTCTGACTGGGACCCCAAGCTGCAGTTTACCCCGAACGAGAGCAGCTATGCCTTGAACGATTTGGTGCAGCTGAGCTGTGCTGGGGAGTATGTGCCGTCGGTCCCACAGATCAGATGCATTTCCAGCGGGACCCAGACCTCGTGGAACGAGACTGCCACCTGCAAGGGTAAGCACAGCCCCCCACCACCCTGACCCTGGAGTCCCAAGCTGGCATCAGACAGGGTGATGGTCCAGGAACCAGGGACCTGGATTCCTCGGCTTTCCCCTCCTGTCCTGGCAGTGCCAGGGCACCTTTTGTCTCAGCACCCTGCTGTGGGCAGATGCCAGGGGTCTGTGCTCCTGGGGAGGGGTTCAAAGGCAGGAACCCTTCCTGGCCAGCATCTCCTGCCATCTCATGGAGAGCTGCAGCTGTGAAGCTGGGAGGAGGAGGAATTGCTGGAGGGGTTCAGCTTCAGGCTTTGGCACTTTGTGCTGCTTCTTTCCCTGGGAAGTTCTCTGGGATTTGGGTGAGCTCCGGTGGGAGAGGCTGTCACTGCTGCACTGCTCACCTGGGTGTGAGGGGGGCCAAGAGAATGGGGTCTCAAGCACCCCATGGGTGGGTGAAACCCAGGGGAGGCTTGTGAGTCCTGCAGATAGGGGTGATGATAAGCCCTGTGCCCCTGAGCAGTGCCTGGGCACACGGAGGGAGTCATGTGCGTATCAGGGTGAGCGGTCAGAGTCATGGGGAGGAGAGAGCTGTCCCAACCCTCCTCCCATCACCTCCCAAAAATACTCCTCACCCAATTTTTCCTCTGACAGAAACATGCCAAAGGCCTGTTTGGTGGGACCCAAGACTCCAGATGGCACCAGACCATGGGAAGTACAAAAAGAATGAAGAAGTGACTCTGAGCTGCAACAACGGTTTCCAGCCATCCTTCACCCATGTCAAATGTGCAGGGGGAGTTCAGCCATTGAATTATTCTGGATCTCTAGACAGACATGTGTGGCTGGGGAGGAAAAGCAGTGATGCTTGGATCCACATTGAGGAGAACATAGTGTGCACGGGTAAGCAGGATGTCAGGAGGTGTCTCTTACGGAGCTCTGTGGTCAAATCCTGTCCCTTTCATCCATCTCTGAGCTTCCACTGTCACCGCTGTGGCCAGGGATGCACTTCTGACGCCTGATTGGGGCCACTCAGATCTCCCTGTTTTTGATGCCTGAGACCATTCCCACATTGAATTCTGGCACATCCTTGTCCATCACCTGCCTGGGCAGGCCCCAGCCCTGGCTGACACTCACCCACAAGGAGATCCCCATCCCAACAAGCCTTGTTGAGGGGTCACATCCTGGCAGACGGATGTGCCACCTTCCCCCTCCCTTCAGGGACTGAAGGGATTGCTGGGGATTGCTGATATCCCATCACATACGCCTGCCCCTCCTTGAAATGTCTCACCCCAACTAACACCCACTTTCACTTCTGCCAGCAACGTGCCAAAGGCCTCACTGGGGACGGGGACTCCAGCTGGCACCAGTCCGGGACAATTACAAGGAGAACGAAGAAGTGATGTTGAACTGCCCTGCAGGTTTTCAGCCTTCTTTCACCCATGTCAAATGTACAGGAAAAGTCCTGTCTATCAGCAATGGGAAACCTGCATACATAGATGCTTGGAGTGGAAGGGACAGCAGAGGCAGATGGATCAACATTCAGCCCATGTTCAGCGTGGTGTGCATCGGTAAGGGAGGCATCAGGAGCTCTCCTGGCTGCCCCGCTCTGCCCTTGCTGAGCAGGAACGGGGGAAGGCAGGCTGTGCGTGCACAGGAGGTCTCAGTGCTGAGGAAGCTTCAGGCTCTCTGCCTGCCTGGGGAAATTGGAGGTGCTGCTGAAGGCGGTGTGGAGGCACCCCCTGAGCCTGCCCTGTGCTTGCCTGAGGGTCTCAGCAGGAGGGGGCTGTGGGATTGGGGCATGGGCGGTGACCAACGCTGCCCCTGTCAGGAGGTTCCTGGTGGAGATGCGGTCACGTCCCACCTGGGGAGGAGCGGGGAGGAGTGACTAAGGTTCGCAAATCCTCTCGGTGTGGATTAAGGTGGGCCAACACTCAAGGTCCGTACACAAACACCAGCTACAGTAGGAAGCTTTTATAGAGACAGAGAGGGAGTACAACTATTCGATACCCACCAACCCTCTCACGATTTTATCTACCCCAGCTATGTGGCTAAGCTATGCGGCCTTATGGAAAATCAAGGAAGGCTGTGCAGTACTCTTAACTACAATTTCTCAAACTTGATGACTTCATTACCTTAGAAGAAGTGAAAAAGAGAGAGAGGGAGAGAGAGAAAGAGGGAAAAAGAGGAAAATCACCAGTCCTGGATCCAGCGGTGGACCTGCCAACGGGGGTATTCGGTGGAGAGAGAGCCAGAGTCCCAATTTACAGATTTCAGCCTCTGGACTTCTGGAACCTTCTCTCGTCCCAGTTCCAGGAGTGGTAGAGATACCAGTCGAATTAAGAGGGGTGACCAGTCAAACCAAGAGAAGCGATGCCAGGACCCTCCCCCAGGCAGTGGGTGTGTGGGGGGAATAAGAGGCTTCACAGCCCGCGGGGGCAAGGCCTCCCCGTCTCCACAGGGCTCCCTCCCTCACCCTCACTCCAAGGCACCATCCGGTCCTGGGTTCTAGTGAGTGTCGCTCTGCATTGTGGTTTTAGCACCAAGGCTGTTTGAGACATCTCGTTGTTTTGCACTAGCTACAGGTGCGTGGGTGATATTGGTCTCCCTGAAGGCTTCTGGTAAAAGCATGTGCAGAGAAGACGGGGGCTGTGGTGCTGTAGGTCTGACAGGCATTTGTGGCACAGGTGGCCATAAGCATTGAGTCAGGGTCTGGGGGATCACAGGACTCTGCTCCCTGTGTCCTCTCAGCCCGTGGAGGCAGGTCCAAGACCTGGCCACCTCCTTGTGTGCTGGTCTCCCCTCCCAGTCTCTGCTGTGTGCCATCACTGCAACTGCCAGCTTTTGGGCTCAGGCTTTAGTGCCTTCTCAGGAGGACTCCGGATGTTGTCCTCCATGGAGGATGAACAAGGCACCAGGGTCAAATGTTGGTCCATCAGTCTCTGTGCAGGCTTTGAGCTCCAGCTCCTCCTGGCCTTTCCCGGGAGGCCTGGGGAAAGCAGCGCAGGGCCCTTCTTGCCCTCTGCCCCTTGCCAAGGACGCAGTGCGGGAGGGCTGCTCTATATGGTGTCCTGGAGCTCCATCCCTCGCTCTGCTGTGCCAGGGAAGGGGATCCCCTGCTCCATCCCCTGGCATGCCCTGAGGAGCCACCCTGTGCCCTGCTAATGCCTTCCCATCTTGTTGGTGCAGAGAAATGCCAGAAGCCCCAGTGGGATCCCAGGTTTATCTTTGACCAAGAACAGGGAACCTTCAACCCAAATGAAGTGGTAAAGATGAGATGCCCTGAGGGGTACTGGCCTCCCCCCATGGAGATCAAATGTGTGAAGCTGAACTCAAGGGAAGGCTCCACAATTCCTCGCAGCAGCTGGATTGTGAGGAACAGCACAGGCCACTGGCACCCTGTGGAGGGGAACATAACCTGTGTGGGTAAGTGAGTGAACTAGCCACTCTCCCAGTGCTCTCAGTCTGTTCTCCCCAGGCAGGGAGTGCAGTGCTGCATGTGTCCCACAGTGTCAGTGCCCTGTGCTCGGGGTGGTCAGGGCATGGCATGGGCATTCACTCCAGAGAGAACTGCTGCTGATGCATCCCAGGTTTGTGTCCACAGTGTTGGCAGCTGGGGCACTCAGCACAGCGCTGAGGGGGACAAATCCTTGCTGCTGCATGTAGGGCACCAGGCAGTGTGCCCAGACCAGCCAGATGGGTCTGCCTGGAGAAGAGCACGATAGCTCAGGAGCAGGAGGGCAGGGCTGTGCTCTGGCTGCTGGATTTGTTGGCTAAGTCATTGCTGGTATGAAAGAGACCTGTCACCAGATCAGTTGCTAGCCCCAGGGTGGCAGGTGCAGAGAGGCCACAGGTACTGGCTCTTATGCTCCCACAGTCACTGCAGCACCCAGTGTAGCCCTGGGAATGGTCCAGGGCAGGAGGAAGGTGCAGGCAGTTCCTGAGTGTAGTCTGGGAGAAAGTGGGATGGCCTCATCCACACTGTGCTGGGGACAGGCTAGTGAGGGAACGGTATGGATGATGGAGGCCAGCTGCAAGGCTGGGAGGGGAAGGGAATGAAGTGACCCTCTTGCAATGTTTCTTCCACAGATGTCCTCCAGGTTGTCCCTGGGACCTTGGACATTTCCAGCACCAGCATCAAGCTGAACTGGACCTGCAGGCTCCCTGACGCCTGCCAGAACATTTGGGCCAGGTGCCGGCTGGAAGGGCATTCGTCCCCTCCCTGTGAAGCTGAAGAGGTGAAAGGAGAGGAGATGCTACATGGCCAGGAGGGAACATTCACCTGTCCCCCTCTGCAGCCCTTCACTGTCTACAGTGTCACCATCTCACTGCCGCCCAACACGATCTTGTACACGCGGCTCCTCAGGACGAAGGAAACGGGTATGTTTACATGAAATGTAAAGGCGCCCTTTGCCAGGCAGCTAAACTGGAGCATCCGCTCCCTACAGTGATGGTCCTGGGATCGAGGTTGTTTGGAGCCTGTGGGGCACTGGGGAAGGGGCTGTGCAGGGCCCTGGAGCACAGCACATCCCCTCCTCACTCTCCCTCACCACACCGTTGCTGCTGCTGCAGCACACGCAGCCTTTGTGGGGGACAAATCCTCACTGGCCTCATGCGTGACTCATCCTCCTGTGCTTCCAGTGCCGGACAAACCGGAGAAGCTGTGGTTGGATTCCAGCACAGGGTCCCTCAGGTGGAAGGCGCTGCCCTCCTGCAAAGGGGAAATCATCGGATACCAGGTACCAGGGCACCACAGACTCCCCGCAGTCCCCCTCACCTTGCCAGGCGCCTCCCTGCTTGGAGCACTGTGCGCATAGGCAAGGAGAGGCATGAGCCCTCCTTGGCCAGGCCCCACCAGCTCTCCACTGCTGGTGTTTCTGGTGGGGTCAGCTCCCCTCCTGTCCCCAGCCAGCAGTAGCAGCCCCTCTCACAGAGCTGCCCAGCGCAGGAGCAGGAGCTTGGTGCTGCTCCCCACCAGCTCCCTGTCCTGCCTCTAGCTGAACATCACGGCCAGGAGAGCGCAGGATGGCAGCTTCCTTGAGTTCAAGCAGGTGTCGCTGAACCAGTCTGTCACTCAGTACACGCCACCTCATCAGGCGCCTGGAAGCAAATACACGGTGACAGTGCAGGGCCTCACGGCGGCTGGTGCTGGAGCTGCGTCGCTGCTGGAATTTCAAAGCTACGTCTCGGGTAATGATTGTCGTGCCCTGTGTCTGGCTGAGGTGGCCTCCCTGGGAGCGACCAGCGCCAAGGTCGGGGCCATTGCTGGCGCACGGTCCAGGCTGTGGCACCCACTCCTGGCTGTGCATTAGTTGCAGGACAGCTGCTGGGCCCGTGGCCTGGGTCGGCGGTCACGGTGGTGGTTGCGCTGTCGCTGCTGGTCCCCTTATCTGCGGGGATCCTGTGGTTTGTGCTGTCCAGGTGAGTAGTGTGGAGACTTGGAGTCGCTGCTGTGCCTCAGGCCATGCTGTGCTGTGGGGTGGCTGGGGATGGAGAGGGGGTTCCCCCAGCTGCTGCCACCCTTCTGCAGGCGCGGCAGATGCAGCTGGCTGGTCCTACCATAGGTCAGCTGTAGGGCTCCTGGCTGGGCTCACAAGCACGTTCCACGGGGCTGGCGCAGGGACCGTGTGTGCTAAGAGACCTCCTCCCTTGTTGCTGCCGCTGCCGCTGCTGTCCCCTGGGGTGTTGATGGGCAATGCCCGCCAGCTCGCGAGGGCCCAGAGGGAGGGTGTGCGGAGCCCTCCACGCCGCTGCGGCTGGGTTCAGCAGGGCCCTGGGCCACGTCAGCCTCTCCCCCGACTCAGGACTGCCCTTTGCCTTCCCAGGAAAAGGAAGGCCTTGGCCAGCAAAGCCGAGGAGGATCATTACACAGGTAGGGTCCCCATCGCAGAGATGGCTGTAGGGCTGGGGTTGGAGCTGGGAGGGGAGCAGGTCTCTTGCAGGAGAGCCCGTTGCCATCCTGCGGTGGCGGCAGGCAGCCCTGCTGGCTCTGGCCGACCTGCCAGAGCAGCGTGTCCCACAGCTGCTATCCCCAGCCCAGAGCCTCCTCCGCCTGCCTCTTCCAGCAGCTGCTGGCTGGGTCCCTCAGGCTGTTTCTGTTGTGTTGTCCTCCCAGAGCTCCAGCCCTATGAGAACTCGGATAAGTACTGCGTGATCAAGAAGACTCATCTGGCAGAGGAAGATGCAGGTAGGAGGTGGATCGCCCTGCCTCTGTTCCCACACCTGGCAGGGAGAGGGTGGAGAGCGGCAGCTGTGATGGTGTGAGCTCCGCACGCTGCCGAGGACACGCAGCAGCCTCTGCCCCGCGTGCCCTTGGTCTCCACAGGGAAAGGTGGCCAGGCTGGAGAGCCGTTTGCCCCAGCCCTTGCCTGTCCTGGAGTTCCCAGGAGACAGAGAGAGCAGTGAGGGAGAGGAGAAGATGGGCTGGACGTCCGAGGCTCAGTGCCGATGGCACTTCCCACAGCCCCTTCTTGAGGCTCGGTCCTGCGCCACTGGAAGCAGGACCTCATCTCGCTTGTGGTGGGTTATGGCTCCCCCTCAAATTTGCTCCCTCATCAAGCTCCAGCTTCCTCTGTCGCATCCTTGGGAGCAGCCCAAGGCCTGGGACGACCTGCTTGTGCCAGCAAGGACGTGTTCTGGTAGTCCTCCAGTGCTGTGGCAAAGCCATCTGACCCGCATCCTGGTGCCTGCAACTGTCCTGTGAGACCGAATGCAGCTCGCTGGGCCCCAGCCCCTTTTTCCCCACTCCGTGTCCCCAAATCCACCTAAAACCCTGGCCTCTGCTTGAGTTTGGCCCACCGGCGCTGCCCTCGCAGCTGTGCTGCTGTGTCCAAACAACCAATAAATTGTTGTGGCTTGCAGGGGCTGCCTGCCCTGCGACAGCTCCCACCTTGTCGTGCTTCCTCCCTGTTTTGTGTGTGAAAGCCCTGTCCCGATGAATCTTCATGGAGGAGCTTGGACTAGGCTTTTCCAGCCCCGGGGAAGCACACCTGAGAAGCTGCGTGCTGCCAGCACAACGCTTCGGCTTCCTACTTTCTCTCCTCCGCGTCCTACAAGTACCATGGTGTTCACTAGGCCTGGCGGGACCTCTGCGTTGGTCTGTGACCCCCTCTGTGGGTGCTCGTGCTCGGCTCCCATTTTGTGAGCTGCAGTTGTCCCTGGCCCTCTTGGGAAGTCCCCATCCTGCAGCCTTTGGGGTCTGCTCGACCTCGGCTGCTGCTGCTGCCCCGGCGCAGCCTCCGGCAGCCGCTGCCTCTCCCGCACTGTGGGATGCCGGTGCCCGGTGCAGCCTGGAGCTTGAGGGGCAGCCCGAAGGCTCTCCTGGCTGAGGAATCACAGAATCACAGAATGTCCTGAGTTGGAAGGGACCCGCAGGGATCATCGAGTCCAACTCCTGTCCCTGCACAGGACAGCCCCCAAATTCACACCATGTGTCTGAGGGCATTGTCCAAATGCTTCTTAAATGTTGTCGGGCTTGGCGCTGTGACTGCCTCCCGGGGGAGCCTGTCCCAGCGCTCCACCACCCTCTGGGTGCAGAACCTTTTCCTAATGCCCAACCTAACCCCCCCGGCGTGTGCGAATAAATGAGATTGTGTTTTACTTTGACGAGATGCAGCTGTGCCCTTGAGGCTTGTTACAAACAGGTTCGCAGGAATGCAGCTGTGCCCTTGAGGCTTGTTACAAACAAGTTTGTGAAACTTAGAGGCAGAAAAATAAGGATGAGATTGGATATATCCCTGAAAGAGGAATTTGCGTGCACCAGCTTGAAGAACCAGTAAGTAACGCTGAAGAGACGCGTGGACGCAAGACAGTAGCCGACGAAATGGGTTTTGCTTGCTCGTGAACACTAGATCATATTATAAAAGGGATAGATGGTAAAAATAAAGCATCATTGTCGCTGTCGTCGTCATCTTCGCTTGTCTTCGCTTGTCGGCTTCGCTTGTCTTCGCCTAAACTCATATGCGGAGTCCGTGTTTAATTGCCACACTGGCGTATCTTCCTGGTGTTCCCTCGGGTCCTACCACTGGTCACCAGGGAGAAGAGATCAGCGCCTGCCCCCCTCCTTCCCTCGTGAGGAAGCTGTAGACCGCGATGAGGTCTCCCCTCAGTCTCCTCTTCTCCAGGCTGAACAGACCAAGTGACTTCAGCCGCTCCTCGTGAGGCTTCCCTCTAATCCCTTCACCATCTTTGTGGCTCTCCTCTGGACCCCCTCCAGTAGCTTTGTATCCTTTTTGTGCTGTGGCCCCCAAAACTGCACACAGTGCTCAAGGTGAGGCCGCACCAGTGCAGAGTAGAGCGGGACAATCCCCGCCCTCGACCGGCCAGCAACACCGTGCTTGATGCACCCCAGGACACGGTTGGCCCTCCTGGCTGCCAGGGCACACTCTTGGCTCATGTTCAACTTGCCGTTGACCAGAACCCCCAGCTCCCTCTCCGCGGGGCTGCTCTCCAGCCTCTCCTTCCCCAGTCTGCAGGTACCTCCAGGGTTGCCATGTCCCAGGTGCAAAATCCAGCACTTTCCCTTGTTAAACTGCATCCGGCTGGTGATTGCCCAGCTCTCTAATTTGTCCAGATCTCTCTGCAGGGCCTCTCTGCCCTCGAGAGTGTCAACAGCTCCTCCCAATTTTGTGTCATCGGTAAACTTTGATAACAAACCTTCAAGTCCTGCATCCAAGTCCTTTAGGAAGATACTGAAGAGCACTGGCCCTGAGATGGATCCCTGCAGAGCCCCGCTAGTGACTGGTCGCCAGCGCGATGTGACCCCATTTACTATAACCCTTTGAGCCCGACCCGCCTGCCAATGGCTCACCCATTGCATTCTGTGTTTATCCAGCTGTAGGCTGGACATTTTGTCCAGGAGGATGCTGTGGGAGACAGTATCGAAGGCTTTACTGAAGTCCCAAAAGATTACATCGACTGGCTTCCCTTGGCCACCTAGGTGGGTAACCTTGTCGTTGAAGGACATCAGGTTTGTTAAGGAGGGCTTTCCCCTGGTGACCCCGTGCTGGCTGGGACCAGTGACTGCATTGTCTTTCAGGTGTTTTTCAATACCTCCCAGAATAATCTTCTCCATGATTTTGCCAGGCACAGAGGTGAGACTGACAGGCCTGTAGTTAGCGGGGCCATCCCTGTTGCCCTTCTTGAAGACTGGGACAACGTTTGCCAGCTTCCAGTCAACTGGGACCTCTCCAGATGCCCAAGAGCATTGAAAAATCATTGAGAGAGGTCTCGCTATGACATCAGCCAGCTCTCTAAGCACCCTTGGATGAATCCCACCGGGCCCCACTGACTTACAGGGATCCAGCTGGAGCAGCAAATCCTGCACAAGTTTGGGGTTGGCTGGGAGTTTGTCGTTCTCGCAGTCATGGTTCTCTAGCCCAGAGCTAGAGGGGGTCCCAGAGCCCATCATCGGTGTTGAAGACCGAGGTGAAGAAAGCAGTGAACATCTCTGCTTTGTCTATGTCCCTGTTTGTGAGGTGACCGTGCTCGTCAAGTAACGGGCCAATGTTATTTCTGGCCTGCCTTTTGCTATCTACATACTTAAAAACCCCTTTTTATTGTCCGTCACAGTACCGGCCAGCTTCAGCTCTAGCTGAGCTTTGGCCGCGCGTCTTTCCTCCCTACAGTGGCGAACGGCATCCCTGTAGCCCTCCCAGGTTGCCTGACCTTGCTTCCAGTGGCCATACATTTTCTTTTTTCGTCTTAGTTCTAGCATAAGATCCCGGCTCAGCCAAGCCGGGCTTCTACCTGGCCTGCTTGACTTCCGACATTTTGGAATTGCCTGCTCCTGTGCTCTTAGGAGGTGGTTCTTAAAAAGTGACGAGCACTGATGGACCCCAGCACCTTCAGAAGCTTTTTCCAGAGGACCTTCCTAAGTCGTTCCTGGGCAGCCTGAAGTCAGCTCTCCTCATCTCCAGAGTCGAGGTCCTGCTGGCAGTTTTGCTCCTGTTACCACAGATTGTAAATTTGACTGCTTCGTGGTCGCTGTGGCCAAGGCAGCCACCAATGGCCACTTCACCCACAAGACCCTCTCTGTTAGGAAGCCGCAGGTCGAGGAGCACACTGCCGGAAGATAGGGCAATCAACCAGTCTCTTGCCAGGCCTTTTTTTCAGTCTGGGATGACGTGCAGATGCCAGTAAAGACACGTTTTGACAGTCCTTCCTATGAGCTGTGTGAGCATCATCGTGGTACCTGCCAGTGGCTCCTGGGACCCTGGGTGGGGTGTGTGTTGGGAACCAGTGAGCGGTGGTGCTCCCCACAGCACATCCCGGGCAGGAGTGTGTCCTGGGCGTGTGCCGCGGGCAAAGCTGAGGGCCTTTGCACGGTCTTTGCTCCTCCGCGGCCCCTGTGGGTGATCCTGCAGCCCTCTGGGATCTGAGCCATCCTGGGCGGGCCCACGGGACGTTCTGGAGGAAGAGGAAAGCAGGAGCTGCTGAGGAGCAAGGCGGGTGGTTTAGTAGCTCGGAGGGTTTCCTCAGGCACTCAGCTGGCACTGGAGGACAGGGTGGTCTGCACCCCTGGGGACAGAGGAGAGTGCTGCCAGGCTGAGGAGGAGGAGGAGAAGGCAGGTGGGGATGGAGGAGCAGGGAAGGAGGAGAGCGGGTGTGGGCTGAGTGTGTCTTTCAGAAGGGCCAAGGACTGTTTCAGGCCTTGAGCTACTCCTTTGCTTGAGGAGGTTCACGTCCCCATTCCTATCCCTGCTCCTCGGCAGCTCTACATGTGCTTTCTCAACGGTCCTCCATCTCCTGGCATCATTGAGGGGAAGCGCAGTGACTCGGCCCAGCTCTAAAACCCATGCAGTGGTGGTGGGAAGCAGGTGAATATTGCCTCAGAAATGGGAGCAGTGCTTCTGGAGTGCACCCCGGTCGCTAGGAGGGGTTTTGGGGGAAGCCCTGGGATCCTGGTGGCAGGGGTGCTTCTGTTGAGTACCAGAGCCTGGATGCGCCTGGGGAAAAAAGGCAGCCAAAGGCAGCAGCACTGCCACTGCTGGGAGGTTCCCTCCCAAAAGGGGAAGCCTCCTGTATCTCATGAGATGTCCTCATGTGTCTCTTTCCTTCCTGTGGTTGCAAGTCTTGCAGTCAGCTACAGATGCCTGGGCTCAGAGGCAGCGAGTGGGGCTGAGATTTCAGTCCTGCCCGGGGACTTCACGGTAGCATGGCCCTGCAGTTGGTGGCTCTGAGCTTTCTCCTGGTGCTTGTCTCTCTGCTGGCAGCAGAGGGCCAGAAAGAACCTGATCCCACGGTCCAAGGAGTGCCCCGGGAAACAGGTAAGATGCGGTTCCTCCTCTGCCCTGGGGAGATTGTGCTGTGGTCGGTCGGGGATGGGTCATGCCCTGCAGCGAGCCGGGTTGCCAGTGGCTCCCCGGCGGCTGCAGGCATGAATCAGGCGTGAATGAATGCATGCACCGTGAATCAGGGGAAGGGTCTTCAGGGAGCAGGGCTGCCCCTTTCTGCACGTGTCCTGTGCCCAGGCGTGCCCGAGGGACGCTGTGCCTGCTGAGAGCAGAGCAACCAGGAACTTGCTGCCGCTTTGGCAGCTGGATGGGCCTGGGCGTGGGGAGCGCCTGGGTGCCTGTGCGCGGGGTGGGTGGTGGCTGTGTGTCAGCGGGACAGAGCTGCTGGGTGCGGTGCTCAGCTGGGCATCTCTTGCCTTCTGTAATCGGGGTTGTTTGAGAGCAAAGCCTGCCCGTAAGTGGCTGGTTGCCCAGCACGCCTGTGCTCCTCATGGCTGTTGAGAAGATGGTCTGAACCTTGTCAGATCCCTTCTCTGCCTCTTTGGGAGAAGCAAGTTTGCCGTTTAAGCACTCGGGGGCCTCCCAGAGCCTCTTGCAGAGGCTGGAAGAGGGAAGTGCTCCTTCCCAGGTGTCAGCGTCCCTGCCTGCAGGAGTGGTTGCCACAAAGCCTCCCCTCACAGCGCTCAGCAAACTGCTGGGACGGGCGGTGCCTGCTCAGCCCAGAGGACGGTGAATGTGGTGAGGAGGGGATGGGCCTGGGAAAAGGGGCAGGGGCTGTGGTAAAGCAGGGGACGTGAATTGCATTGCTCATCCCCATGTGCCGCTGCACGGTGGCGTGGGGAAGGAGGAGAGTGGCTGAGGGACTGACTGAGCCAGGGCAGGGACCCCAGAAGTGTAAGAGGGGCATCTGTGATCCCGGTGGGAGGGATGAGCCATGGCTGGAGGGACATGCACCCCAGCAGGGCTGGTGGACGGTGGCTGGAGGGGGTCGCGCAGCGCAGGGTTGATTGTCTTGGACAACTCCCTGCTGCGGGCTGTGGAGGAGGGAATACACAAGGATGAGGGAGGTTCACGGAGGAGTGACCCTTCACGCTTCAGGTACGCAAGGAGAGCCTCCTACCAACGAGCCTTGCCTGCAGGTCACCTCCTGGCAGACGGACATGTCACCTCCATCCCCATGTCCCTCTCCCCTCAGGGGCTGGAGGGATCGCTGGGGATTGCTGGTACCCCACCACCTACCCCTGACCCACCTCCTCATCACCTCCCACCCCAACTAACACCCCCTTTCACCTCTGCCAGCAACGTGCCAAAGGCCCCAGTGGGACTCGAGACTCCAGATGGCACCAGACCAGGACAATTACAAGGAGAACGAAGAAGTGATGCTGAGCTGTCCTGCGGGTTTTCACCCATCCTTCACCCACGTCAAATGTGTGAGAGAAGACCAGTCTACCCCTTTTGGGACACCTGTATATAGAGAAGTTTGGGATGGAAAGCTCAGAGGAGGTGGCTGGATCCGCATTCAGTCCTACCTGGCGTGTGTCGGTAAGGGAGGCATCAGGAGCTCTCCTGGCTGCCCCGCTCTGCCGTTGCTGAGCAGGAACGGGGGAAGGCAGGCTGTGCGTGCACAGGAGGTCTCAGTGCTGAGGAGGTTTCAGGCTCTCTGCCTGCCTGGGGAAATTGGAGGTGCTGCTGAAGGCGGTGTGGAGGCACCCCCTGAGCCTGCCCTGTGCTTGCCTGAGGGTCTCAACAGGAGGGGGCTGTGGGATCAGGGCGGGGGGAAGTGTCCAGAGCTGCCCGTGCCGGGCCAGGGCAGAGCGCAGGGTGTGCAGGGCTCCAGCCTGCGATTCATGCGTGGGTGGGAGGTTTCTGGTGGAGATGCCAAGCGTGGGGCCCTGCAGATGGGTGCCAGGGCCTGGGGCAGGATCTGGGGCCAGCACTGAGGTGCCCACAGAGGTGCCATGATCCTTGGTGCGCCTCGAGGTGAGTGCACAGGCCTGCTTGTCCCCCTGCCTGCCCATGGAGGTGAGGGAGCCTGGGCGCCTCTGCTGCAGCCCCAGGAATGGGAGTGGAGGGGACTGAAGGGAGCCCCGAGTGCCCAGGGCTGGGTCAACCCTGGCATCGGGGCTGGAAGCTGTGGAGGAGGCAGCTGGGGGAAGAGCGATGCCCTCCCTCAGGCGATGGGGATGTGGGGCTGCCCCGGGCAGGGACAGAGCTGTGCTGAGTGTGGGGATGGCCGAGCGCAGGCAGCCCAGTGCTCGGGGGAGGTGGGCCGGCAGATGAGGTGGGAAACTCCCTGCTGTGGGCTGTGGTGGATGGCTAAGAGTGTCCATGGACAGAGGTGACTGGATGGGGGAGGTTCAAGGTTGAGTGATCCTTCACGCTTTGGCTACACAAGGAGAGCCACCTCCCAAAGAGTCTTGTTGAGGGGTCATGTCATGACAGATGGACATGTCACCTTCCCTCTCCCTTCAGTGGCTGGAGGGATCACTGGGGATTGCTGGTACCCCGCCACCTACCCCTGACCCACCTCCTCATCACCTCCCACCCCAACTAACACCCCCTTTCGCCTCTGCCAGCAACGTGCCAAAGGCCCCAGTGGGACTCGAGACTCTGGCTGGCACCAGACCAGGAGAATTACAAGGAGAACGAAGAAGTGATGCTGAGTTGCATCAATGGTTTCAAGCCGTCCTTCACCCACGTCAAATGTGTGAGGGAAGTCCAGTCCATCAGTTATGGGAAACCTGTATACAGAGAAGTCTGGCGTGGAAGGGACAGCAGAGGTGGCTGGGTCCGCATTCAGTCCAACGTGGTGTGCATCGGTAAGGGAGGCATCAGGAGCTCTCCTGGCTGCCCTGCTCTGCCCTTGCTGAGCAGGAACGGGGGAAGGCAGGCTGTGTGTATACAGGAGGTTTCAGTGCCGAGGAGGTTTCAGGCTCTCTGCCTGCCTGGGGAAATGGGAGGTGCTGCTGAAGGCGGTGTGGAGGCAGCCCCTGAGCCTGGCCTGTGCTTGGCCGGGGGCTGCAGGGGAGCCTCTGCAGGGAGGGGACTGGTGCCAGCCTCCGTCCCTCAGGGTCCCGGCAGGAGGGGGCTGTGGGATCGGGGCAGGGGGCAGTGTTCAGAGCTGCTCGTGCCAGGCCAGGGCAGAGCGCAGGGTGTGCAGGGCTCCAGCCTGCGATCCACGGGTGGGTGGGAGGTTCCTGGTGGAGGTGGAGACATGGGGCCCTGCAGATGGGTGTCAGGGCCTGGGGCAGGAATGATTGCTGATACCCCACCACCCACCCCTGACCCACCTCCTCAACACCTCCCACCGCAACTAACACCCACTTTCACATCTGCCAGAAGCATGCCAAAGGCCCCAGTGGGACTCGAGACTCCGGCTGGCACCAGACCAGGACAATTACAAGAAGAACGAAGAAGTGATGCTGAGCTGTCCTGCGGGTTTTCACCCATCCTTCACCCACGTCAAATGTGTGAGAGAAGTCCCGTTCAGTTATGGGAGACCTGCATACAGAGAAGTCTGGCGTGGAAGGGACAGCAGAGGTGGCTGGGTCCGCATTCGGTCCAACGTGGTGTGCATCGGTAAGGGAGGCATCAGGAGCTCTCCTGGCTGCCCCGCTCTGCCCTTGCTGAGCAGGAACGGGGGAAGGCAGGCTGTGTGTATACAGGAGGTTTCAGTGCTGAGGAGGCTTCAGGCTCTCTGCCTGCCTGGGGAAATGGGAGGTGCTGCTGCAGGCGGTGTGGAGGCAGCCCCTGAGTCCCGCCTGCAGTTCTCCAGTGGGTGGGAGATTCTTGCTGAAGGTGTGGGTGACAAGGGTGTCCCTGAGGGCTTCTGGCAGCAGCTTGTGCACAAAGGAGAGAAGCGTGGGAGAGCTTTGTGTGGTGCTTTGTGGTCTGTGTGGCATCCCAGTCGGGGCAGGGGGATCAGAGGGCTCTGCTGCCTGTGTCCTCTCAGACTGTGCAGCTGTGAGTATCACAGCTTGCTCCCTGTAGGCTGGTCCCCTGCAGGCTCTGTGTCATGGTGGGCACAGGTTTGGCACCATCTCCTTAGAGCTTGGGGCACTGAGGTCCCCTTCTAGGAAAAACAGGGTAATAGTGGGCTGATTTGGGGACCTGGTGAGAGGTCCCCGAAGTTTTGAACTAATAGTCCTCTGCTTCTCCCCAGCTCACCGAGTGCCCTGAGACCTAGGCCACAGTAAGAGGTCTCAGGGCTGGTTCCCTGCAGGCAGCTGTGAGCATGGGTAGTGTGGGGAGGTCTGTGGGAGGGGAAGGGGATGCTTCTTCTTTGACAGCCCCCCCGGGGACAGTTTCATGCATGACTCAAGCTTTCAGGGTGTCCCGCCTGGTCCCCTTGGGTGCTTTGCTCATTTTGTGTGGCATGTTCCTAAGGCACAAAGTAGCCCTGGCTTCTTAGATGAAGCCACAAGGCACCAGGGTCAAACGCTGGTCCATCAGTCACTGTGCAAGCTTTGTGCACAGTATGAGCCCCTCCTGGGTTCCCCAGTCCCCCAAGCTCCTGCTCCTCCTGGCCTTTCCTGGGAGGCCTGGGGGAAGCAACGCAGGGCCCTTTTTCTCCTTATCCCCTTCCTGGGGATGTGGTGTAGGAGGGCTACTCTGTATGGTGGCCTAGAGCTCCATCTCTCACTATACTGTCAGAGAAAACCCTGAACCATGGAATCATGGAATCATAGAATACTAGGTTGGAAGGGACCTAAAGGATCATCTGGTCCAACCTTTCTAGGCAAGAGCACAGTCTAGACGAGATGGCCCAGCAACCTTTCTCCTGGGGTCTATGCAGAGCAGGAAAGGGCTAGATCTTTCGAAGAGCTGCATCTGTAGGAATGCAGAGATGCTGGGACCCACAAACACCTGAGTTTTGATTCGGTGGGGAAAATTGCCTTAAGCAATAGTAGTCCACACATTCACCCACATTCATTCCTGTCCAGAATCCTTGTGCTCCCCTCCCAGAGCTGCAGTGACCAGTTTCAGCCTCTCACTCTCCCTCCCTCCCTCCCGGCTGGGTGGGCAGCAGGGCTGTCTGAGTGCAGCACCCTTGCAAGGCTGGGAAGGGAAGGGAAGGAAGTGACCCTCTTGCAACGTTTCCTTCACAGAAGTCCTGCAGGTTGTCCCCGGGACCTTGGACATCTCCAGCACCAGCATCAAGCTGAACTGGACCTGCAGGCTCCCTGACGCCTGCCAGCACATGCAGGCCACGTGCCGGCTGGCAGTGCCTTCCTCCCCTCCCTGTGAGGCTGAAGAGGTGAAAGGAGAGGAGATGCTACACGGCCAGGAGGGAACATTCACCTGTCCCCCTCTGCAGCCCTTCACTGACTACAGTGTCACCATCTCCCTGCCTCCCAGCATGATCCTGTACACGCGGCTCCTCAGGACGAAGGAAACGGGTACGTGTCCTCCTACATGAAGTGTGAAGGTGCCCTTCACCCGGCAGCTCAGCCTGATCATCCACTCCCTGCAGTGATGGTCCCGGGATGAGGGCTGCTCGTATCCTGTGGGGCTCAGGGGAAGGGGCTGTGCAGGGCCCTGGAGCACAGCACTCTCCCTCTCCCCTGGGCCCGGAGCTGCCTGCACCCTGCGCTGTGCTCAGCCCCTCCTCGCCAGTCCCATGCGTGACCCGTCCTCCTGTGCTTCCAGTGCCGGACAAACCGGAGAAGCTGTGGTTGGATTCCAGCACAGGGTCCCTCAGGTGGAAGGCGCTGCCCTCCTGCAAAGGGGAGATCATCGGATACCAGGTACCAGGGCACCACAGACTCCCCACAGCCCCTCTGCACAGAGCTGCCCAGCGCAGGAGCGGGAGCTCAGTGCTGCTCCCCACCAGCTCCCTGTCCTGCCTCTAGCTGAACATCACGGCCAGGAGAGCGCAGGATGGCAGCTTCCTTGAGTTCAAGCAGGTGTCGCTGAACCAGTCTGTCACTCAGTACACGCCACCTCATCAGGCGCCTGGAAGCAAATACACGGTGACAGTGCAGGGCCTCACGGCGGCTGGTGCTGGAGCTGCGTCGCTGCTGGAATTTCAAAGCTGCGTCTCGGGTAATGATTGTCGTGCCCTGTGTCTGGCTGAGGTGGCCTCCCTGGGAGCGACCAGCGCCAAGGTCGGGGCCATTGCTGGCGCACGGTCCAGGCTGCGGCACCCACTCCTGGCTGTGCATTAGTTGCAGGACAGCCGCTGGGCCCGTGGCCTGGGTCGGCGGTCGCGGTGGTGGTTGCGCTGTCGCTGCTGGTCCCCTTATCTGCGGGGATCCTGTGGTTTGTGCTGTCCAGGTGAGTAGTGCGGAGACTTGGAGTCGCTGCTGTGCCTCAGGCCATGCTGTGCTGTGGGGTGGCTGGGGATGGAGAGGGGGTTCCCCCAGCTGCTGCCACCCTTCTGCAGGCGCGGCAGATGCAGCTGGCTGGTCCTACCATAGGTCAGCTGTAGGGCTCCTGGCTGGGCTCACAAGCACGTTCCACGGGGCTGGCGCAGGGACCGTGTGTGCTAAGAGACCTCCTCCCTTGTTGCTGCCGCTGCCGCTGCTGTCCCCTGGGGTGTTGATGGGCAATGCCCGCCAGCTCGCGAGGGCCCAGAGGGAGGGTGTGCGGAGCCCTCCACGCCGCTGCGGCTGGGTTCAGCAGGGCCCTGGGCCACGTCAGCCTCTCCCCCGACTCAGGACTGCCCTTTGCCTTCCCAGGAAAAGGAAGGCCTTGGCCAGCAAAGCCGAGGAGGATCATTACACAGGTAGGGTCCCCATCGCAGAGATGGCTGTAGGGCTGGGGTTGGAGCTGGGAGGGGAGCAGGTCTCTTGCAGGAGAGCCCGTTGCCATCCTGCGGTGGCGGCAGGCAGCCCTGCTGGCTCTGGCCGACCTGCCAGAGCAGCGTGTCCCACAGCTGCTATCCCCAGCCCAGAGCCTCCTCCGCCTGCCTCTTCCAGCAGCTGCTGGCTGGGTCCCTCAGGCTGTTTCTGTCGTGTTGTCCTCCCAGAGCTCCAGCCCTGTGAGAACTCGGATAAGTACTGCGTGATCAAGAAGACTCATCTGGCAGAGGAAGATGCAGGTAGGAGGTGGATCGCCCTGCCTCTGTTCCCACACCTGGCAGGGAGAGGGTGGAGAGCGGCAGCTGTGATGGTGTGAGCTCCGCACGCTGCCGAGGACACGCAGCAGCCTCTGCCCCGCGTGCCCTTGGTCTCCACAGGGAAAGGTGGCCAGGCTGGAGAGCCGTTTGCCCCAGCCCTTGCCTGTCCTGGAGTTCCCAGGAGACAGAGAGAGCAGTGAGGGAGAGGAGAAGATGGGCTGGACGTCCGAGGCTCAGTGCCGATGGCACTTCCCACAGCCCCTTCTTGAGGCTCGGTCCTGCGCCACTGGAAGCAGGACCTCATCTCGCTTGTGGTGGGTTATGGCTCCCCCTCAAATTTGCTCCCTCATCAAGCTCCAGCTTCCTCTGTCGCATCCTTGGGAGCAGCCCAAGGCCTGGGACGACCTGCTTGTGCCAGCAAGGACGTGTTCTGGTAGTCCTCCAGTGCTGTGGCAAAGCCATCTGACCCGCATCCTGGTGCCTGCAACTGTCCTGTGAGACCGAATGCAGCTCGCTGGGCCCCAGCCCCTTTTTCCCCACTCCGTGTCCCCAAATCCACCTAAAACCCTGGCCTCTGCTTGAGTTTGGCCCACCGGCGCTGCCCTCGCAGCTGTGCTGCTGTGTCCAAACAACCAATAAATTGTTGTGGCTTGCAGGGGCTGCCTGCCCTGCGACAGCTCCCACCTTGTCGTGCTTCCTCCCTGTTTTGTGTGTGAAAGCCCTGTCCCGATGAATCTTCATGGAGGAGCTTGGACTAGGCTTTTCCAGCCCCGGGGAAGCACACCTGAGAAGCTGCGTGCTGCCAGCACAACGCTTCGGCTTCCTACTTTCTCTCCTCCGCGTCCTACAAGTACCATGGTGTTCACTAGGCCTGGCGGGACCTCTGCGTTGGTCTGTGACCCCCTCTGTGGGTGCTCGTGCTCGGCTCCCATTTTGTGAGCTGCAGTTGTCCCTGGCCCTCTTGGGAAGTCCCCATCCTGCAGCCTTTGGGGTCTGCTCGACCTCGGCTGCTGCTGCTGCCCCGGCGCAGCCTCCGGCAGCCGCTGCCTCTCCCGCACTGTGGGATGCCGGTGCCCGGTGCAGCCTGGAGCTTGAGGGGCAGCCCGAAGGCTCTCCTGGCTGAGGAATCACAGAATCACAGAATGTCCTGAGTTGGAAGGGACCCGCAGGGATCATCGAGTCCAACTCCTGTCCCTGCACAGGACAGCCCCCAAATTCACACCATGTGTCTGAGGGCATTGTCCAAATGCTTCTTAAATGTTGTCGGGCTTGGCGCTGTGACTGCCTCCCGGGGGAGCCTGTCCCAGCGCTCCACCACCCTCTGGGTGCAGAACCTTTTCCTAATGCCCAGCCTAACCCCCCCGGCGTGTGCGAATAAATGAGATTGTGTTTTACTTTGACGAGATGCAGCTGTGCCCTTGAGGCTTGTTACAAACAGGTTCGCAGGAATGCAGCTGTGCCCTTGAGGCTTGTTACAAACAAGTTTGTGAAACTTAGAGGCAGAAAAATAAGGATGAGATTGGATATATCCCTGAAAGAGGAATTTGCGTGCACCAGCTTGAAGAACCAGTAAGTAACGCTGAAGAGACGCGTGGACGCAAGACAGTAGCCGACGAAATGGGTTTTGCTTGCTCGTGAACACTAGATCATATTATAAAAGGGATAGATGGTAAAAATAAAGCATCATTGTCGCTGTCGTCGTCATCTTCGCTTGTCTTCGCTTGTCGGCTTCGCTTGTCTTCGCCTAAACTCATATGCGGAGTCCGTGTTTAATTGCCACACTGGCGTATCTTCCTGGTGTTCCCTCGGGTCCTACCACTGGTCACCAGGGAGAAGAGATCAGCGCCTGCCCCCCTCCTTCCCTCGTGAGGAAGCTGTAGACCGCGATGAGGTCTCCCCTCAGTCTCCTCTTCTCCAGGCTGAACAGACCAAGTGACTTCAGCCGCTCCTCGTGAGGCTTCCCTCTAATCCCTTCACCATCTTTGTGGCTCTCCTCTGGACCCCCTCCAGTAGCTTTGTATCCTTTTTGTGCTGTGGCCCCCAAAACTGCACACAGTGCTCAAGGTGAGGCCGCACCAGTGCAGAGTAGAGCGGGACGATCCCCGCCCTCGACCGGCCAGCAACACCGTGCTTGATGCACCCCAGGACACGGTTGGCCCTCCTGGCTGCCAGGGCACACTCTTGGCTCATGTTCAACTTGCCGTTGACCAGAACCCCCAGCTCCCTCTCCGCGGGGCTGCTCTCCAGCCTCTCCTTCCCCAGTCTGCAGGTACCTCCAGGGTTGCCATGTCCCAGGTGCAAAATCCAGCACTTTCCCTTGTTAAACTGCATCCGGCTGGTGATTGCCCAGCTCTCTAATTTGTCCAGATCTCTCTGCAGGGCCTCTCTGCCCTCGAGAGTGTCAACAGCTCCTCCCAATTTTGTGTCATCGGTAAACTTTGATAACAAACCTTCAAGTCCTGCATCCAAGTCCTTTAGGAAGATACTGAAGAGCACTGGCCCTGAGATGGATCCCTGCAGAGCCCCGCTAGTGACTGGTCGCCAGCGCGATGTGACCCCATTTACTATAACCCTTTGAGCCCGACCCGCCTGCCAATGGCTCACCCATTGCATTCTGTGTTTATCCAGCTGTAGGCTGGACATTTTGTCCAGGAGG
Organism: Nipponia nippon; assembly: GCF_047370975.1. Taxonomy (NCBI): domain Eukaryota; kingdom Metazoa; phylum Chordata; class Aves; order Pelecaniformes; family Threskiornithidae; genus Nipponia; species Nipponia nippon. The sequence goes on from NW_028262359.1 coordinate 286,327, forward strand.
ATGCTGTGGGAGACAGTATCGAAGGCTTTACTGAAGTCCCAAAAGATTACATCGACTGGCTTCCCTTGGCCACCTAGGTGGGTAACCTTGTCGTTGAAGGACATCAGGTTTGTTAAGGAGGGCTTTCCCCTGGTGACCCCGTGCTGGCTGGGACCAGTGACTGCATTGTCTTTCAGGTGTTTTTCAATACCTCCCAGAATAATCTTCTCCATGATTTTGCCAGGCACAGAGGTGAGACTGACAGGCCTGTAGTTAGCGGGGCCATCCCTGTTGCCCTTCTTGAAGACTGGGACAACGTTTGCCAGCTTCCAGTCAACTGGGACCTCTCCAGATGCCCAAGAGCATTGAAAAATCATTGAGAGAGGTCTCGCTATGACATCAGCCAGCTCTCTAAGCACCCTTGGATGAATCCCACCGGGCCCCACTGACTTACAGGGATCCAGCTGGAGCAGCAAATCCTGCACAAGTTTGGGGTTGGCTGGGAGTTTGTCGTTCTCGCAGTCATGGTTCTCTAGCCCAGAGCTAGAGGGGGTCCCAGAGCCCATCATCGGTGTTGAAGACCGAGGTGAAGAAAGCAGTGAACATCTCTGCTTTGTCTATGTCCCTGTTTGTGAGGTGACCGTGCTCGTCAAGTAACGGGCCAATGTTATTTCTGGCCTGCCTTTTGCTATCTACATACTTAAAAACCCCTTTTTATTGTCCGTCACAGTACCGGCCAGCTTCAGCTCTAGCTGAGCTTTGGCCGCGCGTCTTTCCTCCCTACAGTGGCGAACGGCATCCCTGTAGCCCTCCCAGGTTGCCTGACCTTGCTTCCAGCGGCCATACATTTTCTTTTTCGTCTTAGTTCTAGCATAAGATCCCGGCTCAGCCAAGCCGGGCTTCTACCTGGCCTGCTTGACTTCCGACATTTTGGAATTGCCTGCTCCTGTGCTCTTAGGAGGTGGTTCTTAAAAAGTGACGAGCACTGATGGACCCCAGCACCTTCAGAAGCTTTTTCCAGAGGACCTTCCTAAGTCGTTCCTGGGCAGCCTGAAGTCAGCTCTCCTCATCTCCAGAGTCGAGGTCCTGCTGGCAGTTTTGCTCCTGTTACCACAGATTGTAAATTTGACTGCTTCGTGGTCGCTGTGGCCAAGGCAGCCACCAATGGCCACTTCACCCACAAGACCCTCTCTGTTAGGAAGCCGCAGGTCGAGGAGCACACTGCCGGAAGATAGGGCAATCAACCAGTCTCTTGCCAGGCCTTTTTTTCAGTCTGGGATGACGTGCAGATGCCAGTAAAGACACGTTTTGACAGTCCTTCCTATGAGCTGTGTGAGCATCATCGTGGTACCTGCCAGTGGCTCCTGGGACCCTGGGTGGGGTGTGTGTTGGGAACCAGTGAGCGGTGGTGCTCCCCACAGCACATCCCGGGCAGGAGTGTGTCCTGGGCGTGTGCCGCGGGCAAAGCTGAGGGCCTTTGCACGGTCTTTGCTCCTCCGCGGCCCCTGTGGGTGATCCTGCAGCCCTCTGGGATCTGAGCCATCCTGGGCGGGCCCACGAGACGTTCTGGAGGAAGAGGAAAGCAGGAGCTGCTGAGGAGCAAGGCGGGTGGTTTAGTAGCTCGGAGGGTTTCCTCAGGCACTCAGCTGGCACTGGAGGACAGGGTGGTCTGCACCCCTGGGGACAGAGGAGAGTGCTGCCAGGCTGAGGAGGAGGAGGAGAAGGCAGGTGGGGATGGAGGAGCAGGGAAGGAGGAGAGCGGGTGTGGGCTGAGTGTGTCTTTCAGAAGGGCCAAGGACTGTTTCAGGCCTTGAGCTACTCCTTTGCTTGAGGAGGTTCACGTCCCCATTCCTATCCCTGCTCCTCGGCAGCTCTACATGTGCTTTCTCAACGGTCCTCCATCTCCTGGCATCATTGAGGGGAAGCGCAGTGACTCGGCCCAGCTCTAAAACCCATGCAGTGGTGGTGGGAAGCAGGTGAATATTGCCTCAGAAATGGGAGCAGTGCTTCTGGAGTGCACCCCGGTCGCTAGGAGGGGTTTTGGGGGAAGCCCTGGGATCCTGGTGGCAGGGGTGCTTCTGTTGAGTACCAGAGCCTGGATGCGCCTGGGGAAAAAAGGCAGCCAAAGGCAGCAGCACTGCCACTGCTGGGAGGTTCCCTCCCGAAAGGGGAAGCCTCCTGTATCTCATGAGATGTCCTCATGTGTCTCTTTCCTTCCTGTGGTTGCAAGTCTTGCAGTCAGCTACAGATGCCTGGGCTCAGAGGCAGCGAGTGGGGCTGAGATTTCAGTCCTGCCCGGGGACTTCACGGTAGCATGGCCCTGCAGTTGGTGGCTCTGAGCTTTCTCCTGGTGCTTGTCTCTCTGCTGGCAGCAGAGGGCCAGAAAGAACCTGATCCCACGGTCCAAGGAGTGCCCCGGGAAACAGGTAAGATGCGGTTCCTCCTCTGCCCTGGGGAGATTGTGCTGTGGTCGGTCGGGGATGGGTCATGCCCTGCAGCGAGCCGGGTTGCCAGTGGCTCCCCGGCGGCTGCAGGCATGAATCAGGCGTGAATGAATGCATGCACCGTGAATCAGGGGAAGGGTCTTCAGGGAGCAGGGCTGCCCCTTTCTGCACGTGTCCTGTGCCCAGGTGTGCCCGAGGGACGCTGTGCCTGCTGAGAGCAGAGCAACCAGGAACTTGCTGCCGCTTTGGCAGCTGGATGGGCCTGGGCGTGGGGAGCGCCTGGGTGCCTGTGCGCGGGGTGGGTGGTGGCTGTGTGTCAGCGGGACAGAGCTGCTGGGTGCGGTGCTCAGCTGGGCATCTCTTGCCTTCTGTAATCGGGGTTGTTTGAGAGCAAAGCCTGCCCGTAAGTGGCTGGTTGCCCAGCACGCCTGTGCTCCTCATGGCTGTTGAGAAGATGGTCTGAACCTTGTCAGATCCCTTCTCTGCCTCTTTGGGAGAAGCAAGTTTGCCGTTTAAGCACTCGGGGGCCTCCCAGAGCCTCTTGCAGAGGCTGGAAGAGGGAAGTGCTCCTTCCCAGGTGTCAGCGTCCCTGCCTGCAGGAGTGGTTGCCACAAAGCCTCCCCTCACAGCGCTCAGCAAACTGCTGGGACGGGCGGTGCCTGCTCAGCCCAGAGGACGGTGAATGTGGTGAGGAGGGGATGGGCCTGGGAAAAGGGGCAGGGGCTGTGGTAAAGCAGGGGACGTGAATTGCATTGCTCATCCCCATGTGCCGCTGCACGGTGGCGTGGGGAAGGAGGAGAGTGGCTGAGGGACTGACTGAGCCAGGGCAGGGACCCCAGAAGTGTAAGAGGGGCATCTGTGATCCCGGTGGGAGGGATGAGCCATGGCTGGAGGGACATGCACCCCAGCAGGGCTGGTGGACGGTGGCTGGAGGGGGTCGCGCAGCGCAGGGTTGATTGTCTTGGACAACTCCCTGCTGCGGGCTGTGGAGGAGGGAATACACAAGGATGAGGGAGGTTCACGGAGGAGTGACCCTTCACGCTTCAGGTACGCAAGGAGAGCCTCCTACCAACGAGCCTTGCCTGCAGGTCACCTCCTGGCAGACGGACATGTCACCTCCATCCCCATGTCCCTCTCCCCTCAGGGGCTGGAGGGATCGCTGGGGATTGCTGGTACCCCACCACCTACACCCCTGACCCACCTCCTCATCACCTCCCACCCCAACTAACACCCACTTTCACCTCTGCCAGCAACGTGCCAAAGGCCCCAGTGGGACTCGAGACTCCAGATGGCACCAGACCAGGACAATTACAAGGAGAACGAAGAAGTGATGCTGAGCTGTCCTGCGGGTTTTCACCCATCCTTCACCCACGTCAAATGTGTGAGAGAAGACCAGTCTACCCCTTTTGGGACACCTGTATATAGAGAAGTTTGGGATGGAAAGCTCAGAGGAGGTGGCTGGATCCGCATTCAGTCCTACCTGGCGTGTGTCGGTAAGGGAGGCATCAGGAGCTCTCCTGGCTGCCCCGCTCTGCCCTTGCTGAGCAGGAACGGGGGAAGGCAGGCTGTGCGTGCACAGGAGGTCTCAGTGCTGAGGAGGCTTCAGGCTCTCTGCCTGCCTGGGGAAATGGGAGGTGCTGCTGCAGGCGGTGTGGAGGCAGCCCCTGAGTCCCGCCTGCAGTTCTCCAGTGGGTGGGAGATTCTTGCTGAAGGTGTGGGTGACAAGGGTGTCCCTGAGGGCTTCTGGCAGCAGCTTGTGCACAAAGGAGAGAAGCGTGGGAGAGCTTTGTGTGGTGCTTTGTGGTCTGTGTGGCATCCCAGTCGGGGCAGGGGGATCAGAGGGCTCTGCTGCCTGTGTCCTCTCAGACTGTGCAGCTGTGAGTATCACAGCTTGCTCCCTGTAGGCTGGTCCCCTGCAGGCTCTGTGTCATGGTGGGCACAGGCTTGGCACCATCTCCTCAGAGCTTGGTTCACTGAGGCCCACCAGCTCTACCAGAGCTGCAGTGACCAGTTTCAGCCTCTCACTCTCCCTCCCTCCCTCCCGGCTGGGTGGGCAGCAGGGCTGTCTGAGTGCAGCACCCTTGCAAGGCTGGGAAGGGAAGGGAAGGAAGTGACCCTCTTGCAACGTTTCCTTCACAGAAGTCCTGCAGGTTGTCCCCGGGACCTTGGACATCTCCAGCACCAGCATCAAGCTGAACTGGACCTGCAGGCTCCCTGACGCCTGCCAGCACATGCAGGCCACGTGCCGGCTGGCAGTGCCTTCCTCCCCTCCCTGTGAGGCTGAAGAGGTGAAAGGAGAGGAGATGCTACACGGCCAGGAGGGAACATTCACCTGTCCCCCTCTGCAGCCCTTCACTGACTACAGTGTCACCATCTCCCTGCCCCCCAGCACGATTCTTTTCTCATGGTTGGTTAGGACAGAGGAAACAGGTATGTGCGCATGAGTGTAGGAGTGAAGGGACAGTCCTGGGTTGTGTCACAGGTACGGCAGGTGTATAACTGTCCCTTTCGCCCAGCAGCTCAGCCTGCAGTGATGGTCCTGGGAACGGGGCTGTTTGGAGCCTGTGGGGCTCAGGGGAAGGGGCTGTGCAGGACCCTGGAGCACAGCACGTCCCCTCCTCACTCTCCCCCTCCTCACCACACTGTTGTTGCTCCTGCTGCTGCTGCTGTGACACATGCAGCCTTTGTCTGGGACAAACCCTTCATGGGCAGTCCCTTTGAGCCTGTGGCCTGGGCACGGAGTTGCCTGCACCCTGTGCTGGGCCCAGCCCCTCCTCGCCAGCCCCAGGCGTGACCCGTCCTCCTGTGCTTCCAGTGCCGGACAAACCGGAGAAGCTGTGGTTGGATCCCAGCACAGGGTCCCTCAGGTGGAAGGCGCTGCCCTCCTGCAAAGGGGAGATCATCGGATACCAGGTACCAGGGCACCACAGACTCCCCGCAGGCCCCTCACCTTGCCAGGTGCCTCCCTGCCTGGAGCTCTGTGTGCTCAGGCGAGGAGAGTGGGGAAGGGAAAGCCGTGATGACCAGCAGTTCACAGCCAGTCCAGGTGAATATCTGGCTGTGATGAGCACGAGTACTTTCTGTCTCACCCTCGACATTCCTCGTACTGTGGCTTTGCCCAGAGAGGTGGTGGGAGCTCCCTCCCCCCTGGACTTCCGTCCTAGGTCTGCTCAGCCTGGGGTTTGGCAGAATTTGCGGCTCGGTGTGCAGCATTTGGTGACGTGCCTGCTGGGGTGGCCTCCCACGGTTTCCTGTGCCTCTTGCATGTTTGTTTCTTGTTCCTGCCACAGGGAAGCCTGTGGTTTGAATCGTCCTCTGAAAAACCCTCTTCTTCTGTGACAGTTGCACTCTTCCTTTGAGTTTTCCTCAGTGCATGGCTAGAAACACCTGCTCTGTCTGTGCGTTTGGGGCTCTTCCCACAATGCAGCCTTGCTTTCTAGCACTGAGTGGGAGTGAGACCCTTGCCAGTGTGTCCTATGCCCTCTTTGAGGACAGACCTCTCTGTGGGGTGACAGGGACCCAGTCATGCTGGTTCTTCGTGCCCCTCTTAGCTCTTTCCTGTAGAAACCAGCCCTGATGGCATTGCTTGTTGGCCTGTTCCAGCTGGTTCCCTGCTCCCAGATACCTCTGCTTGTGAAAAGAACCCTTTTTTCTGGTTTCAGTTAGGTCCTTTTTTGCATATTCCTAAAATGCTATTTCCTTAAAGACTCTGACAGCAGTAAGGATGACCCAGGATCTCAGGAAAAATTCAGATGGTGGTTTGGCAAAAGGGGAGCCTGTACCTCTATCCCTTGTGGTAACTCTCTTTTCCCCTTTTCATGTAGTCAAAGCCTTCAGAGTCCAACCTTGCAGAGGGAGAAAAGAGAAGTTCAGGGCTCCTCTTGTGGGGGATGTCACCACAGTGCCTGCAGCGTTGCAATACCATACCAGTGACCTGGCCTCAGCCTCATTACACATATATACACCTCTTCGTAGGAACTGCCTCCCTCCTGCCCTCAGCTCTACACAGAGGCTTGGTCCTTTGCTCACAGAGGCAGCCGCTCTGACATCTTGAGCGTTGGCTCCAAATTCCTCCTCTCCTCCTCTTGTCTGCTTTGAGGTCCACGCATGGGGCCAAGGCTCCTGCTGGTTCCTCTCTGGGAGCCTTCCAGAACTGGGGCAGTCACAGGGCAGGGGAGGCTCACAGGGGTGCTTTGCTCTCTCTCGGTGTGCGCTGGGCAGGTTCCCAGAGGGCAGGTGGGAGCTGCTGCCCCCCAGATCTGTCTCTTGTCCCCAGCTGAATATCACGACGAGGAGCACGCAGGACGGCGGCTTCCTGGAGATAGAGCGGCTGCGGCTGCGGCTGAGCAGCTCCGTCACTGAGCACCCGCTGCCCGACTACAGCCCCGGCAGCAGCTACGTGGTGACGCTGCAGGGACTCACAGCCGCTGGAGCCGGGGCTGCGTCACTGTGGGAGTTTCAGACCAACAGCTCGCGTAAGGCTTGTCATGCCCCAGTCCCTCCAGGGTGGCCGCAGCGTGCGCCCCGGCTGAGGCAGCTCTGTCCCCAGCCCTGTGGCCTCCTGGCCGGAGTGGAGGAGCCTGGGCACAGAGCAGCTGTGCTCTGCGGCCTGCACTGCCCGGGGCTGCCTCTGCTCCCTGCACAGCCCCTGCCATGCTGCCCGCTGGTGCTCATCCCCCGGGTCTTCCCCTCCAGACACCCCACACCCTCTCGACAGCACCTGCCGCGGCGCCCGTGACACCTCCCCATCCCAAGGGACAGCCGTGCTTCGCCTCCACCCCATCGCCCGTCCTCACGAGGCGGTGAGGTGAGTGCAGCCCCCAGCAGCTCTGCTCTCCACAGCCCCGAGATGGGTTTCCCCACTGGCAGCGCTTGCTCACAGCGGCCTCCGTCCCTCTGTCCCGCGGCCCTCTCACCGCCCTGCCTTGCAGGGAGCACCAGCTCATCGTGGCCACAACGCACAACGGCACGGGGGTGGAAGGCACCTGCTTGGGGCAGCCACAGCCCTTCAACGCCAGCCAGCAGCGCGGCGCCTACGTGGCCATTGTGCTCAACCTCACCGCTCCCACGGACTTTGTGCTGGGCGACGGGACCCACGGGCAGGGTTACCACAACGCTGCCCTCCAGCTGGGCTTGAACTACACGGCCCTTCTCCGCCTCATCCGCCACTCGCAGCAGGTACCCGTTGTGGGGGCTCCTGCTCCCCGGGGACGCTGCCAGCCAGGGCCGGGCCCCTCAGCAGGATCTGGGCCGGCCACCGACAGTGAGCGGCAGTGCTGCACGGGCTCCGCTCCCGGCCCCTGTGCTGAGAGCCTGGGCACCTTGGCAGGACAGTGTCCCCGGGGTCCTTGGCCACAGCTGGGCCGTTTGGTGGCTGTGGCTGGGAGGCCTTTGCCCCCAGGGTGGGCAGTGGGGCAGGAGTGGCCTGAGCTCTCCCTCCCGTCTCCTCCAACAGGCAGAGAAGTTCACCTGCGTGTGCTACAGCTTCTCTGTTGGTAAGTGGGCTCCTCGCTCCCTGTGCTCAACCCTCTCTCCCACGTCTTCCCTTTTCCCAGTCTGGCCGCTTCCCGTAGAGAGGAGCTGGCCGAGCGCAGGAGCGGTGGGGTCTCACGGTGGGCAGAGGAAAACTTTCATTTCCCATACATGGGGTGATCCTCCATCACAGAAGAAACCTAAGCCAAGACAGACACCTACACACTTGCACACACCCTTTGCTCTCGTTGGGGCCATTGCCAGCACGTGGCCCAGGCTGTGGCACCCACTCCTGGCTGTGTGTTAGTTGCAGGGCAGCCTCCAGGCTCATGGCGTGGGACTGTGATTGGGGTGGTTGTGCTCTTGGCGATCCTCCTCCTGTCTGCAGGGATCCTGTGGCTGGTGCTTTCCAGGTGAGTAGGAAGGGGACAGGTTCAGCAGGGCCATGGACAACGCCAGTCTTTTATTCATGACTCCCTTTTGCCTTTCCAGAAAAAGGAAGTCTTTGCCCAGCAAAGCTAAGGAGGATAATTAAAAGGTAGGAAAATGCCATTTTCTGGACCACCATCACAAAAAGGGCTGTAGGGCTCGTTGGCAGGTGGAAGGAGAACAGAGATCTCCCAGGAGAGCCTGGCCCTCAGGAGAAATGTCTTCTCATCCCCTTCCCTGACACACCTCCCCATTTGGGCCAGTTCTGTGGTGCTGTGGACGGTCAGGATGGCTCTGCCTGCTAAGCCTCATGCGGCAGCAGAGCATGGCTCCAGGCAGTGCTCCCAGCCTGGAGCAGGGGCAGGGGCGAGCAAAGACGGGCATCCCAAAGGGTGGCTCAGGCCTTTGAGGGACCCATGGCCGTGTCATCCCCCCCAGGGGAGAGATCTGCTGGGAGGGGTCTCAGGAGGGTCAGGCTGAGGGACTGCTGCTCTCACCTGGGCACCAGCAGACACTTTGGGGGACCTGTGGTTGGGCACAGCTGGGACAAAGGGGTCGGGCTGTGACAGGCACTGCCCTGTGCTCCAGCCTGTCTCAGACACTCCTGTGTGCAGGCAGCTGTGGTGGCGTGAGCTCCCCATGCAGCCGAGGGCACGCAGCAGCCTCTGCCCCGGGTGTTCTTGGTCTCTGCAGGTAAAGGTGGCCAGGCTGGAGATCAGTCACTCCAGCCCCTGCCCAGGACCACAGGAGACATTCAGAGCAGTGAGGGAGCAGAGAAGATGGGGAGGATGACCCCAGCTCACTGCTGATGGCTGCCGGGCCCCCTGGATCTCCTGTGACTGTGACCAGCACTGGGGGTCCCATCCAGTTCATCAGAGCAAGAGGAAAACAGGAGGCCAAGGAGGGTTGTGAGCTTTTTCTTTCCTCACCCCCTTCACCTCCCAGCTTTCGTTTACTGCTCTTTTAAGGCCTTTGAATGTGACTTTCTGTAGTTCCTTTTTTTAGGCTTTCCTTTCATTTTTGCTATCCTGGAAGCACGAACTGTATGCCAGAGGCTGAGGGATGTTCCCTGCTCCCGCCATGTCCTGGGTTCCCAACCCCTCTCCCTCCTCTGCCTGCTGATACTCAGCCAAACGCAGGGCTCTGCTGGAGCTTGGCCTGGCTGGGCTGCCTTCCTGACTCTGCCTGCTCTGTCTCGACAACGAATAAAGGCTTGTGGTTTGGAGGGTGCTGCCTGCCCCACTACAGCTCCTGCCTGGTCCCCTCATTGCCCTTGTGGGGTCACATCCCCCTGCAGGGAGCTAATTGCGCCTTCCTTGTTGAGGGGAGGTCATGAGCAGGGCTGCTGTGACCCCGTGTCCCCGCGTGGTGCCTGGCAGCCTTTCCAACCGCCAGGGCTGTGCTGGGCAGCTCTTATGTGAATTTGGATGGGGTGCGTGGTGGGAATCAGTGAAGGGTGATGTCCCTCAACGCACATCTTGGGCAGGAATGTTCTGTGCCCATGTTGCCGCCAGAGCTGATGGATCTGTGTGCTCTCAGCTGCTTTGCAGCCCCTGTGCCAGGTCAAACCTGGAAGAAAAGTGAAGATCAGAGGTCACCACTACCATGGCCAGTACAGAATCTTTATTGGTGAGACACAGAACAGAACCATGGGGACAGTCCTGGCTCTGAGGCTCCTTGTCCTTGAACAGCAAAAGCAGAACCAGCCTCCATGGTGCAGCACCTCCTGCCAGAACCACATCCAGGATATCTAAGTTGAGCCGCTACAACCTGGGATTGCCATGGTGGAGCCAGACAGGCTGGTGAGGGAGCCTCTCTGGAGCTGGCAGGGCTGTGGCACCTGGATCAGCATCAAGCAGATGGAGCTCCAGGAAGGGATTGTGTAGGGTGGGAAGGACCAGGCTAGCCCTATAGGACTGTGGATTGTCCCTCCCTTGGCTTTTGTTGGCCTTGGGCTTCATGCTTCTCCCAAAGTGGGACAGATAGCCTGTGCTCCTGAGCCCTTGTGGATCTTGATCCTCCCATGGCAAAACACAGTTTGGGTGTTGGTGGAGCTACCCCACTTTCCCTGGGGCTACCTGAAGGGACAAGGGAGCCTGGACGGGACAGCTGGTTCTCTTCATCCCTAGCACAGACAGGTCAAGTCCTGGTGCCTCTGCTCTGGTCTGCATACTCGGGCTGTGATTCCAGGTAAGTTCCTGTGCAAACTCTGGGCAAAGGGTTAGGTTCCCACTTCAAAGCCTGACCACAGTTTGGAGACAGTCCAGCCTGTGCTCTCCAGCTGCAGAGGACCCTTGGGGTGGCTTTTCAGGGGAGTAAAGCATCTTGGGGCTGTGCACACCCCTCTTGTCTCCTCTGGTTTCCATTGTTACTGATGGAGGGCTGTCAAAAGAGTCAAAGTCCTGGCCAGAGATGGGCTGTGGCCATGCCTCTACTTGAAATTCCCATAGGTTTCAAATGAATTCAAGTAACTGAGGGCTAGTTCATAGCAGAGCCCATACTGCTCCTGTGGACAGAAGGATGCACATGAGAAACTGGCACACCAATACCTGCAGTGGAAGGCCAGCCTTGGTTGCCAACAGCTTCCTGAGCAAGCTAAGCGCAGGTACAGCCCATTCTCCTCCTCCCAGTTGGAGCCCACGTCCCCCCACTGAGGAATCACAGGCTGAGAGCTGGGCTACCCCAAAGCTGACGCCAGCTGGTCTTGGGAGGAGAGCCAGCATCCATGGCATGAAGCATCTGCTGCTCAGTCTCATCCAGGGTGCTCATCCTATGATGGCCTCTAGCACCCAGACCAGGTGGTGAGGTGGGTGCAGGACAAGCACCTCGGCACCCACCAGTGCAGCCCACCGCTGAACAGACCAGGTGGACCAGAAAGGGGCAACTCAGCCTGCAGGATGCTTCAGTGCCCATCTGGTTCTGCAGAACCCCCCCCCGAGTGAGTGGGTATGTCCCAGCAGTGGAAAACAAGGTTTTCAGAGGTCTCATCTGCCCCTGCTCCCCCCCCAGGATCATCTGAGCACATAGGTGCTAGGGCAGCTGCTGGGACAGTCCAGGCTATGGCTCTCATTCCAGTGTTGCCATCCTGGCTGGGTCTGAAGCCAGCACCTACCACATCTTTAATCATCTGTCTCCGCCGCCTCTTCAGCATCCTCACAGCCTGGGATACATCCACCAGCCCCTCGCTTTGGATCTGCTCACACAGGAAACTAGCAGCACAGAAGATTCCGCTCCGGCTGGCACCATCCCTGCGGAGGAGAGCAATGGGAGGGTCACTTGCCCTGGGATCACCCAGCAGTGCTGAGCCTCAGAGGTGTCCCACTAGCCGTGCAGGTTCTCAGGATGGTCATGTCCACAGATCCTGCACACAGCCAACCTCCACAGGGAAGCCTTCCTCCCTGAACACAGCTGAATTCATGGCCATATGTCCACCTTTCACCTGAGCTGAGGATGTTGCTGTGACCCATGTTCAATGATGCAGCCTGGGCTAAGCAACTCTGTGCCACGGCTGCTCCTCCAAGAGACATCACTTACCAGCAGGTGACAAGGATATGTCTGTCTTGGCTCTGCCGCTGGTATGTCTCCACCTTCCCTAGCAGGCTGATGATGGTGGCAGGGTGCGGTGGAAGACGCTGCTGCATGGGCCAGTCCTTCAGTTGCCAGAATAGGACTTCCAGAGCAGACTTCTTGGGCTAGTGGGGAAGAAAGACAGCGGGTTGGGAAGAGAAGAAACCCATTGGCTTGACAGAGGGAAGGGAGAGACAGCGTGTGTCAGCCCTGGCTCAGCCATGCACACCAGATCAAGGGAGCAGCTCCACAGTGGAATGTCCCAGTCCCAGACTTTGCCCTTCTCCATTGAGTGCTCTGAGACTGGCAGACATACAGAGCACAAGATAAGAGCTGACCACCAGGTGCAGCTCAGACTGATGCCAGTCCCCATCCATGAACCACCACCAAGGCACACAGACTCTGTCCATGGCTGGTGTTCTCCAAGTTAGAAAGGTACACAAATGCACCTCTGCCACGTACCTCTGTCTGCAGACTCACCCTCTTGGGACTAACCTCTCTCCCAAGGTGAAAGGACCTGCTCTGGCCAGTGTCCTTCCAGGACCCCATCAGATCCCTCTGACTGTTGTGGCCTCTGCCACCCCTAGCTGTGACTTTGACCCCAAATCAAAGCCTGCTGATGCTGAAGCCCAGCTGGTCCTCCCAGGTCTTGCAAAAGCTGTTCTCAAAGGTCTTCATCATCTCTGTGCAAAAAGCCCACCTGCTGCCTGTTGGTGAGGGAAAGTTTCCAGGTTGTGAAGCCAACTCCGGGCTCCTCTGAGATCAGGCAGACATGGAAACGGCCGTAGACAGCTTCGCCCTGGGTGGGCCAGACCTGCACATATGTCTGGAGGGGAGACACGTGCATGATTACACACAGCCCTGACCTGCAAGTGTGGCAGAGCTCAGCACCTCGCATGGGTGTGCTCACGCCAACCCCTCGCCCATAAGCCACAGTGTGCACGTAGGTGCTCTGCCTGCCATTTGCTGGGAACCAAACCGCGGTGCTACAGCCAGAACAATAACACTCCTGCAGAGAGGACACCTGGGCAGGGGTAAGCAAAACCCTAGGGATCCTCCCTTGCTGTGAGACTGGGGACACCCCACTGCTGCAGTGCCATGGTGCTGGGACTGTCCTCATGGTTCTCCGGGTGGAGCCCACAAGATTGCAGCGGGCTCCTGCAGCAAGCAGGCTCTAGTGAGAAGAGCTGCATGGGGTCAAAGGCAGAAAGCATGCTGCTGGGCCTCAGAGGGAGCCAGGAGAGGGGAGGAAGGCTGCGCGTGGGCTGCTGACCTTGTCCAGCTCCTGGATTTGGTTCAGCACAACCACTGATGTGCAGGTGTAATCCCAGACCAGAGACCAGAAATCCACCAGCGTGGTGGGGAAAGGCAGCTGGGTGATGATGAGTTTGTCCTCCTTGGTGTATGTCTGCAAAACACTCCGGGGTGTTGGGGGAAGAGGTCATGCAATCCGGCCCCCGAGAGCCCCTCCAACAGCGGGAACAGCTCTCTACCTCCCTGCAGCCAGGGCTCTGGAGGCCCAGGAGACGCAGAACACCCCAGCCCTGCTCAGAGCAGGCTTGCCACCCCGCTGGCCCCTCAGCTCATCACCCCTGGGCTCTGCTCCCAGCAGGCAAAAGCCAGCGGCTGTGCGGCAGCCTGCTGAGCTGTCTGTGCAGGAAGGGCTTAGGCTGATCACGGGGGCCATCTCCTGGCAGCAGGTCCCCAGCCGCTGGGAATTAGTCACTATGAAGAAACCCCAGGGCCGGGACACTTCAAACCAGGGTGGCATGGTCTACCCCTGCCTCGAGCAGTGGTGCCTGGGGGGGGGGTCTCTGCTGCTCCGGCTGGGGCTGGAGCCTTACGTTGACAAACACAGCGTTGATGTAACCTGGTGAGCCGTCTGCGTTCAGCGAGGACATCAGGATGGGCCGGCAGGAATCCGCTGTGGAGGCAAGGAGAAGAGAGAGAAATGATGAGCCATCCTCTCCCTGCACAAAGGCATGGGATTTTCCCTGCCAGCAGTGGGGTCAGCGTGGCTCCCTGCAGCACGGCCTGGAGAGACTTGGATGAACAGGCACCACTAGCCCCATGGCCATGACAGCTCAGGACTGCCTGACACGGGGTGTCCAAAACCCCATGTGCAGAGGCATAGAGGCACAGTAGGTCCACCCTCCTTATTTCTCCCTGATGCCTCATCTGGGCTCCTCCTCTGGGACAGATTAGACCCAGGGACATGTCTATCCCAGGTATACTCCATGAATGCATGCCTCCAGCAAGCCCAGAAGGAAGCAGGGACGGGGTCTTTCTCCCATGGAGGGACCAACTTAATCTATATTTATTACCAACCAGAAAATGATGATTGGACCTTGGGCAGAACCTGCCTGTGGCATGGTGCTGGGGAGGGAAGCAGCAGGGCAGCATCGTCCCCTCATGCTGCTCTCAGGTGCTGGGTCACAGAGCAAGGGGCTGCCCAGCCCTACCTGGCAACATCCCTGGGTTGCGGTTCTTGGGCTGGTTGCTGGGTTTCTCTGCTTCTCTGTGTGGCAAGAGCTGGAACAACTCAGAAAACTTCTGCAGGGCCTGTAGGGATGATTCAGCCAAGCGAGTCCTGCCTGTCAGCTCCTCCCCTTCTTCAGCCACCCCAGAGAAATGCTCCCCTGTCTCCCTCCCACAGCTAGGGAGGGGAGCAGTAGCAGGGAGGCACCACAGACCAGCCCCCGAAGCACCAGACCCAGTGCACCAGATCCTGGTGGTACCTTGAACTCCTTCTCCAGGACATTGTTGTGCCTTGAGGTCTCAGCTTCTCGAAGGCAGCGGACATGGCTGGCGATGCTCTCCACTGGGACCCCGGTGCTACCACAGAGCAAGCCTTCAAGCAGCACCTCGTACAGGAAGGTGTACTGCTCCTGCATGAGGACACGGGTCAGCTGAACAGTCTGGAGCAGCTCCATGAGGAGCCCTGGGACTCCAGACCACCAGCACACTGGCATTGACCTGAGCCAGCAATGAGCCAGGTCCACCCTTCACCTTCCTGCTGTGGGGCCCTGAGGCCAGACACCTCTCAGTGCAGGCAGCCCCGCCCTGAGAAACAGCCAGGAACTGCAAAATCCCATACAAGACCATCTTCCTGCATATTAATGCTCCCTCTCAGACCAGACTCCTGCTCTGGGGAAGGAAACCCAGAAAACCAGTGAACTAGTTAGTCCTACAAGCAGCTGGATGGTCCTGCCCAACCTATTTCCTCCAAAGGGTCCCAAGCACTGAGCAGACTATGGGGATGTAGTCCCTCGGCCAGGACATTGCTGCCTAGAAGATGCCATGAGGGCAGACATCCTGAAAGCCTGAAGGACATGTGAATTCACGTTCATGCTCCTTGCCTACAAGACAGCTCTTCTATACCAGGATGACTGGTGCAAATGAATGCTGCTGGCACCTCAGAGGGTCTCAGGGGAACATGGATCCCAACTAGGTTTGGACACAGCATTGAAAACAAGATCCTGCAGTCTCCATCACCTGGCAGCTCCAGTCCCCATGGCTAGACCATGAATGGCATGGCGAGTGTGGCTTTGCATGCCACATCCCTGGGAAGGGCGGGAAGCAGATCTGCAGCCTGACAGTGTGCAGGGAGCAGGTAATACTCCTCACCTGGGTTTGCACCATGCTGACCCGCTGCTCCCGCAGCCTCTGCACGCAGTGAAACACATCCACCTGCCCCTCGGCCTTCCCCATCTTCAGAAGGAAGTCCAGGGCGATGAAGGTACCTGTCCGCCCGATCCCTGCACTGAGAACACAGAAAACTGGGGGTCAGTGCTGCCCCAGCCAGCCTTGCCCCAGCACCCAAGCATTTCCAGCCCCAGTACCTGCAGTGCACCAGCACAGGTCCAGCAGGCGCTTCCAATGCCCTCTTGTTCACCACCTCCACTAAGCACAGGAGCTGGGCAGGGTTTCTGGGCACCCCGTGGTCTGGCCACAGCAGGTAGTGAAACTGCTCCACCACTCTTGGGAGAGCACAGCCTGCCTGCAAAGAGGGAGACACGGCTGGGAGCTGGGAGCAAGAACCAACCTGGAAACTTGCGTGAAGTAATTGCATGCCAACAAGTAGGGAGTAGGGGAGAAAACCACTTCAAGGGGGCACCAACACACCGTGTTCCCCCCAGCTCCCCCACCACAATGACTGCTCCATTATAGCTCATCAGACAGCAAAGGGCAAATTCACCCAGCACACAGCTACACAGTTCACTTTGTTCTCTGCTTCCCCATGCTGCGAACAGTGAACTCAGAGCAGTAAATGCAGCTTGTGCCCCAGAGGAAAAAAAAAAAAAAGAAAGCCCTGGCTTTCCCAAATAAGGTATTTCCTAAGGCTGGTACTGTGCTGAAGTGAATGTAGTCACTTTTGTTACCAGCCCATCATGTATTTTTCCCCTAAACATCACATTCACTTGGCCTGAACTAATGAACTGCTATGTCCCATCATCACGTGCTCTTGGAGCTTTACCTTTCAGCTAGACTTTGCTCTGGGCAAGACAAGAAAAGACAAGAATATGCATAACTGCAATTTCTTTATATTGTACCTGTTTTCCCCTCCTTGCAGCTCCTTCAGGTTCTGCTTATTATCTGAGGTGTAACTTCAGCAGAAGTACTTGTCTTGAGAAATGGCGTTATGTAAGTTATCTTAAACCATAAACTATCTGTTCAGGTTTAGGAGCTGTAAGTGACCACGGACCTTCAATGTGGACCCTCTGCAGACTGGCCCAGGTGACAGACAGGCACCTGTCCCATCATCCTGGCTATACAGAGATGCCATTTTATACCCTTTGTGATCACCTCATCCAACCCCTCAAGGATGCACGATCTGCCAACATGCATCATCAGTCCAGACTCAGCTGGGGTGACCACTGGAGCTGACCAATTGCCTTTGCCTGGCACAGAAACCTGGGGCCGATGCCCTGGCATGGCATCCAGTGACAGCAATGCTGACCTGCCAGCACTGGAGACCAGGCAAGGCTCCCCACAGAGTCTCTTGGCTGACAGCTCCCACCAGCTGCTGAAACCCAAAAGCATCCTGCATCCCCATCTCAGCTACATGCCAGGCTTACCTTCTGCAGGCAGAAGATGCGTGTGACAAGGCCCGTGGTGGTCCTGGTGTTGCTGAGCGTCACTGTGAAGTCCCCATAGACCTGCTCCTGCTCTGGCCAGTACTGCTCACACTTGGTCTGTCAACAGCAGTGAGACCGCTAAGCACAAGCAAACTCATGAGGGGAGCGTTGCAAGCCAGCAGTGGTGTGGAGCTGCTCTCTGCACTCATTGACAGCTGCACTGGGAGCAAAGCAAAGCAAAGCAGGCAAGGAAGCCTGGTCTCTGGGGAGGCCCAAGTTGAGCACAAGCTGAGATGGTTTCTCTACCTTGTTCTGCTCTACTAAGCCCGTCAGCATCACAATGACCGAGGTCTTCTCCTGCCAGACCATCTGCCAGAAATCCACCACCGTCCCAGGCAAGGGGCCTTGGAGAGGAAGAGGAGATCCCTGTGCCAGTGTCCAAGCCATGGGGATGCAGCTGCTCCCGGGCATGGCTCAGACATTGCCACGCTATGAGCAGCACTGGGCTTAACCTCTGCCTGGGGACTAACACTGCACATCACCCGTGGCTTCATCACCCATGTTAGAAATTGCGACAAGGAAATGGGAGGGCAGGTGAGCCCAGGGTATATCAGGGATTCACTGCTGCTTCAGGGGCTTCCCCATCCAGACTCTCAAGATGGCTATGAGCTGCTCCCACATTTAGGGTCCTATTTGCTGGAGAGCATTTCTGCAGCTTTGCAAGGAGCCTGAGACCTCCTCACCGCATGCTGCACAGAGCAGACTCACCCATCTCGGCTTTGCACCACTGAAAGGAGCCTGCCTCGAAGTGCACTGAGTGCAGACGTGTCAGGCATTTGCAGGTGTGCCCCTGTCATGCCAGCCACCAAGGGGAACAAACCAGGCTTGTGGGTGGAAGGACCATGTCCTCAGCCTGGGCCATGCAAGGACCACCTTCAGCTGGCCACTGCCAAACTGCCACTGAGGCCTTCCATGCTCTGCAGCAGCTGTAACCACTGTCCAAGACAGAGGCCCAGGACTGAGCCATTAACAGCTCCTAGGCTGCTGTCCCAGTTCCCCACTCCCCGAAGTGCTCAGAGCAGAGACTGGCATCTCCTGAACATGAGGGCTGGGAGCACCCACCTTGAGCTGCAATGAAGAAGCGTGGACTCCGGTAGCTCTGTGGGGGAGAGGTTCAAACAGCTCTGATCACATGGGTTAATCGTTTAACAGGGAATGAAATAAAGGACCCATCTCCCCAGGCATCAGAGCCCAAAGCCCTCAGCAGAGTGTGTCCCACAGCACCACTCCTGGCCAGCACGGAAAGTGGGTACCCCTGGGGTACCCAGTGGGTACCCAGGGGCTGCATCTCAGCTCCTGTCCCCTCACACAGGTCCCTTTTTGTTAGGGATGAGAACTGCACACAAACCCAGAGTATGGTGGGCAGCTCAGAGAGGACGCAAGGAATGCAACATTCCAAGATCTGCCAGCACCTGTGGGCAACAAGTGCCAGACCTTGGGACCACCCATGTGAGCAGGACCGTCCTCACCCAGCGCAGCCAGGCACCTCTCCTACCCTGCCCAGGCGTCTCTACCCTGCCCAGGGCAGCAATTCCTCGCTACCTACATCCACATAGCTGGCATTGATGTAGCCATTTCCCATGTCAGAGGGCTGCAGCACTACACGGCAGTGATCGTCTGAAAGAGAAGGGAGGTGGGAGTCAGTGGACTGTCTCTTCGGGGCAGCAATGAAGTGACTGTTTAAGGAGCGGGGTATAATTTAGGAAAGCCTGCGACTGTCCGCTCCCTCCTCAGCAGCACTTCAGGCCTCAGGACATGTTGAGAGCTAAAGAACAGCTAATGAGACGAAAGGTGACATGGTACAGCAGGAAAGGCAACACGGTTTTGGGGAGGACTGTTAACGCAATGGCCAAATGTCCACACCATGTGGGGCCTGGAGGAGCTTTAAGTTTTGACAGACATTGGGTCATTCCCTCTGCTTTCCCACAAATAGCCACCTCTGGATGGGACACAGCAGTGTTCAGCAATGACTAACAGCAGGAAAAGGAATACAAGGATGAATGATTAAACTTGCAGGGACATTTGAGGAGCAGAACAAGGATTTTCCAACTGGATATAAATCAGTGGGGCCAACATGACAATTTTGGAAAATCCCTCTGGGTTTCAGTGGCCACAGAGGATGAGACAAGGAGCTCAGCATTGCTGAATAACTGGAGGGGCACCTACACCAGCCCAACACCCTGTACTGCCCAACCATCTCCAGGTGCCTGTGCCAACCCCTGGAGAGCTCTGCTTACATGGGATGATGCTCTTGTAGCGGTTCTTGCTCTGGTTACACAGCTCCTTCCCGGCATCGCAGGGATGCAACGAAGTGGAAGACAGTTGCTGCAGAGGAAGAAGACAAGCCCACTCTGCATTGGCACGTGTTCTGGGGCTGGCCAAGCCCAACTGCATGGCACACCCGAGGAAGGGGTGAGCGCTGCGTGGACAGTGCAGCCAGGTGGAAAAGCAAAGCTAAACCAAACCTGGTACTCTCCCAGCCGCCCAGCGCCATGCCTGTCGACTGATTCATCCTCTGTCTGCTCTGCCTCTACTTCTGCCCTCTTAAACCTCTTCAGAGCCTCCAGCAGTTCCTCCACCGGGATCTGTGTGTTCAGCTTGCACACACCTATGGAGACCATGAGGCCAGGAGTTTAGCATGCACCTGATGGTTAGCCCTGGAGCTCTGCAGCTGGGACTGAGCTGGCATTGCAGTGGTCAGGACCCCACCAAACCCTAGATTGTCCTTTGCCACATAAGTCCCTTTCTCCTGGGACGTGCCCCTTTCCCCATGCCAGCCAGCTCGGATCCCCTTGTTCCTGTAAGGACCTTACAGAGCCTGTAAGCACCCTGCCTGTGCTTTTAACAGACAGTCTGTCCAGACAAGGCATGCAGGGCCTCTGCTCATACTGCACCTCCTTGACATCTTTGCAGGGGGATAGTGCTGTTGTTCTCCGATGTTTTTGAACTGTTGTACTTCCGCCTGCAAAACAGCAAGTTAGGCCCATAGACCAGCAGAAGACAGAGAGAGAGAAGAGGCTGTTGCCCCTTTAACAGCCCTGCCTTCCACCTTGCTTTATCTCAGGGTCCACTTGGACATTCCCCAGCAGTGCAAGGTGCTGGATGCCTCATAGAGAGCAGGAGAGGTTAGGCACATACTGACCTGAAGAGCACAAAGAGCAGCAAAATCCCCAGTGCCAGGAGTGCAATGACTAGCGCTATTGCCATAACCACAACCACGGAAATCCTGCCCAGCGGAGGCACCGGCTCCTGCCCTGCAAGCAGCACAGCCCAGGCTCAGGGTCCCACACAGCCTGAACCAGGCACTGGGAGATCCCATAGGGGTATGGGGTGAAAAGCAGCTTCCCTCATCTCCAACCACAGGCTATGCATTGGAGAATAGCTAAGCTTGTGCAGAAAGAGTGCTTGCTTGGTGTGATACCCTTCAGCGTGGGCCCTGTCTCCCTGACTGCCCCAGGTACGGACAGAGCCTGGTGAGGGGTTTGCATTTCTGGGGTTGCACATGCACCAGGGGAGTACTAGGACTAAGATGTAATATGTGAAGATGGCAGGGATGGTGCACAGTGTCCAGCTGCCATCCATGTCACACCTGCCCAAGTGGCCTGAGGTTGCTCAAATCCCATCTACCATAGATAGCCTCAAGATCAAGAGAAATTCCATGAAGACAGAAATAGGAGAATGAGATCCCACCGCTCCTGCGCTCGGCCAGCTCCTCTCTACGGGAAGCGGCCAGACTGGGAAAAGGGAAGACGTGGGAGAGAGGGTTGAGCACAGGGAGCGAGGAGCCCACTTACCAACAGAGAAGCTGTAGCACACGCAGGTGAACTTCTCTGCCTGTTGGAGGAGACGGGAGGGAGAGCTCAGGCCACTCCTGCCCCACTGCCCACCCTGGGGGCAAAGGCCTCCCAGCCACAGCCACCAAACGGCCCAGCTGTGGCCAAGGACCCCGGGGACACTGTCCTGCCAAGGTGCCCAGGCTCTCAGCACAGGGGCCGGGAGCGGAGCCCGTGCAGCACTGCCGCTCACTGTCGGTGGCCGGCCCAGATCCTGCTGAGGGGCCCGGCCCTGGCTGGCAGCGTCCCCGGGGAGCAGGAGCCCCCCACAACGGGTACCTGCTGCGAGTGGCGGATGAGGCGGAGAAGGGCCGTGTAGTTCAAGCCCAGCTGGAGGGCAGCGTTGTGGTAACCCTGCCCGTGGGTCCCGTCGCCCAGCACAAAGTCCGTGGGAGCGGTGAGGTTGAGCACAATGGCCACGTAGGCGCCGCGCTGCTGGCTGGCGTTGAAGGGCTGTGGCTGCCCCAAGCAGGTGCCTTCCACCCCCGTGCCGTTGTGCGTTGTGGCCACGATGAGCTGGTGCTCCCTGCAAGGCAGGGCGGTGAGAGGGCCGCGGGACAGAGGGACGGAGGCCGCTGTGAGCAAGCGCTGCCAGTGGGGAAACCCATCTCGGGGCTGTGGAGAGCAGAGCTGCTGGGGGCTGCACTCACCTCACCGCCTCGTGAGGACGGGCGATGGGGTGGAGGCGAAGCACGGCTGTCCCTTGGGATGGGGAGGTGTCACGGGCGCCGCGGCAGGTGCTGTCGAGAGGGTGTGGGGTGTCTGGAGGGGAAGACCCGGGGGATGAGCACCAGCGGGCAGCATGGCAGGGGCTGTGCAGGGAGCAGAGGCAGCCCCGGGCAGTGCAGGCCGCAGAGCACAGCTGCTCTGTGCCCAGGCTCCTCCACTCCGGCCAGGAGGCCACAGGGCTGGGGACAGAGCTGCCTCAGCCGGGGCGCACGCTGCGGCCACCCTGGAGGGACTGGGGCATGACAAGCCTTACGCGAGCTGTTGGTCTGAAACTCCCACAGTGACGCAGCCCCGGCTCCAGCGGCTGTGAGTCCCTGCAGCGTCACCACGTAGCTGCTGCCGGGGCTGTAGTCGGGCAGCGGGTGCTCAGTGACGGAGCTGCTCAGCCGCAGCCGCAGCCGCTCTATCTCCAGGAAGCCGCCGTCCTGCGTGCTCCTCGTCGTGATATTCAGCTGGGGACAAGAGACAGATCTGGGGGGCAGCAGCTCCCACCTGCCCTCTGGGAACCTGCCCAGCGCACACCGAGAGAGAGCAAAGCACCCCTGTGAGCCTCCCCTGCCCTGTGACTGCCCCAGTTCTGGAAGGCTCCCAGAGAGGAACCAGCAGGAGCCTTGGCCCCATGCGTGGACCTCAAAGCAGACAAGAGGAGGAGAGGAGGAATTTGGAGCCAACGCTCAAGATGTCAGAGCGGCTGCCTCTGTGAGCAAAGGACCAAGCCTCTGTGTAGAGCTGAGGGCAGGAGGGAGGCGGTTCCTACGAAGAGGTGTATATATGTGTAATGAGGCTGAGGCCAGGTCACTGGTATGGTATTGCAACGCTGCAGGCACTGTGGTGACATCCCCCACAAGAGGAGCCCTGAACTTCTCTTTTCTCCCTCAGGTCATCACGGCTTTTCTTCCCCACTCTCCTCGCCTGCGCACACAGAGCTCCAGGCAGGGGGGCGCCTGGCAAAGTGAGGGGGACTGCGGGGAGTCTGTGGTGCCCTGGTACCTGGTATCCGATGATCTCCCCTTTGCAGGAGGGCAGCACCTTCCACCTGAGGGACCCTGTGCTGGAATCCAACCACAGCTTCTCCGGTTTGTCCGGCACTGGAAGCACAGGAGGACGGGTCACGCATGGGACTGGCGAGGAGGGGCTGAGCACAGCGCAGGGTGCAGGCAGCTCCGGGCCCAGGGGAGAGGGAGAGTGCTGTGCTCCAGGGCCCTGCACAGCCCCTTCCCCTGAGCCCCACAGGATACGAGCAGCCCTCATCCCGGGACCATCACTGCAGGGAGTGGATGATCAGGCTGAGCTGCCGGGTGAAGGGCACCTTCACACTTCATGTAGGAGGACACGTACCCGTTTCCTTCGTCCTGAGGAGCCGCATGTACAGGATCGTGCTGGGAGGCAGGGAGATGGTGACACTGTAGTCAGTGAAGGGCTGCAGAGGGGGACAGGTGAATGTTCCCTCCTGGCCGTGTAGCATCTCCTCTCCTTTCACCTCTTCAGCCTCACAGGGAGGGGAGGAAGGCACTGCCAGCCGGCACGTGGCCTGCATGTGCTGGCAGGCGTCAGGGAGCCTGCAGGTCCAGTTCAGCTTGATGCTGGTGCTGGAGATGTCCAAGGTCCCGGGGACAACCTGCAGGACTTCTGTGAAGGAAACGTTGCAAGAGGGTCACTTCCTTCCCTTCCCTTCCCAGCCTTGCAAGGGTGCTGCACTCAGACAGCCCTGCTGCCCACCCAGCCGGGAGGGAGGGAGGGAGAGTGAGAGGCTGAAACTGGTCACTGCAGCTCTGGTAGAGCTGGTGGGCCTCAGTGAACCAAGCTCTGAGGAGATGGTGCCAAGCCTGTGCCCACCATGACACAGAGCCTGCAGGGGACCAGCCTACAGGGAGCAAGCTGTGATACTCACAGCTGCACAGTCTGAGAGGACACAGGCAGCAGAGCCCTCTGATCCCCCTGCCCCGACTGGGATGCCACACAGACCACAAAGCACCACACAAAGCTCTCCCACGCTTCTCTCCTTTGTGCACAAGCTGCTGCCAGAAGCCCTCAGGGACACCCTTGTCACCCACACCTTCAGCAAGAATCTCCCACCCACTGGAGAACTGCAGGCGGGACTCAGGGGCTGCCTCCACACCGCCTGCAGCAGCACCTCCCATTTCCCCAGGCAGGCAGAGAGCCTGAAGCCTCCTCAGCACTGAAACCTCCTGTGCATGCACAGCCTGCCTTCCCCCGTTCCTGCTCAGCAAGGGCAGAGCGGGGCAGCCAGGAGAGCTCCTGATGTTTCCCTTACCAATGCACACCACGTTGGACCGAATGTGGACCCAGCCACCTCTGCTGTCCCTTCCACGCCAGACTTCTCTGTATGCAGGTCTCCCATAACTGAACGGGACTTCTCTCACACATTTGACGTGGGTGAAGGATGGCTGAAAACCCGCAGGACAGCTCAGCATCACTTCTTCGTTCTTCTTGTAATTGTCCTGGTCTGGTGCCAGCCGGAGTCTCGAGTCCCACTGGGGCCTTTGGCATGCTTCTGGCAGATGTGAAAGTGGGTGTTAGTTGCGGTGGGAGGTGTTGAGGAGGTGGGTCAGGGGTGGGTGGTGGGGTATCAGCAATCATTCCTGCCCCAGGCCCTGACACCCATCTGCAGGGCCCCATGTCTCCACCTCCACCAGGAACCTCCCACCCACCCGTGGATCGCAGGCTGGAGCCCTGCACACCCTGCGCTCTGCCCTGGCCTGGCACGAGCAGCTCTGAACACTGCCCCCTGCCCCGATCCCACAGCCCCCTCCTGCCGGGACCCTGAGGGACGGAGGCTGGCACCAGTCCCCTCCCTGCAGAGGCTCCCCTGCAGCCCCCGGCCAAGCACAGGCCAGGCTCAGGGGCTGCCTCCACACCGCCTTCAGCAGCACCTCCCATTTCCCCAGGCAGGCAGAGAGCCTGAAACCTCCTCGGCACTGAAACCTCCTGTATACACACAGCCTGCCTTCCCCCGTTCCTGCTCAGCAAGGGCAGAGCGGGGCAGTCAGGAGAGCTCCTGATGCCTCCCTTACCGATGCACACCACGTTGGACTGAATGCGGACCCAGCCACCTCTGCTGTCCCTTCCACGCCAGACTTCTCTGTATGCAGGTCTCCCATAACTGAACGGGACTTCTCTCACACATTTGACATGGGTGAAGGATGGCTGAAAACCCGCAGGACAGCTCAGCATCACTTCTTCGTTGTTCTTGTAATTGTCCTGGTCTGGTGCCAGCCGGAGTCTCGAGTCCCACTGGGGCCTTTGGCATGCTTCTGGCAGATGTGAAAGTGGGTGTTAGTTGCGGTGGGAGGTGTTGAGGAGGTGGGTCAGGGGTGGGTGGTGGGGTATCAGCAATCATTCCTGCCCCAGGCCCTGACACCCATCTGCAGGGCCCCATGTCTCCACCTCCACCAGGAACCTCCCACCCACCCGTGGATCGCAGGCTGGAGCCCTGCACACCCTGCGCTCTGCCCTGGCCTGGCACGAGCAGCTCTGAACACTGCCCCCTGCCCCGATCCCACAGCCCCCTCCTGCCGGGACCCTGAGGGACTGAGGCTGGCACCAGTCCCCTCCCTGCAGAGGCTCCCCTGCAGCCCCCGGCCAAGCACAGGCCAGGCTCAGGGGCTGTCTCCACACCGCCTTCAGCAGCACCTCCCATTTCCCCAGGCAGGCAGAGAGCCTGAAACCTCCTCAGCACTGAGACCTCCTGTGCACGCACAGCCTGCCTTCCCCCGTTCCTGCTCAGCAAGGGCAGAGCAGGGCAGTCAGGAGAGCTCCTGATGCCTCCCTTACCGACACACGCCAGGTAGGACTGAATGCGGATCCAGCCACCTCCTCTGAGCTTTCCATCCCAAACTTCTCTATATACAGGTGTCCCAAAAGGGGTAGACTGGTCTTCTCTCACACATTTGACGTGGGTGAAGGATGGCTGAAAACCCGCAGGACAGCTCAGCATCACTTCTTCGTTCTCCTTGTAATTGTCCTGGTCTGGTGCCATCTGGAGTCTCGAGTCCCACTGGGGCCTTTGGCACGTTGCTGGCAGAGGTGAAAGGGGGTGTTAATTGGGGTGGGAGGTGTTGAGGAGGTGGGTCAGGGGTGGGTGGTGGGGTATCAGCAATCCCCAGCGATCCCTCCAGCCACTGAAGGGAGAGGGAAGGTGATATGTCCATCTTCCATGACATGACCCCTCAACAAAGCTCGTTGGGAGGGGGCTCTCCTTGTGTAATGCTCAGGAAACTCTGCAGGAGCTGCTAACTTGCTCGGATGGCACTACCATATCTTTTGTCTCCTCCCTTGGCCCCGAGGGATCCAGGTCCCTGGTTCCTGGACTGTCACCCTGTCTGACGCCAGCTTGGGACTCCAGGGTCAGGGTGGTGGGGGGCTGTGCTTACCCTTGCAGGTGGCAGTCTCGTTCCACGAGGTCTGGGTCCCGCTGGAAATGCATCTGATCTGTGGGACCGACGGCACATACTCCCCAGCACAGCTCAGCTGCACCAAATCGTTCAAGGCATGGCTGCTCTCGTTCGGGGTAAACTGCAGCTTGGGGTCCCAGTCAGAGGGAGCTTTACATCTTCCTGTGTGCAAAGGCCATGCAGGAGAGCCTTGAGGGTCACTGGGCTCCAGCAGCGACCTCAGGGTTGAGGAGGTCCCATCCAGCGGGCTGCTGGTCCCCCTCGCTTCAGAGGGGTGGCAGAGATGAGCACCTCCCAGGATGAGGCCCCAGACCCCAGGTACATTGACCCCCTGAGCACCCTCAGGTGCAGTGCAGAAGGGTTACCCGCAGGCCCTCCTGCCCACCCACATGCTGTGAAGGGATCCCAGACAGAGGGATCCAGCAGCCCGGTGGATGCTGCTCTCTCCTGTGCTCTCTCCCCCAAAGACAGGGGCTGTGGGAGTGCACAAACCCCCGTGAGTCTCTGCTGGCATCACTCACCTGCATCCCGTCATCCTGCTGGGCACTACCTGCTCACACCCATGTGCACACTGATTTGCAGCA
Organism: Nipponia nippon; assembly: GCF_047370975.1. Taxonomy (NCBI): domain Eukaryota; kingdom Metazoa; phylum Chordata; class Aves; order Pelecaniformes; family Threskiornithidae; genus Nipponia; species Nipponia nippon. The sequence continues at coordinate 312,917 of NW_028262359.1, forward strand.
AAAAGCCCACTCAAGTTGCCAATTCGCTTTTGCTCTGCAGGTTACCCTTGTAATTTTCTCCTCTCCATCCCTTGCCCAAAATACCCTCTGGCTCCTAGGACTGGATACCTCCTGTGCAATGTCCCTCCCATCCTCACCCAGGAGGGGTAACACCCCGATGTCTGGGTTGGCAGAAAGGACTCAGCAGGGACTGCAGGTATGTATTTAACCAGCTGCATGTTTAGTTGCATTTTGCAACATGTAGATTGGGCAATTGATGGAAGTAAATCATAGAATCATAGAATCGTTTAGGTTGGAAAAGACCCTTAAGATCATTGAGTCCAACCGTTAGTGTAGCACTGCCAAATCCACCACTAAACCATGTCCCTAAGCACCACATCTAACCACCTTTTAAATACCTCTGGGGATGAGGACTCAACCACTTCCCTGGGCAGCCTGTTCCAGTGCTTGACAACCCTTTTGGTGAAGAAATTTTTCCTAATATCCGATCTAAACCTTCCCTGGCGCAGCTTGAGGCCGTTTCCTCTCGTCCTGTCCCTTGTTACTTGGGAGAAGAGACCGACCCCCACCTCACTACAGCCTCCTGTCAGGCAGCTGTAGAGAGCGATAAGGTCTCCCCTCAGCCTCCTCTTCTCCAGGCTGAACAACCCCAGCTCCCTCAGCCGCTCCTTGTAAGACTTGTGCTCTAGACCAGCTTCGTTGCCCTTCTCTGGACACGCTCCAGCACCTCAATGTCCTTCTTGTAGGACACAGGATTCAAGGTGCAACCTCACCAGTGCCGAGTACAGGGGCATGGTCATTTCCTTGGTCCTGCTGGCCACACTGTTTTTGATACAAGCCAGGATGCTCTTGGCCTTCTTGGCCACCTGGGCACACTGCTGGCTCATATTCAGCTGGCTGTCAACCAGCACCCCCAGGTCCTTTTCCACCGGGCAGCTCTCCAGCCACTCCTCCCCCAGCCTGCAGCATTGCATGGGGTTGTTGTGACTCAAGTGCAGGACCTGGCGCTCAGCCTTGTTGAACCTCATACAGTTGGCCTCGGCCCATTGATCCAGCCTGTCCAGATCCCTCTGCAGGGCCTTCCTACCCTCCAGCAAATCAACACTCCCGGCCAACTTGGTGTCATCTGCAAACTTACTGAGGGTGCAGTCATCCCCCTTGTCCAGATCACCGATAAAGATATTGAACAGGACTGGCCCCAGTACTGAGCCCTCGGGAACACCACTTGTGACTGGATTTAACTCCGTTCACCACAACTTTTTGTTGGTGCAGCCAGTTTTTTACCCAGTGAAGAGGATGCCCATCCAAGCCATGAGCAGCCAGTTTCTCCGGGACAACGATGTGAGAAATGGTGTCAAAGGCTTTACTAAAGCCCAAGTAGACAACATCCACAGCCTTTCCCTCATCCACCAAGCAGGTCACCTTGTCATAGAAGGAGTTTAGGTTAGTCAAGCAGGACCTGCCTTTCATAAACCCATGCTGACTGGGCCTGATCCCCTGGTTGTCCCATACATGCCACGTAATGGTACTCAAGATGACCTTCCCCGGCACCAAGGTCAGGCTGACAGGCCTGTAGTTCCCTGGATCCTCCTTCCGACCCTTCCTGTAGATGGGTATCACGTTTGCTAACATCCAGTCAACCGGGACCTCCCCAGTTGGCCAGGACTGCTGATAGACAATGGAAAGTGGCTTGGTGAGCACCTCCGCCAAAATCTTTGTATTTGTTTTCTGTTAGTTTCTAGACAGGAGTGCTGCTGTCTCTCTGCATGGCACTAATTTAGGTCTCTACCCTCTGACCAGATAACAGTTTTCATATAACAAGAAATGTACCTCTATGTGAGTTTTCTTCATCCAACAAATTCAGTGGTGAGTATGCAAACATTGTCTGAAGTTACCAGGGTGCTGCCCAGCAGGCACAGAGAGTTCACGCTGCCTCCCAACACACCCAAATGGCGTTAGGACTCGCCATGAAGGCTCTGCACACCTCGTGCAGCAGGCCAACAGACCACAACAGCTGCATCACCTCAGCCAGAATAAATCCTCTGCCAAATAAATGGAATAAAATCCCACCAGACTGGCAAATGGAGCAGCAATTATTTGAGGCAGCTGAGGGCTACTCGTGAAGGGATTTCCAGTGTTTCATTTTTATTTCAGGGCCCAAAATCTTGCCTGTACAAAGTTTATTCATTGATGGGGTTCCTTCCAGCTTAGAGTCACAACAGAAACGTGAACAATCATTGCTTGAAAAGAGGTTTGCGGGGCCTGACCTCAGGCAAGAAGCGGTTTGAGGGCATGAAACCCCTTCAGTGGAGACATCGCCAGGATCCGAGGGGGCTGCGAGTGCTCATGGCCATGGCTGGCCTCTCCCAGACTGTCCCAGTCCTGACCTTTGGTGCAAAGGGGGCTTGTTGCTTTTCCTTTGGTACGTGCTTCCATACCTCATGGTAGCTGTTACAGTCCCTGCAGTGACATGAAACCCACTGGTTTTGCACAGGACATGGCAACCTGCGGGGCAGGAAACGAGGAGGGAAAGAGAAATTCTCCTTCGCATGCAACCTGCTGACTTCAAGAGATTTCAAGAGATATCTGGGACAGTGTCTTCCTACAAACACCGATGCTCTGCTGGCAGGGCTGGTTGCAGCTGTACGCCAGAGCTCTGCCTTGCTCCCAGCCCTCCTTGAGCCTCGCACCAAAACTTTTAGTGCCCTTCACGTAGCAACGCATGTGCTGCTGATACAACCATGAAGGAACCTCTCTAGAGGTTTTTGACCTTGTATGGTGCTTCCTTACAAAGGCCAGGGGTAATGCTATGTTTAAAAAGGCCACGTCTCATGGTTGCTGCTTTAGAGGTGTAATACAGTGCAGACTTTTTGTAGTACAAAGGAGAATTAGTCTTTATTTAAAGTTCATGATTTTTTTTTACAAAAAGGTAAAAGGTTGAATGAGCCTAATTTCTGCACACTGAAATTAGGCATATTCAGCATTACACTAACTATTGTTGACAGGCATTTAGAATTGATTCAGCCTTTCTCTTAGTTACAGGCGGTTCACTAAACTACAAGTAAATAGGTGCTATGTAAGGCTCCCAGGCTGGAAGCAGGTGTGAACGGATCCCTTGGACTGAGCTGGCACAACAGCCCCACATTTCTGACTAGGCTGGCCACCTTCATCAGGATTCCAGTGAATCACTTCTCTTAAACCTGGGAATTTATCAGCCCTAATCCTTTGCCAGAGACGCGGCATCTTTTCCCTTTTATTTTTTTTCAGGTGAAAAGGGCCTGGCAGAGGCGCAGTTTCACTCCAGGCCTTCCTCAGCCCTCCTGTTGGTGCCTGCTAGGAGTAGGGTGGTGGGATGCTGCTGTGATCCAGCATGGTTTCCAGTGTGGCATCAGGCAAGAGCATGTGCTTCTGCAAAGACCGCATGTGTGCCAGCAGTGTGTCAGTGGCCACGTCCGCCCTTTGGGCGCAAGGACTCCATAGGTGAGCAGTCTGGCAGGCAAACCCTCTTGTTCCCTCTTGGACACAGCTGTGCCCACAGAGCTCCTTGCAAGCACTGTTGGGGTGCCCTTCCTCTGCAAATTCTCCTTTCCTTTCTGAGCCCTCTGAGCTGTGGGGGTGAGCATTCAGCCCCTTTTTGATTCCCCACAGGCTCCCCGGAGCACTTTGGCCTGGCAGATGTGGCCCTATCATGATCACGCTTGAGGCAGGCAGGGGCTGATACAGCACCCAGACCCAGGCTGGGCATGGACCACGCGGGGCAGAGCCCAAGGGCTGGGTGGGAGAGATCAGAAAAGGCAGGCAGAGCCCACAGCCCATCCCCCCACTCAGAGGAGCCAGAGCCTGAAGAGTGCTGCTGCAGGGGAGTGCACCAGCCTCAGAAATTAGCCTGGGAATTAACACGGTCTGACAGAGGGTTGGGTATGACAAAATGAGCTTGCTTGCCTTGCAAAGGGGTAGTGTACACCAGCGAGACAGCCTGGGAGGCTGCCAAAGCCTATTTACCTCCTGAACGCAGAGCATCCTTCTGTGCCGCCACAGCCCCTCCAGGGCTTGCCTCCTACCCGCACCCCTGCTGCTGCAGAGGAGCTGAAGAGATGCAGGGTGCCACAGCACAAACACCATCTGCATTCAGGCACCTGCAGCCGCTCAGAGCCCTTCCTGGTGGCATTTCTGATGACTCTTTTGAGGGTAAAGCCTAGAAGTCTCTGCTTCCTCACAGAAGGGGGAAGAGACGACACTTTCAGGCCACATCTGGTTTTCTCTCAAGAACATTGCTGAATACAACCCAATTCAACCTCACTTCTCCACAAGGCTAAGCCTGTCAGGCATGTGATTACCACTAGAGACTCACTGGGAGAAGCTAATCCATGACTGCTGGGTGCAGCAGAGATGCACAGGTTAGGGGGGGCACCTGTGTCCTCACCCACTTTCTTACATTCTGTCTCCAACCACTCCGTAACATTTGCTGTGGGAAAAGAGCTCTTTGGAGCAAAGAAGCCTTTGCTTTAACGTGGGGTTGCTGTTTGTGTGCTTTGGTGGTGGCGATGGGAAGCTGCATGGCACATGTGAGTCAGAGGGTATCAGATCTGTCCCAGTGTCACCAGGCTGGAGCTCACCATTTGTGCGAAGGAGACAGATGCACACGCCTGTGCACGGGGGGACGAGGTACTGCTGGGGAAGGGAGGGTGCTCAGAGAGAAAGGGGAAAATAACAATCAGCTTCTAGCCTTGTAGGGACTAACAGCATCCGGGAGAATAAAGAAACAGTCATCAGACACTGTTTTTCACTCTGCACTGTGGTATGCAGACAGCCGCCCACAGGGCCTCTGCCCCCAACCATAGGAAAGAGGCTGAGACAAGTGAAATTTCAGCATGGAAAATATGGTGTAGACGTGACCAAACAGGCACCTCTTGTAATGTGCAATGCATGCTCACTGCAAAATGGAGAATGCTGAATGTCTAGGCAGGAGTGATAACAAAAGGGTAGTCTATCTGTCTCATATAGTCAGAGACTAACTGTTAGGTTTTTCTTCAGTTGATGCTACTGAATATGAAATACCCTCCTTGTTAATATTGTTTAATATCCACGAATATAGTAAGTATTTTACAGAAATATCTGGACTGCCTGTCCCTGCTGCAAAGGAGTTATGAGTCTGGCAGGCAAAACAAAGCCCCAGCATGCCCTAGAAGCAGATGTCAGGGAGGATCAGGAGAAAGGAGACATAGCTATGCTGGTAGTTCAGGTCAGGCTCCTGGGTTCAGTCCTTTGCTTACCAGCAAAAGGTGTACTTTCTTACATTGTGTTATCCCATACATGAAGAATAAAAGACAAGGTGAAATCTAAGGAGCAGCAGGCAAAGTTCAACCCTTTTCCCATGGCCGCTCAGCAGCTAACCGAGGTGACAGCAAAGCGTGCTGGAGTCCTGCTGCATTTGATGCCATGTGCTTGCTGAGAGGAGCTAAGAAAAGCAACCACCGTTTCCACCAGTGGAGAGTGGTATTGCGAGGCACCAAGAAGACATGCATGGGTCTTAAAGCATCTCTGTACTCATTGCTAGCAACCAAAACTGCCAAATGGGTCTTTAAGAGCGATGGGCAGTGTGAGGGTGGGGAAGGGGCAGAGAGACCTTGGGGCTGCTCTGCTTGGGAGCAGTGCCAGGGAAAGGCGGTGGTGAAGCAGGTCACTGACAAGGCACCGTGGGAAGAGCAGGGAAATGGCAGCAATTTAACCTGTACTGCGGTGCCATGAAAAATGGCTTATGACAGGATTTTAAGAACAGGAGGTGAACTTCTTGTTTCCTGAGTCTGTACTCTGGTAATGGGAAGTGGAAGCATGGTGGAGCATACAGTTCACAGCCCCAAGGGTGTCCAGCCCCAAGGCGCTCCTCTGCAAAGTCTCTTAGCATTTGTGTTCCCCACAGGATTTACTCTAGGCGCTGTTTGAAATTCGAGTCCCACTGACACAAAACCTTTCGGATTGAGTGTGGCCTTATTTTTCCTAGCACTCTCCCACCCACCAGGCATTGCAGCTACACTCCTAGTTAGGGCTCCTTGTCAGCTACTACTAAATCCCTGTGAAATGTCAAGCAAGGCTGACGAGAAAGGGGCCAGGGCCAGCCTGGATCACAGACCCTGCCTCTGCATGGAAAACATCCCCTAGAAGCTTCTCCACCTGCCTCCGAGGCGCGCTGGGACTGTAAGGGGATGAGGCTTTCGTACAGGTGCTGCATCTCAGGGGGGAGAAAAACCCTGTAAGAACAGCACAGCAAGACAATAAGGTGACAACAGGACAATGAGACAATGCAGCCTGCTCAGTACACCGTGGCCCCGTGACGGGATGAGCACAGCAGCAGTGCTGCGCTGGCTCACGCCTGTACCACACACACCGACCACATCCTCTGCCCGCAGCTGCTCTGCTCTTCCCTGGGCTCCCAGCTGCACTGCCGTGTGCCCTCAGTGCCTGCCCAGTGCTGGGACACGGCTCTGCCATCTGGTCTCATTCCCTCGGCAAGTGCCGGGCCTGTGGCCCACAGCCCTTCCCCAAAATTATTGCCATGCCTGCAGCTCTTCAGGAACCGGCGCTGCAGGTGCTCAGTACTGGGGGACAGGGTGGGGGGGGGAAGCTGGCACAGTGATTTTGGCATGCAGGAGCCCCGCTGAAAGGGGACAGCCCCACGCTGCCTGGCACCCTGGTCCCCACAGCACGGGGAAGCTTTGTGGGTGCTTGGAAGGGGACAGCAATGTGCAGCGGAAGCAGCTTGTTCACTGCCTCTGCTGGGCTGCTCCCCCTCCCCAGTCTTACCCTATATCTGCCAGGGTCATGGGAGATGCTCAAGGACCCCCGGGAAGGTGGACCCTTGGGTTGTGTCCTGTCCCCATGTCCTCCATCTCTGCCCAATGGCTTTACCCTGCCCCACTGCCACTGTCTGCTCCGCAGAGCCTATTCCACCCTAATGGGGAAGGGAGGGACCCTCGTGCCCCATCCCAGCCATCCTCCTTGTCCTGTCCTTCAGTGAGAGAAGGCCCCTGATCCATCAGGTGAGGACCTTGGCACAGGTCCCGAGATGGAATGAGCCCATGTGCTGAGGATGCAGGCAGTGCTGCCAGCACTGCTGGGTGCGGCTGCGAACTGTTTTTTGTCGGTTCCTCTTTTCACAAACACCAAGGTTCAAACTCAGCAATACCACCTCTGCTGCAGGCAGCCCCAGACTCCTCCAGGGACAGCTGGGTGACCGAGATGTGCAGAGCATGCCAAGGATCTGCTGGACACCGGGTCCCCGCTGCGTCCCACTGCATGCAGTATGGCCACGTCCTGGCCTTAGTGTGCACCATGCAAACAAGCTGGAGAGCCACACAACGCCTGGGCATGGTTGGGAGGACAGCTTCAGTGGGGGATGTGGGCAAGGGGAAGCCACTCTGGGCAGGAGAATATCCTCTGACACAGGTTTAGCCCTTGGTTTTTGAGTGACAGTGTGCTGTGCTCATGCTCCCTGCAACCACAGGGACACATTTCTCCTGGGAACAGGCTCCTATGGCCCATACCACACAGTACAGACCCTGCTGTCACTTCACATCAGCAATTAAAGATCCTGGTCCCATTCCCGGGCCTCTATCATAGCCAGGGTCCAGGTTTCTTTAGCCTGCGTCAGCCCAGACATGTCCCTGCAGTGGGTCGAGACAACACGAGTAGATGGTAGTGTAATGATTTTCATCGCCTAGATCTGGCAAGATTAGTTTAGAGAAATGGTCCAATTCAGACAGATGTAGAGAGACGCAAAGTCATGGCCCCTGGACCGCAGCTCAAACCCCAGACAGTGCCACGCTGGACTGATTCACTCCTGGGAGGTCAGATAACATGTGAGCCTGATGATACTCACTAAATGACTCTGCTGGTTTGGAAGTGTGCAGCCTGTGTAGGAAGAGCCCAGCAAAGCTCTGGGGGTGCCCTGCCCCTCCGGCACCAAGAAGCCCGTTAAAGAGCAATCCCAGCATACCATAACTCCTGCCCTTCAGAGTCTCCTAGAGACACAGGGGCTCAGCTCACAGCTCCCCAGATCTCTGCTGGGCACCAAAACGTATCTGCGCTGCAGTGAGGACATGGCATCTGCACACCGTGCAGAGAGACGGCCACCTGCGGCTCGCAGGGACACGGCCCACTTCATGGGGGAATGCTAAGGCCCCTGCGGAGGCTTTCCCAGCACACGGGGGTTTACTGCCCTCCATCCCCAAATAGAGCTTCACCCCAGCACAACCTGACTGATGCCCGAGTATCTTGGGCCATGGTATGGGCATCAGCTCCAGTCCTCTCTGATACAGCTACTGCATCCTGCACATGGTAAAGATATACAGCAAATTTGCAGCAGGAGAGCAGCAAAACCTTTTATTGTGGGGAGAGGAGTGAGCACTTCTTACCTGTTTCCTGGGGTTCTCCGGAGATGTCGAGGTCCGGCTCTTCCTGCTTGTGCGCTGCCAGCAGAGGTGTGAGGAACAGAAGAAATGTCCATCGCAGGGCCATGTTTGCTTATGCTCCCAGGGCAGGACTGAGGTTTCAGACCTGCTGGCTGCCTCACAACACACCCATCCGACTGCGAGAGGTGCAAGCACAGAAAGGAAACAGCCACGCAGAGAAATCACATATGGTGCAAGAGGCTTCCTCATTGGAGAGGGAACCTCCGCCAGTGTCAGCACCGCTTTCATTCTTCTCCTCTCTGCACCAGGGCAGCTTCACGCCCCTTTTGCAATGTGGCTGCTCTCTGATCGTTTGTCTCAGAACAACAGTTCTCAGGCTTTCTGGCAGGAGCAGCCACTAGCCACAACAGCTGGATTGCCTCCTCTCCTGGCGCAGATCTCGGCAGTCCCAGAAGGACTTGTGAGCTGTGCTGGTTCGTGACAGGGGTTTTGTAGGGAGATGTAGCTTCCGTATTCACATGATAAAGTCAAGCAGAGACTACATCAGGACAACCCTCACCTTGTTACTGCCTGATAAGGACTGTGATAACAAGGACTTCTGAAGTGCACTGATGATCTTAATTACTTGGCAGTGCATGCCATGGGCAGGAAAGCCATGGTTTTGGCAGAAGTGGCTGGGTGCTCAAGACTGGGCTGTGATGCTCGTGAGCAAGCTGATGAGAGTGCTGGGGACCTGAAGCCCAAGTGTTGTGGCAGGTTGTGTCACCAACACATGCTGGGAGTGGGAATGACCATGAAGGGGTGAGAAGGTGGCACAGGCACAGCAGTGGGCAGGGAAGGGGCTGCCGGTAAGTCTGTCTGTGCAGCTCAAGGCTGGTGGCACTGGCCACGGCAGCAGACCCGACCATCAGAGGTGACCCAGGGCAGGAGTCGATGAATTTGTGCTCCAGCTTCCCCAGCTGCCCAGCAGCCTTTGCTGGATGTGCTTGGCCCGCGTCCCAGCTGAAACACATAGCTGGGAGAAAAGCAAGCCCTGAAATCTTTTCTGAGGCTTTGCTGCAAGGCTGCAGACCCTTGTGATGGCCTTCCTCTTTATTGTCCTCTTCAGAAAGGCTGGGTAGTCCCAAGCCTGGGGTCAGGCTCTGCTTTCTGCTGATGCAGAAATCTGCAAATCTGCTTGATTTGCACACCCTGCAACACCTTTATTCAGCAGCATCGAGCAGGCCAGTGTGGGTGGCCCTCTCCAAATACATTCTCCCCAGCTACCCCAAAAATCTGACCCTGAGCAAAATGTGGTAGAAGTCTTGTTTTATTTTTTTTCTGCAATGACGGTGCTTGAGGGCAGATACTCCAGCAGTCTTTTACCTCTCAGGGACAGAGTTGGAGTCTGCTCTGCCACCTTCTTTGTGCCCTCCTATGCTCAGAAAGACAGTCTCAGCCTCTTCTCACTTGTCTGTGTTTCATCTCTTCCTGCAACAGAGCCGGCAGGGCCAGCGGTCAACCCCAGGAACCTCCCTTTTTATTTCCTTCACTCAGGTTATGAAGCTCACCCATGGAGAGTGTACCATATTCAAGCATGCTTGCCCTGGGGCTGCAAGTGCGCAGCCAGGACCCTGGCATGGCAGCAGGGCACAGCCTGGGAGGTAGCTGTGCTCCTTCTTGTGTGGGAGGTTTGCAGGGTGGTGGGAAGGAACCACTGCTCTGCCTCCAGCAACAGCAGCAACTCAGACATCACCTCTCTCTGCCCATTGGTGCTCCTGGGTCTTTCAAGAAATAATTAAAGGGCTGCAAAAGCAAACTATATCAGTAGGAATAGGTTCCTCATTTGGATGATCTTTGGAAAATGAGTAGGGAAATTCCATAAATTAAAAAAGACTTAAAAAAAAATCACATCCAGTCCCTCTGTGCACCACTCCCAGCACAAGGGCTGTCAGATCCTATGCTAACAGTTTACGGCATCTCCAAAAGCCCTTCATTACCCCATCTGAAACCTCAAAAGCCATGGAGGAAGTATGGCCCAAGCAGCTGCCAGGAAGCCATCTCATTCTCTCGCTCTTTACACTTCCCCTTGCTCCACATCAGAAAAATCCAGCCGTGAGCACAACCTGGGCTCTTGCACAGAGGACAGAGGGATGTTGCAAGCCAGCGCCACCTTCTGCAGCGGGTCCAGCAGCTACATGCTTCGGTCACGTACGGCAAACCCGAAGCCACACAGACAGCTTTGGCTTGTTTGCAACAAGACCGGACACAAGTGTCCCTGGGCTTCTTGGTTTGGCAAGTCGCACTGCCTCCCCCATGTCACCCCGTTGCAGAGCACACCTGGCAGATGAGGCACAGCTGGGAGGATGGGCAGGGTGTATTTCAGCGGGGTGTAGGCAGGGAGCCACATCCTGCTGCGATGCCAGGGTCCAGGCGCGCTGATACGCATGTGTCCCATTTCGCCACAAAACTTTCAGTGTGCTGGCATTTGAGCCACGTTTCGCAATGATCTTGCCACCCTGGGAGACGTCACTCCTCCGCTGCGAGGACATGCTCTCCTATTGACCCTACAGACTTTGTGGCGGATTTGAAGCTCTTGAAGTGTTTGCAAAAAGGACTGCTGGCTGCTTCTACCGGCTGTTATTTGCTCTCTTTTTTGTTTGTCTTACCAAGCTTTTACATCTTACTTGCCTGATACTATTTTTTGCTATCTGGACATGCATTTGACTCTTTGAAGGGGCCTCTCTGTATCGAATAACCTCTGGCCCTAGTGTTGGCCCTGCTGGTTTCTCTCTGCCTTTTGATACAAGGAACCCTGAAAGGCTGCATTAGATCTTTGCAAGTTTGCTGGACACTGTGTGACCATGCTTCTTCTTTTAGCTTCATTTTATCCAAGTTTCCTCATTTCACACATTTCCCCTTTCTGAAGCTGAACAAAATGCCACTGGACTTTTCAATCTTTGATGAGTACACAGGGTCACGGAAACAAAGCATGTTGTGGCTGTCACTGGCAGACAGCCCTTTCCTGAGAATGTGCTCCGTCCAGTCCTGCACAGAGCTCAGTTCCCCATCTTCCTCCCTTCTGGTGCACGTGGAGGAGACACACACATGGACGTCTTCCTTGCCCCTGGCTGGTATTGCAAACCAGTGGCAGTAGTATTACACCCTGCCTCTTCCCTTTGGTTGAGATCCATGTTCCCAAAGGTGTATCTGTGGTGCAAAGGGGTCTGCATCCCTCTTCTAAAGCAGGAACCCTATCACTGGGGCCACACCTTGGAGAAAGGGCTCCTGCCTGCTCCTGGCCTCCTGCCTGCAGCTGGAAGTTGGTGCCTGCACCCACACACGCTACTCCCCTACATGATGCTCTCCAGGAGCAGCACCTGGCTTGCCAGTCCTCACCTAAATCTCCCCCGTGCACACAGCTGATGGTGTGCAGAGACTGGGTCTTGCCCGTGAGCATCACAGCAAGGGGAAACAGGGTCTCTGGGCCGTGAAAGCCGCTTGTGGGCAATCCTGCCCCTAAGATTCATTCAGGGGAAACCTTATGGGTTTCATTGTACAGATGGGGGCACTGAGGCAGAGACGGAGTCAGTGAAGGGGCTGAGGAAGGAAGTCTGCACGGCAGATGCCGACTTCAGTGCTGAGTCCCAGGACAGTGCCGCAGTCGCAGCGCTGTCCTTCCTCCGGCTGAAGGGGAACTGGGCTGCACCCCAGCATCTGGTCCTGCCTCAGCACTCCTGGGCTACTGTCATGAGCTGGGGCATGCCAACCAGAAACGTGGGAAGCAGCTCCTGTGACCGTGGACTGTGATAGCCCCTGTGCGAGGAATTGGTTTGTCCCGGGGCTGTGCTGCATCTGGGCTAGCCTGAAAGCTGGATGTTCAGCTGTTTCGAGCATGCACAAAGCTCTCAGGGGTGAATATGAGCTCATACATGGCTTGATGTCCCCAAAGCAGTGGTCGCAGAGGTGTCAGGGCCCCTTGCATGCCCATCCCCAGCCTGGCAGCCCCTGCCCTATATGGTGTGGCTGCTGCATGGAGCCTTGCGGGATTTGGGGATGTGTCATTGCCTGATGGATGCTGGCAGGCTGAGCACTGGGTCTGGCTGCCAGGAGGGGCATGGGAAGGAAAGGCATCCCCTCCCCTCCCTCAATATGAGGGCCTTTCCTTCGGACACACACATGCCTGCTTGTGCCCCATGCTCCCTTGTGCAGACGTCTGCCCCTCTGCTGCCTTCAACCACGGTGCTGCCTGCAGCCCTTGCAAGAGAATGTACAATGCCAGCAGAGCATGAGCCCATTTCCCACCATGCTGACACTTCCCCACTTGCTCAGCTTTTAGTGCCTTGAAAAGCTGCCATGTTAATGCGATACTTTGTTGTCTGCCAGATGCCACGCAGTCATGGTGACATTACAGTCACACTCCTCTGCCAGGCCTGATACTGGCTGGTACTGAGTCTGTTCCATGAGACAACCTCTGCTTTCCTGTGAGTCTTGCTGACTGGCATGGCTTGCAGGTCTGTCCTTAGAAACTATGACATCCCAGCTCAGCCATAGGGTTCACCCTCTGACGACAGCTCTCTTGCTGTGGTTGCAGACCCCCAGGGCCTTGTGCTCACCCTGAGGCTGCCTATCCTGACTCTGTGTGCATCCCTATACCACCTCTCCCTGCCAGTCCTGACTCCATGTGCATCCCTGTCCCACCTCTCCCTGCCTGTCCTGCTCAAATGTGCATTCCCGTCTCAGCTCTCTCAGCCTGTCCCCAAAGCAGCGTGGCAGTTTGCTAGTGCTGAGGTGCCTCGTCCCTTCCGAGTCTCCCACAGCAGCCTCTGAGAGCTGCCACCGTTGCTTCAGCCCTGGCAGGCATCCAGGGACCATGGCCACAGCCTTTGCCCTGAAGATGAGCCAGGTCCTGACGACCTGGGCAGAGAAGGTCCAAGGGGACCTGCCAGGACCCCCTAGCACTTGGCACCAGCACGTCTCTGTCTCTCAGCTGGTGCATGTCCCTCAGGTTGTCATGCACATTTGGACTCCCACTACTCCCTTAATCTGTCCCCAGCCATGCTGTCACCCCATGTCTTTACCTTCCCCACCACTGGGTCCCACAGTCCCCCACCACCACCCCAAAGCAGAGCCCTGTACCATGAAGCTGGGCTCCTCTTTGCTTCCTGCATGCTGGAATCTCTGCTCCCAGGGTTCATCCCCAGAGCCCAGTACTTCACTAAGACCTACTCCAACATCCGCAAGGAGGGCAGGAGCAACTTCGCCGAGCAGAGGCTGAGAGCTGCTTGCAAGGAGCAGGAATGAAGGACACAGACACTGCTCCAGGACCCCACACAGGTGACATGAGATGGGCAGGACTGAACGTGCATGTTGCTGCTGGTCCAGAGCTGCCCCTGGCCTTGCTCTGTGCCCCAGCACATGCAAGGTGGTCACTGGTGCTGGGAGTGGCACTGGTGGCACTGCTCTGCCCTGTGCCTGCGGAGCGCAGGGGCACGTGGGACTGGCCCTAGCAGGCAGCCTGCCACCAGGAGGCTGGGAAGGGACTGGCTGGTGCAGTAACAAGGCCAGGGACCTGCACCATTTGCTAGTGAAGGGTTGCTGCATTTGGGTTCAGGGAAGCAGCCAGGAGGTGTCCTGCACATAGCATGACCGTCTTACCTGCTCCCATCTACTCTGCAGGTGCTTACAAGGCTGTGGGCCAGCATCTGCCCCTCTCTCCATTGCCACCCACACCCCACAGCATCCACATTTCTGCTGCCACGTCCTGGCCAAATGGGCGCCAAGGGATGCTGAGCTCCCTGTGTCGGGGGCTGGCTGAGCTGCCACAGCAGCACCCGGCAGCTCCTCTCCCTGCTCAGCCTGCCCCCAGCAGTACTCACGACCACATGTCCCCATCAGGATTCTGCAGCTGACCCTCCAGGACCAGGTCATCAGCAGGGCCACCCAGCCGCAGCAGCAGCCACTGCACCACATGCATTGCTGGATGCCTTCCAGCCACACAGGCTTCACGGGCTTTGTGCCCCGTGCCCAGTTCCTGATTGGGACAGGCTATCATCAGATAGGTGGTTATCAAACCACCAACCAGACCCTCCTTGAGTTTAGCCAGACGACCCTGAAGAAGACTTCAGCAGCTGCAAACCCTGTAGCAGCAACTCCAAATCCAGCCTCTGACACCCTAACCACCCTGCTATGCCTCCCCTGCATCCGAGGCTGCCCGGGCGCGAGCACCCAGCGAGCTGCTCCCTGTCAGTGCCGGCAGCACAGGCAGCTGGAACTCCCCTCTCCCACCCCAGGGGCTGAGCACTCAGCACCTGTTTGGGCCAGCCTGGGCATGTGGGGAGAACAGCCTGTCTCATTGTAATTTGTAAACAGCCCTGACTGCCACCCCTCTGAGAGGTTAATTAAAGCAGCCCATGTGCAAGCCCTGGCTGCTCTGTGCCTCTCCAAGCCAGGACAAGGGCTTACACTGCTTCATTTCTGCATTTTTTTCAACTGGATTGACTCAGTCCACCACTGCAGAACATTTGTGCACATGGTTGCAACAAACTCCAGCATGGTGTCCTTGCAGCAAAGGATGGAGCCTCAAGCAGAGCTTTTCCTTTCTCCAGGGAGCTACCGAGGTGTAAAGGGAAGGGATGGGCTCCTGTGGCTCATTCCTGCTGGACTTGGATGTCCAATGCTTGTGCGAGCCTAAGTTTAAAAGCCCTGGAGCCCTTCCTTGTGAGCGACCTGCAGCCACTGAGCCTCATGGGCAGGTCGTCCCAGGCTCTGGGTCCCAGCCCCACAACCTGTCCTTCGCCGCCTCCTTCATGCTCTGCTCAGGACTTCCTCCCACTGCCCACAGGCTACAAATTCCAGCTTGGCTGCACCTACGGACACCTTACTGACAACACCTGGTGCACCCTGGGGAAGCAGATGCCGGCCTGAAATGGTGTGAACTCTTGTCTGAAACCTGCTTGGTCCCATGCCAGAATGCACAAGGAATAAAGACAAGGAACATGGAACAACATTGCCTTCCTGAGATGCACCATCATCTGATAATATGATGTAGCCTTCCCAGCCAGAACTGACAGGTCTGATAGCTGTGGGCAACCTATCTCCTTCTGAAGGTCTGGCGTTGGTTGTGGTGGAAACAAGATGAAGCCTACAGTGCAGCGTCCCAGCACAGGTAACCCTCAGACCCTTCCCAACGGGCTGAAATCACAAGGCTGCGTAGCAGGGATCTCAATCAGCACCTTTTTTATTAATATGCATCATAAATAAAGAAATAAATAAAGGCGAGACACCTCGTTCTAACGGGGAAATACAAATTAAATATGGTGCAATGTCCGCTAAGCAATGTACAAGCAGGAGGTAACCTTGCAAGACCAGGGCCCCTTGCCATGGGGAAGCCAGCCCAGGCACAATGCTGCAAGCAGTGTCAACCCGGCCAAGGCACCAAATACTGTCATGGCCTTTCATTAACACTGCTCCCCACCTGACAGGCAGGTGATGATCCCCACCACAGCGGGCGGCATGAACATGGCAAGGAAGAGGTTGACTGGCATTGCATCTACCAAGGACCCCAGGACTCCCAGCAGCCCCTTGTGCTCGTGCACAACACTTGTCCCCCCCACCCCACGGCACTGCTCAGCAAGACGAGAAACCCTATGCCAAGGGGAGCACCACCCCTCCCTCCCCAGCTCCCTGGCTCCCTCTGGGAGCACCCCCCAATCTACCTGCCAGGAGCACTGCCCCCAACTCCAAAGAGCATCCCCAGCCCAGTCAGGGACCCTGCCCTCACCCCCTCCCCTCCAACCCCCCTCCACTGAGCATCCCAGGGCTTCCCAGGCACCGGCTCCCTGCTCAGCATGGAGGGCACGGGGCCACCCCCCAAAGCACTCATCTCCACACAGGGTGGCACTACCCATCCTGGACCTACATAACACTGAACATCCACACGCCTTCCTCATGACCCCACGCACCCCTTTGCTCCACACGCACACACGTACCCCATTCCCCCTCCTCTGGCTGTGGCCAGGCACAGCCCCAGCCCTGCAGCGTGGCAGTGTCGGGCCACTTGGCCCAGTACAACCCACCAGGCACCACTGTAACATGTTAGAACAGAGCTGCTCCAGTGTGGGGGAACCTACCTTGCAGCCCCCCCATTAAGCTGCAATGCAACCCATCAGCCCAGCCTTGCAGAGACCTTGCCAACTCACGGTGCTCCCACCCCTGTGGCTGATGATGCCAGGGATGCTGAAGGCTGCAGACTGCACTGCCACTCCCGGGGAGGGGACGGCCAGCATCCTGCACCCTCCAGCGTGAAACTGAGCTGGACAGCGGGGCAGCGCTGCCCTGGCAGGGACTGCTTGGGTTCCTGCTATGTACGAGTCCACGGCCTACGGGTGCTGAAGATGGTGTGGGTGGAGAGGGCTCAGGCAGTCCCCGGTGTGGCTGCATGCACGGTGATGCCTGGCAATACGAGGTGCAGCTCGCAGAAGACCCTGGGGGCCGAGTTGGCCTTTGGCAGCTGCACAAGGAGGAGCAAGAAGGAACCACCTACAGTTACTGTATTCTGTAATGGCAAGAAAGGTAAGAAACTAGCAAGAAGCTGTGTCTGTTCCTCTGGCAGGGTGGGCTTCCCCAGAGGAGCCTCAGCAGCCCACGGTACTGTACTTGGCCTCCCCGCCACGTCAGTAGTCCTCGTCCTCTGGGTGGGTGACGTACATGATGGGCACCAGTCCCTTCTCGGAGCCGAGGCTGCACTGCAGCCAGTCACCATCCACCTTGGAGATGACCTGCAGGATGTCCCCCTTGTTGAAGCTCAGCTGTCCTGCCTCGGTAGCAATGTGATGGCAAAGAGCTTTCACCTCACTGCAGGCAGAGGGAGGGGACGAAGGGTTAGCTTACCACAGGACACTTGCCCCGCTGAAGCCCAGGGACCACCATGGGCACAGAGGAGCCAGGAAAACACCCCCTGCCTCCCCATCCAGCCAGGCTCCCAGCTGCGCCCCAGCTCCCCCTCACCTCCAGATTGCAGAGTTGCGGTGGATAGATGCACAAGCTGCATCACTGCCCCAAACCATCCCCTGGTCCACGAGTACAAAGGGGACCAGGCGAAGTGCAACAGGCAGAGCCGTGCCAACCCCAACCCACCACATCCCAGCACCTGCAAGACAGACACATGGTGCCACTCACCAGGGAGGGTGGGGAGACAGCCCCCGGGCCGTCCGCGCCGTGGGGGGCACTGCAGGTGGCTCTGGCTGGGGTGCCTCTGGCTCAGGGGCTGCTTCTCGCCACATGCTTGCCCCAACCGTCTGGGCCACCAGCTGAAACACGGATTTGTCCAAGCTCAGCCAGCCGGAGGGCAACCTGCAAGAAGGAGACAGAAGCAGGTAGCGGCGGGGTAGCATATCTGGGGGCAAGGAGCAGCCGCTCCATGGCAAGGTCATGCCTTAGAGGTCTGGCTCCATGCACAAAATGCACTGTGGTCCCCAGGCTGTCTCCTGGCGGGGAGGGCTCAGCATCCTCCAGACACACCATGGCCTAGACTGGGAAGGACATTTCCAGTAGTCATAAAAGCAGTAAGGGTACAGATGGAGAGGCAGTGAGGGGAGGTCTCAGCTACATGGGGCAACTTCATGCCTCCTCCTCACCTGTTGTGCGCAACAGGGATGACTCCATGTTCTGTTCTCAATATGTGTTTTTGGGAGGGACGAGGTGATGATGGTGGCCATGCAGCAGAGGCCCTTCCCCTGGAGAGGGGACTTAGGAGCTGAAGCAGTGGTAGAGCTCAGGCAGAAGAGGAAAGCCCATGAGGTGGATTGAGCAAGGGTAGGAGCCAAGGGGAACAGTGGTGTGGGAGGAATTAAGGCAGGCTGGCAGGGCTGGGCAGGGGTGACAGACCTCCCTGTTCACACACTGCTTATGGTGTACCACCGTGGTGCAGCCCAGTGATCAGCTATTGGCCTGACTTCCCCCTGCACTGCTGCAACCCCAGGTTAACCAGCCCTCCCCAGCCCCAAACCATCCCTCCCCCTACCTGTTAGGCTGCCTGGCCTCTTTTTGCACCTTCCTGGACCCAAACAAGTGTCCCCACTTGATAGGCTGACTGCCCTCTGATGCACTGGTGCTGCTTTCCTCTTGGGGGGCTGCTGCTGCTGCTCCCACTCTTTGCTGAGTCCCAGTCTCCTTCTCCTTGCTGCGCTTCAGCTCTGTAAGCACTGAGTCTGGGGGGCTGCCCATCCAGAAGGCCCAGCTCCGTTCCTTCACCTCTTCGCTGACCGGTACCTGCTGGGGCTTTTCCAAGGGCTCTTCCATGGGTTCAGGACTTGGCTTGCTGGCAGCCTTGGGCCTCTCTTCCAAGGTGCCCTCAGCAATGGGACAAGCCTCTGCACCCTCCACCACCCCTTCGCGGGGCGGTGGTGCCTTGCGGGTCTCCGCTGACCTGGGCACAGTATTCAAAGCCGCCTTCTTCTTCTCATAGCGGATGAACTTCGAGCCTTCAGCTGATCCCTCAATGTAAATCTGAGAGCTCTGCATGAGCTGGTACCACCAGCCTGCTTGCTTGTCCTTCTTCCCCTCCCACGTGCTCTCTCGCATCTTCCTCCGCTCTTCCTCCCTGTCACCATCTCCACAGGAGGCTCCCACCCCCTTGACCCTCTCACTTGCAGCTTGCTGAGGGCTGTGGCCTGGTGAGATATCACCATCTCTGGCACCCACTTTGCATGCTTCAGGGGCAGTGCTGCAGCCGTCGGGATCCTCACTGCTGCCCCGCGTCCGCATCAGCTGCAGGGTGGAGTGTGCAGAAAGCAGCAGGTCCTGCTTCACACGCAGCAGCTCCTTTTGCTGCTGCTGCTCTTTCCCCATCTGCATCAGGTGGTGCTCAAAAAGGAGGTCTAGGTTGAAGGGCAGCAGGGAGAGAGGCTGGAGCAGGAGCAGGAGCTCCTCGAAAAGAGGCTGGCACACGCTGTGAGACAGGCACAAGAAGCCCACTGGCTGGTAGTGTGCCAGGATGATATCTGTAAGGCAAGAGACATTAACTAGAGGAGAGGCCAAGCCACCAAGCCAAGCCACCAAGAAGCTGCTGAAGCTACGGGGAAGGGAGCTGGACATGAGTTTTTGTTCACAGCTGTGGCTGCAGTGTGAGGCTCAGCACTGGGTCAGGGAGCACCAGATGCTCTGGACAAACTGGCCCAAGTCCTGCTTCCAGTCATGCCTGCAGCCAGGACAAGCCTGTCAGACCAGGATCACTGCCACAAAATACCATGGCAGTAGGGTGCGAATAAAGAGCATCACAGGGTTGGCACATGTTAAAATTCTCTTCCCCACCTCCTGGAGATGAACAAGGAGCTGCAGATCTGGCCAGTACCAGTCCCCTGCAGAAAGAAGTTGGGTACAGCTGAATACAGTCTGTCCAGGGACCTGGCTGGGCTGAACTGTGGATCCTAACAGAGAATGGACTAGCATTTCTACCCGCAGCATTCATCCTTCACTTCATTTGGCCACATCTGCAGTACTCCCCACCAGCTTTGTTGTCAGGTCTCACTCCCAGGGAGAGAGTTGGGAACAGGATTTGGGGCCATTTGGCCCCAGTGAGATGACAAACTTACACCACAGACAGGACTTGCATCTTATCTCCAAGCCCTTTGCCTAGCCTTCATCATCCTAACAGCCCTAGCTATTGCTCACACTTCCAGCTCTTACTGATGGCCTGAAAGAGATGGTTGTGTGCTCCAGAAAACCAGGATGCTTTCTCTTGCCACACTGCTCAGTACAAAGGCAAGTCTACTCTCCTGTCTGCTCCAGAGAGAAGTGCTGACTGCACACATAGAACTGGGAAATGTCTGCTGTCATCCCCCAAACCTGCCAGAAGACACTGGGCTGGACTTCTTGTAGTGCATGGGGCCCTGGGCTGGGCACAGGCTGCACCAGGGGCACACTCGGGATCCAGCAGGTCAAGGATATCTGTCTCACTGTGCACTTAGCACTTCGTCATGCTGCTTCTAAGCATCAGGCAGCTCCGCTGGGCTGCTGGCTTATGTGCATGCTCTAGAAACATTTCTGGTTGAAAAAAGAGATACATCCAGTAAAATCTGCTTTTTGTTTGTCAGGGGGTTTTCCTTTCCATTTCCCATGCCTGAAGGGTTTCAGCTAAGTGTGCACATCTCCAGCCGTACAAAGCTCTCAGGCACTGGGCAGGGAACACAGAAATTTGGGGAGGGTTAGATCTGGTCTCCTGCAAGTAGACTGAGGGATCTGCATTGGGGGTGATAGCTCTGGGTACTAGCTGCAGCTGGGAAGGACATGGCTGGCCAGGCTCAGGTGGAGGGAGCTGCATGGAGCTTTGACTTCCACATGGGACTTCCCTGGTACAGTGAGATTGTGTATAGTCTAGTCCTTCAGCTCAGAGCAGAGGGGAGCAGCCCAGGCTGAGAGACCAACAAGAGAAATGCACACCCCCACCGTGCTCTACATTGTGCAGGATCTGGCAGCCCACAGGCTCTTACCTTCATGGTTGTAGAGGTGGTTGAACCAGAACTCCAAGGACCGGATACTGCAGGAAGGGAAAACAAGCAGGGAAAGAAAGAGTGAAAATTGATTCACCCCCTTCATACTTGCTGTTCTACAAAACGAAGTGTGGCTGGAAAAGGGCATTTACACAACATGAAGCTGTGAACCTCAAGACCTAGTGAAAGGGCAGTGGCTCACTCCCATCAGTGTGCACTGACCACAGCCACCCAGCCTGTCACGGAGCCATCCAGTTTGCTTGACATGAGGCATTGTGCAACCATAACCCCTAACAACCATATTTCCAGCAAGTTTCCTCACCGTTTAGCTATGTCCTTGGCAGAGCTTAGCTTTGCTGAGAAAGGCTCACGTGGAAGAGGCAAATCATCTACAAACATAAGACCATTGCTGCAGGCTTGTCCCAAAATATGCTGGTATCCTGTGCCAGCAGGGAAGAGCTGGACCACTCGGGATGGGGAGAGCAGGGCAGAGCTTGCTCCTGCTTGTAGGAGTCCACCAACATTTGAAGGTCTTGGGGACTCTCTTGCCACTGCCAGAGCTCTTGCTGACCAGTAAAGAGACATTGCTGCCTTCTTCTGTTTAACACTGAGTGTGGTGTGCACACTCCTTATCCAACCTGGAAGGGCCAGCCTTGAGTGCTGGACCAGGGAAATTTCTCCTTTAGAACCTCATGCACTGGAATTCACTGCAGCTCCAGGAAGCAGTGATTTAAGCAGGGCTTTCCAGGAGTAATCTATCCATGTGTTATGTCTAACCCTGTATGAACCCTTACAGATAGACTCTTCCCACCTAATGTTTTGGGGCTAAAACAAGTTGACAATGTTCTTTAGTGGGCTGCAGCCACACCTTCTCAGTCCTGGCCTGGTAGGGTAGGTTTTGATCCTTCTGGAGTGCCCTGAGGCTCACAGCTTCTTCCTTCCCTCACCTACCGCTGGGGAGAGGCTTCCCAGGTTTCTTGGAGTCTTTTCATTGGCAACTGTGCCTGCCTGCAGTCAAGAACCAGCACCTGCTGCCAGCCCTGGACAGTGACATGTGGCCAGCCCAGGGAGCCTGCTTACTTGAGGAGGCCAAAGATGAATGCGTTGAACCTCATGGTGTGGTTGGTGAGCTCCGTGTACTGGCTGATCTTGCCATAGAGGCTGTGCAGCAACTTGGTAGAGGGGCCTATGGAGAGATGCAAAATGTTCAGATTAGTTGTGGTCAGCAAAGCCAAAATGGCACCACAGGAAGGAGCATCAAGGCAAAGACAGACACTGGCTAAGTGCCCATGCCTGTATGTGCATCGCCCCTCCACCAAACGCCAAGACGAGCTCACTCCATCCCAATAGTTAGACTCCACAAGGCAGACGGGCTGTGGTCTGTCCCAGACTGCCACTCCAAAACTTAGGGAGAGTTTCAATACTGCAAGGACCTGCCTCCCACACTTCAAGGCCAATCACAGCCCCTGGCTCTAAATCATCAGGTAAACAGAATATTGTTGTGGGTGGTTATAATTTCGGGTGTCTGCAATCCCAGTGACAACCCCAGAGATGGAGATCTGCCACAAACAGGCTAGAAGGCTTCCCAGCCCTGGATGTAAGCTCTTCATGATGCAGAAATCAGTATCGCCCTGCCATCTGTAGCCTCATCTGTACCTCCAGGGATGGTAGCCACTGCCACAATCCAGGGTGCAGACTAGTACTAGCAGAGGGTGCAGGTGGTGTGGGCATGCTTGAGCCAGTGAGCTGTGTGTGCAAATTTTCTTTCCAGGAGAGAGCACACCTCTGCCTTACAAAGTAGCTGTGTATGGCTAAAGACAAAGGTCTAGAAACACCCTGGAAACTTAGACGGGGGAAAAGGGCATTCTTTTTGTTTTTTTTTTTTTCCTTTTTTTCATTGCAGGGCCTGTTATAGGAGAATTTGGAAATTTCAGGGGGAATGACAATAAATATTTGGGCAGAACAGAACAGTGGCTCTCCTGTCTTGCAAGAGGAGGTCAACATGCACCCTGTTCTGTGCAGGGAGATGGGTATTATTCTGCATCCCCATCCTTATAGTCAACCTTCCCCAGCACCTCCCAGCCGCAACACGGGAGCACTGCAGAGCAATGGGCATCGCTGCACACCCTCCATACCTAGCTGGGTGGATGCCTCCACCACACTCCAGGGGATGTTCCTCCTCTGGCCAATGATCATGTCCAGGACGTAAGCCTTGAGCCCGTCACTCAGAATGTCCCGGACAGCAGGGCACAGGTATTTCAGGATGAGATGCCCCACGTTGGGGCTCACGGAGCTGTTCCCAAGTTTGGCCTAAGGGAGAACAGGCAACAGGGAGAGAGGGTTGGTAACTGCTCTACAAGGTACAGATGCATGTGAACAGTCCAGCCTCACTTCCCTACTAAACACCCAGAAGACAATATCCAGGCTATGATGATGCTCAGCAGCTCCTTGAAAAGGCAGGCTCTTCCCCTTCACCCCTGCTGCCTCATACACCAGTTCTGGGTTGCTCTCTGCAAGGTCTGCCCCAGGCTGGGATCAGGCAACAGCTTGGGAAGAGAATATGCCAGCCTGGGAAGAGGATATCCCAGCTAGAATGGATGCCTGGTTCTCTCTACAGGTATAACAAGGCTGTCCTGCTGGACGAAGAAAAGAGTAGGGGATTTTTCTGCTGCTGTAGATTTTGTTGTTGCTATTTTTGAAGCAGGAACCAGCAAGCCACATAGGAACTAACAGCACCGAGGGCTTAAGGAACACTTAACTCAGTGACGTGCCGAGCTATAATTCCTAGGGATTACTATAAATAAGCAGTGTGAGGGCTAAATGGATGGACAGAGCTCAGGTTGAGGTGAGGGAGCACATAAGAGCCCAGCATGAGCAAAGCGGGGACATATTCTGCTCCATATAGTCCTTGAGCTGCTGACCCCCCAAAGGGGTCAGCCCCAGGCCTGGCATGTCATGTTGGTGGTCCCAGGCAGTTGCATTCAGGGCACAGATTTTACCAGCTGAGCTGGAATTATACTGGCCAGTTGGCATGGGTCCACAAAGGCCCTGAACTGAGACTGAACTTCTGGGTCAGGAATAATCCCACCAGATCCATTGAGCACGGGAGCATCAGGGATGGGTGCTGCCTTTTCACAGGTGAATGCTCAGCCCATGGCACGCTGACGTATAATGAAACCCCAGGTCAAAACCACAGCACTGTCTGGCAAGTAAAGTAATGGGGGAATGATGCTATAATTCCCCAAACCAACACTGCAAGAATAAGAAAACCACAGTGAAGCCTTAAAAAGCATGGGAATCCCAATATCTCCAGTTACACTGCACAGCATTCTCGGCATCAGCAACAATTGTAATTAGGGGCAAATTACTCTGGGCTCTGAGATAAGGTTGAATGGGCTTGGAATCTGTCCCACTCAGGTTTCTCCTTGGGGATGGCACTCCAGGGCAGTTGTCATGTCCAAATAGTGTCACATTGCTGCCCCAGAGTCCCCTGACCGAAGCAGAGCATTCAGCTTTGAGAGGAGGCACCGCAAACATGCTGAGTGTCACAGGATTGCAAACACTGGCTGGTACAAACAGAAGCGAGCTTGCTCTGCTTCTCTGTTATTCCAGAAATGGCAGATGAGGGGAGCACAGGCCAAGGACAGCCAGCCCCATAGGCAACCTAGATGCACTCTGAAGCTAGTGGGTTGGTGGCAAGGGCTACAGGGGAAGCCCACCTGCCCCAGATGGGCAATGACTGATGCACTTTTTTATCATTATGGAGCCCTGTGACACATCGAGGGACGGGGGACACTGCGCTGTGTCCTCGCACCAGGGCCAGAACAGAATCACGGGACGTGTGGAGGACAGAGACACAACTCTCCACTGAATGAGGAAAAAGAGCTGGTGTACTGCATCAGACCAGAAGTCCAGCTGGCCTGGTATTCCCTGTTATGAAGAGCCATGAGTAAGTACATAAGAAAGAGTCAAACCAGAGCAGACTGGTTTGCCCTTAATACTCTCACAGCCTGCAACTACTTTCAACTCATAGGCTACCTAAGCTGGACATTATTCCTGTGTTTAGTAGACCTCAATGAATTTCCCTTCCTTGTGTTTTTCTGGTCTTCCCTTAAGTCCACATACTCTTTCACCACCCCCAGCATCATGCAGCAAGAATTGTCACAGATGTACTATCATCTGCTACAAGGCGTACCATCGCCTTTGTTTGGTTTGTTCTTGGTACTACTACCTTCATTGGATGCCCTGTATTTTTTGACTGGAAGAGAATGGAGAGGCAATCTTTCCCCACCCTCTCCCTGTCACGCATGATATTGAGAAGCCATACTGAAAGCAAGACGTACCTTCACCCCTGGATCCCTGCTGGTTCCGAAGTGAGCCACGATCAGGTCAACAGCAGTGTTGATTGCCTTCACCAGACCTAAAGGGATAGAATGCATCAGAGAGGGGCTTCTAGGACAGCCCCTGACCAAACACTTCATGAAGAAGCCCATGTCAGTGCATATGCCCTCTGACAAAAACATGCAGAGTCCTCCCTAACTTCTCATCAAATCCATCCCTGCCGGTTCCAACACTCATGTATCAGCCTGACAGCAGGACAACCTTTAGAAGTGGCTGAAGCATAAGACACCCTGCCAATGTTCCCAAGGGACACTGGGAACATACCTCCACGCACCATCCCTGGGGGAGCAGAGATAGGGTCTGAGGCAAGGAGTGTTTTGCTGCTTTGGTCCTACAGGGTGGCAGGGCAGAAGCCACACATTTGGCAAGCTATGTAATGACTTTCAGTAACAAGCCAGTGGTGGGCAATCTGACATCTGCATCAGTATGATGCAAGAAGAGAAGTGGCACAGAGGGGAAGGCTGTCACCTGGTAATCACCAACACATAGCTGGCAAAGCTATGGGAATGTTTCTGCATGTCCCTTGCCTCCGGCATGACACCGAGGCAGCTGTCAACAACGCAGTCCCCAAGCCTGCCTCTAGCATGGATCTCATCACAGCCATAGCTTGTCCTGCTTTGGAATCCTTTCTCCCACGCTTTTACATAAACACTTTACCATGTAGGACCCAACAGACCTTTTACCTAAATTACAAAATCTCAGGCTAGCACATCTGCAACAACACACGGATTCACAGGCCTGCCCTTGTATACTGAGACAGGGGTGGCAGCATGTCCTGCCTTAGGATCATACTCTTGTGCCTGCCTCCTCTCTCTGCCCTTTCTTATGGACTTAAGATCCTTTCTAATCATACTTCCTGGGACAAGCAGCTCAAACATACTCTGTGGCACATTGCATGGTGCAGAGAACACAAGAACCTGCCATGGAAACAGCCATCACTCCAGGGGGACATGTAGTTATGATGCTACTGTAGAGAAGGGCAGGGAAAGAAACCATTATGTCTACAGAGATGACGTGAGACAGAGAAAAGCACTGTTTGCCTTACGCTGTGCTACGCCACACTCTCGTCCACGGGAGATGCACGGACTCACCCTTCTTCTGCAGCAAGTCAATGGAGATGGACTCTGTGTTGCCATCTGGGGAGAGGCAGAACTCAGCGGGGGGTTTCTCTGCTAGTGAGAAGTAGTCAGGGAAGAAGTCAGTGTAGGTAAGCTGGAGTTGCCTCATAGACTGTCCTGCAGGGCCAAGACGGGGGGAGAAGGATCAGCCCCAAGCCCTTATACCAAAGCCTCTCCCACATTGTTGCATTCCCAGATGCAACCTGCACCAGCAGGAGTCTTCACGCCAGCCTGTCCACGACTGCGACAGCAAAGCTACAGGCTTGTTACTCTCCCAGCAATGGTTTGCAATGTCAGCCTGTACAGTTCAACCCCACGGCCCACCCAATACGTAGCTCCAGCTTGCCTGGGGGACCACGGGCACTGGAAGATGCTGTGGGAGGTTCACTCTCATGAGCTGGTGCTAAGGGAAACCTCACTGCACCACTCTCAGGGTTGCTGTGCAGATAGCCCCAGCAAGTGGGGTCAAAAGTAGAGGACAGAGAGAATTCCTACTTGTCACACACATGCATGCACAGGCAACAAACTACATGTCTTCTGCCTGTCCCCATTAGTCTCTATTTTTCAAGGGGTGACTTCTGCAGGAGCTCTCTCGTGCTTGATTTCCATCTGGTTGATTCCCCAGCTCTGTTACACTAGGCATCTTCCCATGAAGGAGGGATGGAGAAGCTGTTTGGGTTGGCAGAGTGAGGTGTAGAGCTTTGGGGAATTCCCTCCATGCCTTGGGGCTGGCCTCAAGAATGCTCTCCCTCCCACAGATAGACCCCTCTGCTCCTCCCAGAGGGCTCTCAAAGGTTCAGCCAAAAGCAGCCTGCCCCTCTCAGCCCTTTCTACACAGGGTTTTGGAGGATGGGCAAGGCCTTAAGGGCAGAGCATGGAGAAGACAGTGCCCCACAGAGCCCTACAGTGTTGCCAGCTGCACCATGAGAGATACAGCCCAGCACCTAGCATGCTGCCAGGGCTGGGGCAGATGGGCAGACACTGTGGGGCACAGACACAAGATCTTCAAGGACTACAACTCCTGAACGAGACATGAACTACAAGCTGGACACAGTCCAGGAGCACTTGCTGAGGCCTGAACAGGCTCTTGGGTCATCCACTTTCCTCTTCAATCCAGCCCAGAGCCAGACCTGACTGCTCTCAGCTTGCGCAGAAGAAGGGAGGCTCCACAGAGATTGCACCCATCAGTGAGTCAATTTTCACCTTCCTCTTGTACTCCTCAGCCCCACTGTGAGCAGATGCATCATCCCTCCTTCTCAGAGCAGGCACAGCAGCGATGAGGCCAGGCTGAACCCGAGCCGCAAGGGATACTGAACCTGAGCCCCAAGGGATACTGAACCTGAGCCCCAAGGTCACCTCCCAAGATCCCCCCAGCAGAAAGGTGGTGCGCACCGTTCAGTTTGCAGTGGAAATGGCTGGTGTTGAGAGTGCCAGGCAGCTCAAAGATGTGGTTCCCCCGGTTCAGCCGAGGCTCTTGCTGCCTCCTGTCTAGGCTGCCTGCTAAGCCGGGCAGCCCCGAAACGCGGTCCAGACCCAGGGGGTTCCTCCGCCTGTACTCCCGCCACTTCAGCGCTTGTGGGGAGAGGTGGTTCGCTAGGATGCCGCAGGCAGTGAGCACCAGACCGGAGGACACAAGCAGATGGGAGGACGTGGAGGGGAAGCAGAGAGAGAGAATATGAGAAAGAGGAAGGACAGAGAAAGAGAGACAGCACATTAGTTAACAGTCCAGCAGCGTTTCAGGATGTTAGCACACATACATGGAGGGAGGCAGAGGCCACAGCCTGGCAGAGCAGGGCAGGAGCCTGGGTGGCCTCGTGGCTGCGGGCATAGGCAGAGCAGGGTTGGGGTTCAAGCATCTGGCATGGGGTGTTGTAAGATCAGCAGCCCCACGCTGCCCTCTCCGCAGACACAGTGAAGGAGTTGGGACTGGAGGGACATGCTTTTAGTGCAGGACTTTCTTTTGCAGGCAGAGTGATGATAGGGGCTGCTGGGTGCTGCAGCACCCAGACACAATTTTGCTGCAGGCTGTGGCTATAAGAAGGTGGTACTATAGGGAGCAGCCACAGCCACAGGGAGCTGGAGATGTTCCAGACTAGCACGTGCTGGCGGATGGGTACCTACCATTGAGGGGCCGTATTCCCATGCTGCTCAGGGGACCAGAGCTGCTGGTCTCACTGCCGCTTCTCCAATGGGGATCTGCGTGGCCTCCCACTCTGCTCACGGGCATACTGCCCACTGAGAGGGGCGGGAGGGACCCACTGTGGAGTCGGTACTCGGAGAGCGGTGGGCTTGGCTCCAGCGGTGCCTCCTTCTTGGGAATCGGCTTGGGGTTCTCCTTTTGCCTCAGGGCATCAGCTTTGGTGGCTTGGGAGGGCTGTATGGCACTGACAGCAGGGGAAGACCTTGTGGAAAGCAGGCTGGCAGAGATGGGGCAGGACCTGCTCCTGGGTGGCTGGCTCTCTCCAGCCCTCTCTGTTGTGGGTGAGGAAGAGGAGTCCACGCTTTGAAAGAAAGGCACGTTGCATCGCACAGGAGAGTAACTCCCCAGGGGGGACGGCCGGGTTGTCTCAGGGACAGGCTTCTTAATGCAGCCATCATTGCGGGAGGCGGCTCCGTCCGCTGAGCGTTGGGTCAGGAGTGTGCCGTGGGCTTGGCTCCCTGCCGCCGCTGACTGCTCTGCCGAGGTGGCCGAGGCTGAGGACTGGGCATTGGAGGAGATCTGCTGGCTGGCAGGCCGGTTGCTGGACAGATTGTAGAGTTGGGAAAGGCTGGAGGCAAAATGGCTGTGCAGAGCACGGGCCTTGGGTGGCTTGCTGAAATGGTGCTGGAAAACAAAGGGCTGGATGGGCAGAGTCGTGGGACGCTGGTCCTTGCTGTAGCGTACCACAGGTTTGCTGTCTGTGCCACCACCTTCGGGGAGAGAAAGGGAGACAGAGTGTGAGGATGGGCAGAGGCACAGTCATCATCAGCCCAGCAGATCACAGGCAAAAGGGAATGTGCTCTCAGCTGCGGAAGGAAGAGGATGAGCCAGAGGCCAGTGACACACACAGAGTGGTATAAGTCTGAACCAGTTAAACACATCATGAGCTGGCAAAGGTGGCATGTGGCCCCAAATGCAGAGTTTCCAGCTGTTGACAGCTGTCTGGATGCGTAGGGCACTGCACTGGGGGCTTCTCTCCTGGTAGGGTCACCAGCTTCCCATCTCTTCCCCATCCCTTGCACCCAGGACAGCACAAGTCATGGCCCAAGCACTTTCCCCCAACCTGCCTCCACTCAGGCAGTACCACAAAGACATGGCCCAATGCACTGTGGTACAGCAAGATTTCTTATCCCGAAGGACTGTCCCTTCCCACATGTGCTGAGAACTCACCCTGTCGAGCACAAGCGGTACAGGCAATAGCACTGCAGCTCTGCACCTCACATCACACTCAGTGCTGTCGGAAAGGCTGCTTGCTTCCCCTTCTCCCTCCCTCCTCTTTCTCCTGTAAGTGTTCCCCCTCTGAGCACATAGCTTCCTTCCTCCTCCTGCCCGTACCAGATCCAAGCAGGACATTCCCAACCCAATCAGCACAACAGCAGAATTAGGAGGGCTTCCAAACCTGGAAAAGGCAGGCCTGCTCTACTAAATGGCTGGCAGGGATGTCCTAAGGGAGTGTGCTGGGCTGATCTCCTATGTGTGCCTGCAGCTCCTGGTGGGGCCACAATATCCCGAGGGACACAGCTGAAGCGTGACACGCCGTGCACACAGTGCACAACGCACACAGCACTGGTGCACACACGGGGCTGACTGGGGTGCCTGATCACCAGCCACGCCACATCCCAGCGCAGCGTGGCACCTTCTGTCTTGTCTCCCCCTGACTCCTGCAGCCCACAGCAAATCCTGGGACAAAGGACCCGTCCCAAGCACAGCCCTAGTGTTACCTCCTGCCTGCGGGGTGTTCCAGGCATCTCTCCCTAGAGCTAGCCTTTAGCGGGGCTTGCTTTTCCTCTACTCCCTTCTCAGACCCTCTAGGCTTGCATGCTGCTCTCAGCTGGTGGGAGGCAGCTCTGCCTCTATCTCCAGCCACAGGCATGAGCCTTCCGCACAGCGCTAATGCCTGCCTTGCTGTCACAGTGCCGAGGAAAGGACCACAGCAGGGGGTGCAGGAACTGCTGGGATATATTGTCCTGAGAGCTCCTGTCTGCCCCCCTCCTCCCCAAGCAGCTCTTGCTCCTTCCAAGCACGGCCTCTGCAATCCAAGAGGGCTACTCCCACGCTGCCTGCTCCCAGCAGAGACCTGCCTTCCCTGCCATCCCGCACTGAGTGCACTTTCGAGGCTCAATAAACAAACAGGACAATGCAGAAAGAACTCTTGCTCCAAAGCACAAAACCTCTCCCACCCCTGCCACAGCAATGAGTGACATGTTCTTCCTATCTCCTGCCAGACATCTTCAAGGGCATCACATGCAGACAGTCTGGTCCTTGGCATGTTAGGGGCTATCTACCTGCCTGGTCAGAGGCCCATTTTAGACATGCTCTTACCTGTGCAGCAGGTACAAGAACTGTCTAAGGCAGAGGTAGAGGTCTCCTGCCATGCCACAGAAATGGCCATACCTCTGATGGGACTGTCACACAGCTTCCTCACCAGGACATGTAAAGACAATATCAAGGTGGAAAGCAACTCGTGTATTACAGGCTTTCCTGCAGAGGGAGCTGGGACAACTATCTTCCAGAGGAACCTTTGCTGCATTCCAATGCACTGTGGAGGATATGGCCAGGATATTCCAGCACAGACACACAGCTCCTCTAATCTCTGCAGAACTTGTGCTGTAAGTCCCGGCAGACGCTGTGTGAGCTCCCTGACCCTGCACTGAGAGCAGACTGCTGGCTATGCCTCCTCCCTCTCCACCTCTGTAACTCCCATGTAGCCCCAAAGAAGAAAGGCTAAAAACTCCTCAATGGTTCCCTTCCCTTTGTCTACTGGGAATATGACTCTGCTGAGCACCCTCAAATCTCTGTCTTAGGAGATAAAGGCAAGTGATTCTCATGGACTGGGGGATTACAACGCTCTGGAAGGGATACAGTCCTCCAAGCTGCACAAACCCCAAGTGCTAATGCCATGTCCTCCCTTACATGATACAAGAGGTTTGCGCAAAACCTCAAGAGGCTTTAGAAATACAAGGACAAGACACTTGCACTGATCTGGGTCTGAAATAAGCCCAGCAGGGCTTTGTCCCAGGGAGCGGTAGACCAGGAAACAAACTGCACAGGCACTGGTCTCCCATCGCCATGCCGGTTCCTCTGCTGCTCCCCTCATGTCCTGAAGAGCAGCCTTTCCTTTTACTTCTCCATTCTGCCTAGTTTGGCTCCTTACCATCTGCTCGGGCTCTAGCATCTCTTTGTCCGTGGCCACTGGCAGAGCCACCTGAGAAGCTGGCATCTGCCTCCATCAGCAGGGAGAGAGAGGCTCGCTCACCTGCCCCGTGCCCACTGGGGACCTTCTCACTGGAGACGCAGTCTTTGGTGGAACATAAAGCCTGGCTGTCCCCAAAAGTGTGATTTAAACAGAAGCCCTCACAGCTCCGGTTCAGGCCATGGACAAATGGCATGGGTGGAAGACTCTGGCTGCGGCGAGCTCTTTCTTCAAGGAAGGTTGGGCAATCCCGCTGTGTCTCCGGGATAGGGGAGAACTCCAAGGAGGAATCACCACTGGACCGGAGTGGTGGGGAGGTGCCGTTCTTTTTCCTGCCTTTCGCCAGTTCAGCAAAAGATGTCACTCGCTTCGGGGGGGAACTCTGAATGGGTATTGCCGGACTTTCACTCAGTTTGACCGGACAGCTCACCATGCGCTCCAAGGAGCCCAGCCTGCTGCTGGGACTCCTGTCCAGGTTCTGATCATAGCTCCTGGAGCGCTGCCGGCTTGTGTTGAGGTTAGGTGGTGACACATTCACATAGACCTGACCCTCAATCATGTTCTGGGTGGCTTCTCCCTTTGCCTCCTCTTCACTGCTCTCCACATTGCTTTCTTCTTGTCTCAGGTCAGGCCTTCTGAACAGATAGTATTCAGTGGGCTGGGCTGGGCTACCTTTGGTATGGTCTTCCGAGCAGCTAGTTATGGAAGAACCTGCTGGACTGGGGGATGACTGGGAAGACAAGTCACACGTGACTAACTTATAATAATTCTGAGTAGCCACAACGAGCCGCGCTTGGCTCTGGAAGCAGGCAGTGAGGTCTGAGCTCTCCGAAGTGCAAGGCTCACAGTGGAGGTGGTAGGAGTTGCAGTTGGCATCGAGGACAGGTGAGGAGGAGTGTTGACACTCACACACTTTCCCTGAACTCTCTGGGTGATGCGACTCACAAGACATCTTAGATTCTGTGGGTGATGAATGCAAATCCAGGTAAAAAGCTCCTGTGTCTGAGTGGCTGCAGAAGGAAGAGTCACAGGACAGGTTGGCTGAATTCAGGTTAGATCGAGAATGGCCATTCATTTTGTTGTAGAGAGCACTGAAGTTCACCAGCACACCATCGGAGCTGTTGCAGGAAGAGTCACTGATGTAGCCCATCTGTTGGTCAGTCACTTCAGACTGACTTGAGGAACTGTAGCAGCGACAGTGCTGGAGCTCTGAGCTGGAACAGTTGCACGTCCGGCTGTGCAGGGCATCCTGATTCCTCAGCGATTCAACCGTGTTCTGGTTCCACTCCTGGTCACCACCATCGAAGGAGAAGCTGGAGGAGCTGCCACGATGGCAGCTGCATTCATCCAGCTCCATGTGCTCTGAGGCCTGGTGGCACCGGTTCGCGTTGTTCCTCTTCTGGATGTCATCACTGCTGATTTTGTCCTCTTGTCCATCTACCACACCGGAGCGGCTGGCCATGTTCCAGGATTTCACAATGTGGTTGGAGTCGTGGAGGTGGAACGGGGGCAAGGCCAGCTCATGCAGATGAAAGGGAGGTTTGCCAGACACAAGTGAGTTGTGAAGGTGGAAAGATTTTTGACCCAAGTCATCCCCAAAGACGCTGAGGTCTTCACCCTCACTCAGCAGGAAAGGGTTGTGTCGCTTACTGACGCTAGGGACAATCAAATCCCTCGCTTTGCCTTCTTTGTTGTCTGAGGCCTCTGCTGAGGTTTCGGAGGTCTGGAGAAAGCTGCTGTACACCAAGGAGTCAGTCTGTGAAAGATCTCTGTCTGGAAGGGCAGAGGTCCGTGTAATGCTGAGCTCTGGCTGGCAGAAGGGGTTGGTCCTTTTGCTCACGGAGCAGCACTGTCTATCAGGGACCTGGCAATGCACCAGGGGAATGTGATGGACAATCAGCGTCTCACCAGTCAGTTTGGGTGGACTATCCATGGTGAGGAATGCTCTTCAGGACATCAGTTAAGCTGGTGCTACCCATGGACAGGTAGGGCTGCACATGAGAGGCAAGGAGGACACTTCTCATGGGGGAATTCAGATACCTAGAGAGAGACAAAAACACAAAAGAAGTCACCTCTCAGGAAAGGCAGTGACTATTTAAAGCACCCTTGGTTTGACTGAAGACTTCATGTGCTGACAAGGACCAAACACACTGGTCCTTGTCAGCACAAGTGCCCAAGCACGAGGTCCTGAGCAGTCCTTCTTCAGGGAAAGCATCACAATGTAAGACAAACATGTCCCCCTCCCTGCGGACTCCTGAGACAACACTTGTGCTTCCAACTGACCCTTCTCAAACTTATCTGAAGTCAGCTACTGATTTCACTCAAGTAGCCAAAGGGCTGCGCAGGCCTTGGGCCAAATGAAGACCTCACTGTGGATGGTACTGTGCGCTCACAGAAAGACATGCGGACAGCACAGGGTCTGAAATGAAGTGCTGCACTCTGATGAGAGCAATCCATCTTCTTGCACTGGATTCAATACCTTTGCCTGACTTTAGGTATCTTGAACTTTTCTGTAAGAACCAAACACTGAACGGCACTGCCAGACCTTGCAATGTTAAAGAGACGCAAGCCCAGGGTGAGACTGGAAGGCAGGAACAGACTGGAACAGGAAAGCAGCAACAACCGTTCTTCTCCAAAATCCAGGAAGCCCCATGAGGTCCTGAGCTCTTTTAATGGTGCCAGGGGAGCACGCCAACGTACGGAACTACTTATGCACATAAGGGCCTCTCATGTGAAAAGGAGAAGATGACTTCAGTGAGGCCATGGGGAGCCACTGGTGATGGTTAAATACGTCCCATACAGTACATTGCCTTCTGCTGACCTTTTACTGACAGTTAAGCCTGAGCTCAAACTGATTCCTCCTGTGGTCCGGGGTGCCCGGTTCACAGTTCTCTAACACTGTCACATTGTCTGTGGCACTTCTCTGCTTATCTTATTACCTGCTGCACTTCACAACAGTACGACTGCCACAGCCCACAGTCCCAGTAGCCGTACAGGCAGTGCACGAAGAGCCCCACTCCCTCAGTGTTCAGTAAACAGCAGGTTGTCATAAGTCCAGAGGAAGATGTTCACCAGCATTTGATATGGAAGAGCAGAGAACATATTCATTCCGCCTTCCCCATCTAACCCAGAGGTCCGACCCGCAGTCACCTCCAGGGCAGTCTGGAGGGGTTTTCCCTCTTGCCTTCCCTTCAAACAGCAGAGAAGCCAGCGCAGAGAAGTGCATGGGAGGGCAGCTAAGGCAGCAAGGAGAAGGAGAAACCACAAAAGATAACAGTGATCCAGGATGATCCTGAGGGATTAAAAATTATCTAGTGCTCTCATAGATCCATCGCTTATTCTGAAAACCCTGGCCCAAAGACCCTTAGTCAGCAATCCACATCCTATGTCTCATCCAGGCATCCTCAGTGCTCACAGCACCCTGACACCACATACTGTGATCCTGCTCCGGACTCCAGGACCCTGGGTCTGCTGCCACCACTGACCTTCAGACTCCAGAAAGTGGCATTCACAATATCTGTCTTTGCTTACCTTACCCTAGTATTTGTGACTATGGGATGATAACGGATTTGGAGCAGAGCTGCAAAGGCACATGGGAGCCCAGGAGGGAAATAGAGAAATGTGGGGTAAGTGAAGTTAGAACAACAGTGTAAGCAATGAGACAGCTCCACAGAAAGATTGGGAACTTCAGTTCTTTCAGCTTCGTGGTGTAACAATAGCAATTAAAAGATGCTAAAAAAAAATGATCAAAAGAAGTACTTTCCTCCCACGCATAGTAGTGCTTCTCACAGACACAGGATGATGCTGGCAGGAAAAAAATACAAAGATGGCAATGGACCTAGTGTTTACAGTAAACACCCAATGATGTAAAAGTTAATGCTAACACCAGTGTTAGCAAACAGACAAGCCTTCTGGTAGACTCTGCCAGAGATCATCATGAGACCTACATGAGGGGCACACTCACCCTCATGCCTGCTTCTGCTGGGGTGTTTCACCCAGGTTTAGGCTCTGAAGTAGACGACACCTGGACCACTTGGACCACATCCAGCTGGACTATCGTGGGACCCCTAAACTACCCCCCACCTATAGTCTCCCTAATGCCTATATCACCCTTCACTCCCCTTTCAGTGACTCCTCTGTCTTACAAGCCTCCGGCTCCTTTCCCACAGCCACTGAAAGGAATGAGTCTGTCCTCTGCCCGGTTCCTGGGACAAGACCTTTTATATCAGGGATTCCCAAGATCGCATTGTTCAAGAACCACTGTGGGTAACAGCAGCTCCTGGCTCTGTGCCTAGCACACGTACATGCTGAAAGTGGTGTTCAACAGCTGGGGCAGTGTTCATGCCCCATTTTCGAACTTGCGCACCACTGATGGTACAGGTAGCAGCAGGCGCCCCTATATATCCTGTCTCTGCTCCACCACTATGGGGAAAAAGCTGGTCCACCAGTGCCTATCTGCCCTTGTTACTGCCTTTGCAGCTGATTGTAATGCTTAGATCATGTCTCCCTGTAAAGCTTTGCTATATTTTGACTGTTGCCACAATGCATCCACTTGAAAAGCATA
Organism: Nipponia nippon; assembly: GCF_047370975.1. Classification (NCBI taxonomy): domain Eukaryota; kingdom Metazoa; phylum Chordata; class Aves; order Pelecaniformes; family Threskiornithidae; genus Nipponia; species Nipponia nippon. The sequence goes on from NW_028262359.1 coordinate 349,271, forward strand.
ATTTTGAGGATACAGACCGTGATGACAGCACACTTCACTGCTGAAGCACTGGGTCTCCGCTGTGTCTGGGAAATGGCCGCCTGGAGCTGGCTCCCAGCGCCAGCACCGATCTGCTGAGAAGCCCTGCTGAGCAACGCACACTCCACATTGGTGCAGATGCTGCTGTGGGAGGACAAGGCTTGAACAGGCACACTTTGACATTTGACAGCAAAATGTCAAGAGAGCTGACACACAGCCATTTCCCAGCTGTCTCTCTGGAGCCCTGGCTGCAACATGCAACACTGCCCAGCTATTTGGTTTCAGTGGCAGCACAGGGTCCCCGGGTGGACTGTGATTCACTGGCTGTCACACATGCTGCAGCAGATGGATGCCCACTCTGCCTGCACCCACAGCCTGCTCCCAGCACAAGGCTCTGAGGTCCAATATCACAGGTGGCATGCAGCCAGCTCCTGCCGGGAGCCATTCTGACAGCTTCCCTAGGGATATGCATGACTTTTTTTGTGCCCTAGATACTCCTCTCTCCCTTAGGACACATCTCCTGGCTTCCTCCTGTCTCAGGGATGCAGGGAGGCTGGGCAGTGGCACTGCCAGCACAGGGATTATTCAGTTCCCAACACCAGAGCATCCTCCCTGGCCATATCATCCCTTGGCTCTCCCTCCCTGATTCTGGAAGACTGTAGAAAGATCCTCCCTCTTCTATTCAGGGTCTGGTAGGCTGGGATTGACACTGGAGCATAAATTCCAGCAAGCAGAGTAGTTTCAGATTCTGCTGGCTTGGATCAGCTCTTTGTAAAGCCTTCACAGCCCTTTGCAAGGGGAAGTTTCCAGATGTGGGATTGCAGTCTGTACCTGAACACTTTTTGCCAGATCAGTTTATTCTTCTTATTTATCATTTGCAATAGCACAAGCCCACAATGTGCTGAATCCAGCTCAGTCCTACACATACAACAGCAAACACAGAAATGATCCTGCCCAGAAAAGCATGTCATGGAAGAGCAAGGCAGGGAGGCACACAGGGAGCACCATGACTCTAGACACATCAGTACCACAGCCATTTTGACTGCAAATGTCAAAATTGTTTACCTTCTCCGTACTGACACCATCTGCTGCTACATGGGAGATATGGGTTCTTTATTCAGTCAGCTCTTTCTTGAGATGCAAAGGGTTACTTGGAGACGGTAAGGGCCAGACATTTCATTACCTGTGGATGCTTCGCTCCAGTCAAGCTAATACAGAGCACAGAAGAGCTTTTTGTGAGACATCTATGATGTGGTGTGGAATTGCTTATCAATGCTTGTACCTCTATGTATATATATATACATGGCAAAAACTCGTTAGCTGCAGCAAAGCTTGAGGTAAGTAGTGGGAGAGGAGTGTTGAGCAACAAAGGATGGTTCAGCACTGATCTGAGAGCTACCTGCAAAGCCGTGTCTGCGCTTTAGAAAGGAAGCAGCGTGCTGCAGATAACAGGGGCATGCAACACCTTGCAGAGCTGAGCCCTTCAGGCTCTGCACCTCATGCCTTCTAAGTCCTTGCTGAGCACTACATCGGGCCCCTAAATCCGTCCTCTCGCCTGCCCTCAAAGACTGAGAACATTGTGCTAATTTAAGGGTGGTCAGTGCAGCTCCGCGGCTTCTGGATCACAACCTCCTGCCTCTGCACCACTGCTGAGAAGATACAGAAGCCATCAGAGCCGGCTCCAAACTAGCCTGCAAGGCTCTGCTTCAATTAGAGGGGACTGGTGCAAATACCAGCCTTGACTCCAAGTCAAGGATCTAATGCTGATGCATTAGATGTGTTGGTCACATACCTCCAGGCATACCCCGCTATCTGTTACTGCTTTAGCCAAGATTTTGGAGTTCCATTGCTGATTGCTTAATAACCTGCTCTGCTCAGTGCTCTCAGCTGCACACATGGGGCAACTCTGTTCAACACACAGCGACACAAGTTTCCTCATAAAATGCAATGCAATACTGGGGGAGGCATGCAGAGATTTAAGAAATAAATGTGATTTAAATGCAAAAAGATTGCATATATAGCACAGAGGATGAAGAGGCAGGATCAAGATCATCAGAACTGTCAGCTGTAGGCAATGCTGGCTTTTCGGAGGCTGGCTTTTCTGAATAGATTACTGTTTCCACAGATCTTAGTCACTTCATTTATGAAACTGAAACCTTTAACTATGAGGGTTCTGGCTGCCTCTTTCTGAATGGCTATGGTTTCACCGTCGTCATCATCTTCCTCAGACAGACCAAGATCCCTCATGTCACTCAAGGGTGAAACATGGAAAAGCAGGGTTAAAAGCTGGGCATTCAGTCTCATAGATGAACCAGCAAAAATCCTTTTGTATTCGAGCTCCTTGTTCTTTGAGGGTTGTTGCACGTGAATCCCTGACTCCCAGAGAGCATTTGCATTAACAGGCCTGAAGAAACCACACAGCTCTACAAAACAAGCACGAGCAGAAATGTTGCAAAAAGCAACGGTTTGTGTGAGCTTGCAGACAAGGGCACGATACAGACATCTCCTCTTTGCTCCATGGGGAGAGATATATTCAGTTTACTCCCTGTAAGCCTACCTCCTGGCAAAAGGGCTGGTAGATGAATCCAGACTGAAAGCCACTCTTCAGACAGCGTGGGGGATCTCAGGGCTCACTGGTTCCAGCACCAGTTTCCAGGATCCAAGTAATGCAGTTTTTCCCTGCCCCAGCTTTGTCACTCTAAAAGCTGCCAGAAAGTACTGAATAGTTTTAAAAAAAACTCAGCAGGAAAATTCCAGCAAGCTGGAGGGCATTCAGGGAGCAGCATCAGTGAAGAGGATGGGGCGAGGGACACAGGATGAGTGGCTTGGGGACGGGGCTGAACCAGTGGGGTGAGTAAAAGGAGGGTGGAGGTGAGGACTTGGGGAGCCTGTAAGTTGTTGTAGGGTGGGACTAGCTAGCGGCGTTTGTTTGGACATTTCTCGCCAGCTAATATATCTCTGCCAAATTCATGTCTTCATTAAATGCTTTAGTAAATCAGCCAGCACATTTCATCAAAGAAAAGGTGTAAAAGGAAATACTAGTTGCTTGACTCATCCTAAACGTCCAGCTCTCCTTCCCTGCCTTAGGGAACAGGGAGCACAGTGAGGGTGGTCTGCCTGGTCCCAGGATGAATATTGCAGCACCCAGCGTTTAAAGGGGGCTGCAGCAAGATAGAAAGACTAAATACTTCCTAAATTTCTTTCTCAGCTCAGGCTGGTTCCTCTTGTGGTCCTGAGCAAACAGCAATTCCTGAAAAGACCCCTTCCCTTTTCTTTCCACAACGAGGTGCTGCCTGGGCCAGGGCTTTTTCCAGTGGTTTCCAGGACAGCCTGACTAAGCCCGTGATTAATGTATCATTACATCCCAGAACTATATAGGATTATGATGTGTTCAAAATGGAAACTGCAGCACGTGATGATCAATCACAGCCCTTGCGCGCATGGCAGCAAGGAGCTGCGCAGGGCAGGGATGAGGGCTTGCCAGCAGACATGAGAGGGTGCGTGAGATGAAAATATGCAATAGGTAGTATGTGTATTCCTGCTGATGACACAACTAGCATGAGGCAGGTACTGCCTCGCAGTCAGAGGAAAAGAAGCCCCACCTGCTTTGTGCATTTTGAGTTACAGAAGACATCAGAAATAGCTCAAGCAGCAGATCTATACCAGCTAACACAGGAACTGGACAGTGACCGAACGAGTTTTTCCCATTTCTGTGCTCTCTTGCTCCGTGACTCATCATCTGGCATGTGGCACTCGGCAGGAGCCACTTATAGGCCATGACTCAGAGCATCCACCCAAGCGATCTGGGCTGGAACCTGCTCCTCCTTCTCCCCACTGGCAGTCCTCTGCCCCAGCCCCCACCACATATGCTCCTAATTTCTATATGCAAATCCACAGAGGAGAAAAAGACTCTGATGTTTCTAGCTGCTAATATCACACCAAAATTGCTGCTGAATTAAACTGCAGACACAGTAAATCCTTTCTTATCACAGACACGCTTGTAGCAGCAGCAGCAGCAGCAGGAAGGACTACGCTTCTATAGCACCTTTCTGCCTGAGCACTCTGAAAGCATGCTGAAGATCTTACAAGAGCAGAAATTCCTTTCTGAAACATGGATCTGCCTGGGTGCTGTAGCCTGGCTGCTGCAGGGTTCCCAGAGCACTCAAGAACCCACGCAGAAAGAAAAAAATCCTATAAGCAAATGAAATTGCTGGGCAGACTCAGTAGCTGAAGATGCCAAGCTTAACCCCTCCTTAACTGCACAGATTTGTCCAGGGCTTAGCTGCAAAGCAGGGCTGAGGACCCTAGGAGCCAGAGGCTGCAGTTGAGTAGTGACAAAACCACAGCCAGCAGTTGTGGGTGAACCGGAGTCAAAGCCAGCAGAAGTGCAGACTGAAGGTTTTCCCACCAACTTCTATGCCTGGGAGCTGTGAGCTTAAAACTCTCTACCACGACAGCCACAGGAGGGCAGGGAACAAAGTGTCCTGCTGAGGGAGTCAGGCATCAAACTCAGTGCAGCTTTGTGAATCAAAGCCGGCTCTCTGACCTGTGCCTGCAGGCATACAAGATGGCAAAACTGCTCCTGCAGTCTGTTTTATGGCTAAACACAATGGTGAATGAGCAGCTGCTCTTGCTCAGGTGTGCACTGCAGGGGCAAAGGCTCCCAAGATGATAGCAAGAGGTGGAGAGGGCATGGGTGCTGTGTACAGATGGAGATATTCTCGACAGCACTGGAGATTTCACAGGGTGCTGAGGACCTGAAGCATCCCTAGAATTACTGTACTTTGGAAAGACCTCTCAATGAGAGGTCATGAATCACTTCCACTGGGCCCACAGGACTTTCCTCCCTAACATTTACTGGAATCTAATTTCAGACCACTTGGTGATGCCTAGACCATGGCAAAGGAGAGGCTCTGCTTATCCAAGGCTTATGAGAGGATAATTTCAGAAGCAAGTTTCATCTGCACGAAGAAAAAGCACACGAAGACAGCTCCATCTCAAGTAGTTCTAGATCCCTTATCACCTTCATGACTTGGGGAAAAGAGATGAGCTAAGCCCTGAAAGGGACAAAGGTCTGTCTTCACAGTGAATAAGATCTCCCTGCCATACAGCCACTCCCCGGCTGTGTATCTTCACTGTTGCTTCCTCTCCATCCAGATTAAAAATTGGCATTGCATTTCTGTCCAGACCACCCCTTGCAGGAATCACAGCTGCAAAACAATCCTAAACACTCCCAGAAAGGCAAAAGCATCAGTGGTCACTGGAGAAAGCCTGACAAATAAGGAACTCAGTCTTAAGATAACTCAGTTAAAGAGGCTGTAAAATGATCTTTACTGTCTAGTCAGCCCAGAGCTCCCCGTATGTAGGAATCACTCACTACCAAGCAAAAAACCAAACATTTCTGGTATGGCAGATTACAGATGTACAACCCTACGTAGCAACACAGAAAAAGCAGAACAGGCAGCAAAGGTGGCTATGGGAGAGTGACGTAAAACCACAGCTTCGCGAAGTTCTTGAAATAACTGAAATATCACCCCACAAGCCACCGTAAATAAAACAGCTAAAGATGTCAAAAAGCCCCAGCGGGATTATTTTCAGACTCGAACACAGTGGTGGTGCAGTGGTTTGCTAGCAGGACTAGGTACCCGTGTCGTAGTTAATAGGAGAAGCAATGCAGGTATGGCATTACCTAGCAGTGATGGGCATCAGTTCTGCCAGACAGCCAGAATGCCTGCACCTGCAGAGCTGTATTATTTTTAAATGATGCAATCCTACATGGAATTTAATACATACTGTGTGCAACCAGATCAGGAGCTCCAAAATCAAGCACAAACAGAAAACACCCCAGCAGCAACCTGGTTTTATTAGATGTTCCTCTTCACAGTGCACATCTAAATGGTTTTTCAAACAGCTAACTCCTGCTAAGACTGCAGGAAACTTTAACCCTTCCTAGCTCTAGGTAGTTCTGGGAAGAGCAGAAGCAATAACTGGCTACACAGGAAGAAATTTTCTGTCTCTCCAAAGCAGGAGTATGCAATAAGCAATTCAGTGGTCTGGAGGCTGACAGCATCCTGATTTGGGGATGATAGCATGCTACAAAGCAAAAAGGCTGAGTAACAACCCAATAAAGGCAGCATCTGATGAGACTAATGCATCAAATTTATCCTGCCCTCTGAAGGACATCAGGACCACATTTACTTTTGCTGCTGATATCCAACTGCTTTTAGACCACAGGCTGGATTTTGCAATCCCTTGAAGGCAGCTGGAGGAAAATACCCTGCAGCACACGGGTTTGAAAAGGGAATTTGCCTGATTACTGATAAGACTGTGCATTTCTTGACCCTTTTTTGGCCAGGTCCCTGAACAAACAGGTCCTCTGTAATCAAGTCCAAATGCTGTCTGAATCTCATTTCAGCAGAATTCAGGGTGGGTGAAAAAAAGGCAGAATGATTCCCCAGATGACAGGACAAGAAGCTTCTGAACTGGGAGCAAATCCTTGGACCATAGCAAACTGTGCAAGATTAGAAAACACTTTGCACTCCACAGGTGGTCTTGATAAGACCTCCCTGGCCAAAACAAGTCTGTCAAGAATGCTTTTCTCAAGAGAGACAAAATCAAGGACAACTGTTGCCACTAGCTCAGAAATAGAGGGAGGAGAAAGATGACAGATGAATGGACAGATGAACATAATTAGTCTTCATGGATCAACTGCTACAGGGAAGTTTTGATTTCAGCGCATGAACACAGGCGCCTGTGGACTGAACAGAGGGGTGAAGCCCTGTCCTCCACCTTTGCCGGCAGAGTTCAGATGTTCTGCATGAGGTGTAATAACCCCAAAGTGGGCAAATGAGTGACCGGCTGCTCCATTCTCCCCCCCAGTCACAGGCACCCTCCTCCATATGGGAACAGTTCACATCTAGAAGCGGGTTTCATAACCTGCCCATAGAAAGTTAGGAGCCTGCACAATCATAGTGCTATATATTCTTGACATCTCTAATAGTGTCCTGTTTTTATTCTGAATTCTTGCAACTTCTGGTGCTTGTAACTTCCTGAACCAGTGAGTTCCACACCAAATTACACGCCACAGTTGTAGTTATCTGTCAGTCCTTTTGAACCTATAGGCATTTAACTTCATTGCTTGTCCCTGGGCTAGAGCAAGGAGAGTATCATATTTTCTACTACATTTGCCACCCCGCTGAGCAATCCCAATCTTTTCATTCTGCTTACATACAAGACTATTCCTAGACCCTTGGTCTGGCCACCAACCTCTCTCCAAGTGTCCTCTCGATGTGTGGGTGTCTTTGTATGTTCGCATGGCCGGCAGCAAGGCAGGACTCAGAGGATCTGGATGAAACCGCAGCATCAATTTATGTAACAGAATATTTCCCATGCAACAGAACTAACAAAAGGCAAGCCAGAACCTTAATAAAATACCTATGAAGCAGACCAGGCACTCCTAATGATTACACATACTTTTCTTCTGAGAGGAGAAACTTATCCCTTGCAGGGGCTGGCAACCCAAACCATGCAGCTTGTAAAGCTCTATTCAGGACAGTTTATTTTAGGATATCGCTCCACAAGACAGCTCATGTGCTAATTAGGCTTGGAATGACTGGGCTCAACAGAGCATTAAGGGTCTAACTAACTAAATCTGATAACCCTGGATTAACCAAGGTCTTCAGCTGAGTAAAGTCCTGCTGGGCTGAAGAGGATGCATAGACCTATTCACTAGGAGAAAAAAGGAGGGCAAATGGGGATGATCCTTGGCTCTGTACTGGAAGAGCCAGAGACACACCAAGACTACTGGAGGGATGACCACTCTGCTTCTAATCACTTCAAGTGTGTTTGAGAGAGCTGAGGAGACACCTTAAGACTGTAGGCTCCCAGATCTTCCCAGCTAGGACACGCTCACATTTGGACACCTCTTTTCTTGAAGCGGTTGTGTCCTTTCTATACCAGATGTCTCAGAGAAGAGAATAAGTACCGGCAACAAGTGGTGGGGAAGAATTTACATCTCCTAAGCCCTTGCACTGAGATGGGCGTTAACTCAACCAGGAGGTTTCAAAACTCTGCAGCTTCTGAACACGTACTATAAATACACTGGGTAGTTTTATTCACACAAATACCAAGCCATTTGGGAATATTTCTGGGCTTTGAAGTTTGACAGCAAGATTCACGGACTAATTAATCACAGTATGTGAAAATTATTCCCATTATCAGTTTCAAATAATCTTCCTTAATTTCCTGGAATACTTCCATGTTACAAGCAGGGCAGCGCATAAATCATTATCATCTTTCTCGAGACTGTTCACTATTTCATGTCATGAACCCTACAGTTTCCCATTTGACACAAATAATTCCCATTTCTTCAGTTTCTCCTCTTATGAGAGTTTTCCAGGACTTTGTGCAGTTTTCTGGGCAGTTTCTTAATTCCCTCCAACTCTGCAGTCATGCTTCTGAGATGGGGTGACTAATTGCACACAGTTTCCCAAACAACAGCGGAATGTTCCCTGCTTTCTGTATCAACATTAGAAGTCCCTGTATAATAATTTTCCATTCCATTTCCTATGTACCCTACCTAACATTCATATCGAGATGTTCACCAAGTAAACTTCCTTAAGACCAGGGTGATATCCAGGTACTTTTTGCACTTTAATGACATCAATTAAATGAGTTGGAATCAATTTAATCAATTTAATCAGTTTAATGATTTGGAACCTGACAAAGTGTACTTTTGTGACTATCTTCTGTTACACACATTTACATAACATAGCATCAAACTCAAAAATTCAAGGTTTGCAACAAGACTGGCCTAGAAGAAACCAGGGGATTTTTCTTACGTATCTGTTCTCTGAGGAGAGGAGTTTCTTTTTGCTGTCTGTGGAATGTGGTTTTTGGGGGGTTTGCTCCCTCAAGTTGCACAAATTCTTGGTGTAGGCATGTGGGGAGAGGTTTTCCATGTTCCCATACAAATTCTCTTTGTGGTCCCCCAAGAGGTAAGAGGGTCCTCAATGTCTGACTAAGGTCTGGCCTGAAGGGCATTTTCCCTGGTGAATTTGCCTCATTAAATCAGTGACATCTGGTGGCTTGCCTCCTTGAAAGAAGATTCCCCTTTTGTTTTGATGGGCAGGCCAAGAGCTTGTTGTGGTTTTTCTTTTCAACCTCAATTCATGCCAAGGGAAAGCAGACAACAAGGCAGTAGACCAAAATACTGGCTGTCGAACATGCTCTGGTACAGAGGGGAATCACCTCTCAGTGCCTCCAGGACAAATACAAACGCATTGCTTCAGATTGGGGTGTTACTCCACCATGCAGTACCACATCATATCAGCAGCACAAAGCCTGGGAGAAGTCAGGGTTACAGAGACGGAGACATCCTCTGAGGTCTTTAAAGTTTGTGCAAAGTCACCAACAGAAGCACAGAGAACAGAAACCCCAATGGGTCAATGACTACTATCAGTGTCTCAACAAGATATGGTAAAACGTATACTGAATGATGTGTGACTAGAGCGTTGCCACCTTTGTGCATTAACCACCCTCATGCCATTGCTTGTCAGTGCTGGGACATACCTGTTTCTGGCAGTTCCTCCTCTCCTCCTCTGTTACTGTGCCATGAACTGGCTAGCCCAACTGTACCAGGGTCTAGAGACCTCCAGGAATGTCCAACGTCCCCCTGCGCTCCATGCTGCCTCGCCTTTCCTCTGACCCAGTCCTCCCCCCAAACCAGCCAGTCTAAGGGGAAGCAGGGAAGGGAACCACATGGGAACGAAAAGGCTGTCAGGCTTACTGTAATAAGTTCTCACCACCTTCAGAATGCTTTATAAATACAATAATTATAAATAGCAAGTTTCTGCAGAAATGAAAATGAGGCATATGACGGAGCTGAAAGCAGGAGAAGACATCTGGGTAAGGAAGATGATCTCCTCAACGGCCATTTCAAGCACTACGACCTGCAGCTGGAGATAAATCTCAGCAGTAGGTTAAGTCAGATGCCACTGACGGTGGACAAGAGAGAACAGCTTGTTGCCAACAGAAAATGGCTAAGTGCAGATGCTTGCTGAAATTCACTTGCTGTTCTTCTGAAGGGTCAAGCTACAATCACTGCTCATGATAAGCCACATCCAGGCAATAAATCCCTTAGAAGTGACTCACATGCTAACAAGTGTGAAGGAAAGGTCAACCAGCGCAAGCCAAACCCCAGGGCAGATGTGTCACTCCAGGTATCGACCCTTAGAATGAATTAGGCAAAGGCAGGGAAGATACGCTGTGTGGGCCAACAATATTTTGGGATTAGACATATGAATTATTTATACCTCCTACTGGATCTTCTCATATATGGCCTTATAACTCTACCACCTGAGTTGGTGGGAAAGGGCTGAGAGTGGGACTAAAGGGAAAAATGCCATGTAAGCAGGCTCTGGAACTAGCCTCACTACTAAGAACAGTAAATTGCACTGGCGCAATGGTCCAGACGGGTCATTCTCCCTGCTGAGAACGACATCTGTGAGGGCAGCTATGCTATCTGAGCTACACAAAAGACGCATTACAATGCAGTACGAGGCACATGTCCCTGCTCTTTGCCATGGGAACACCAGAGAGGGACCAAAAGAAGGTGGCCTGGTAAACAATTCAAATGAATTGGACCTACTAGGCAAAAGGAGGTTAAGTAAGCATGCGATTGAGCTTCACCAATGCAGGCAGAGCAGAATGGAGAAGAGCCTGCCCATTGAAAGCATTTAGGTCAGACTTCCAGAAGTGACAGCAGTTGGTGCCAGTTTACAAAGAATAAGGTACAGTTTTGGAGTTAAAACAAACCGGTGAGATGAGTCTAACTATGTAGAGCATATGTAGAACACTCCCTGCTCCCTTCAAGAGTAACACCTGAAGAACCTGTTCCCTGAGGGTCAGAAGGAGCTGAGAGAGATGATCTAATTGGTGCTGAACCAGGTCTGTGTTAGCCAAAGCTCAGGAGCACAAATTTTCCCCAGGGTTGACTGTATCACAGTTAAGCAACTCATCAGCTCAAACCTCACATCACAACTTGAGTTCTTGTGAAAAACTCATTTTCCTGCAACTGTATGCAGGTTTTTTTCTAGCACTAGAATGCAAGAGAGCTCCTGAGCATTTTCCAGAGCCACAGATGCTCAGGTGAGTCTCTTGCACATCTGGGAACCAAGGGGAAGGCAGACTCTCCCAGTCCAGTACTCATCTCTTGTCCACGTGTACCACCCTTCCTCAAGAACAGAGCACGGTCTAGTTATGGAGGTGACAGCAGGTCCCTGAGAAGTATCAGGTGAAAATCTGCTGTATATTTACCAAGGTCTTCCCTACAGGTTCTGATTTTTTTCTTGTAACTCCCAGAGGAGAAAATCCCCTCTTGTCAGAAGGAGCTGCTGTTTCTCATCACTCTGAGATATCTGTGCCACTGGCCCAAAAAGCACAACAGGGCAGTGACACTTGGTCTCTGCTTCCAGGGAACATCTTGCGCTGGAGCAAGGAGTAGGTTTGGTGCTTGTGCCAGTGTCCCATCACTTGCTAAGTGTCAGTACAAAGCATTGCTGCCATCACTCAAATATTTATTATTTGTCACTCAGAAGTACTTCCAGCCCCACACCCTGAGCACTGCCCAAAGACCAAGACATGGTCTCTCTCCCAGCAAACTCAGATGGTGAGCCTGAACCAGAAGCTCCCGTCATCTACATTACAGCCACTACATTACAACTCTGCCTCCTGCCTTCCTCCTATTTACAAGAGTTGACTGCAGTTGACTGCGTTTGGTTTTATTTTTTTTTCCTATCTGCTGATATAACCACCAGCGCTTGGTGCCCAGTAAGAAAGAAAAAAAACCCATTGTCTACATAACCCTGAGGCTGAAGCACAGCTGCAGTGGGGAGAGGAAGTGTTTGTGGATGTGCCTGCTCTTGCGCTCATCTTAACAGGTATGTCCCTGCTTTGACCCACTTCTTTCAGAAAATGAACATTAAAAACATTTTCATCAAGAGAGAAAACTGGAGCAGAATCAGGGACTAGAGCCATTTTGACAGCCTGTTTCTTTCTCTTTGGAGAGTAACCAACTTTCAGATGAGTGCTAGGGCACACAGGGAACCTGCTCAGCAGATAACACGACAAATCCCTGCTAAGGCCAGTAACAAACACAGCTGTCATTGATCATTGCTATGGATTTCACCCCCTGCCAGCCAAGCTCCCTCAGCTCCTTCAAGCCTTATCCTGCAGCCTTTTGCACAACTCTGGAACCGGGTGAACTTCTGGCTCTTTTGGACTTACAAACTGGAATGCCAGCAGCACTTTATCCACAGCAGGACTCTTCCCATGAAGCAGCACAGGTAGCAGATGAGTGAGCTTTCCCACAACTGGTTGGATTTCAATGGCTTCCACAAACACAGGGACAAAATCTTCTTGTCCAGTACTGTCCCGTGATGCCACAGCTGACAGGGAGGCGTCTCCACCGCCTCTCAACCACCCGCACAGATCTCCACATCTCTCACTTTTGGTTTGCTTTTCTTGGGTTTAACCATCAGAACCGTGCCTACTGAGATGAATTATCGCCCAGCATCTATGATATAGAAGTGGCTTTCGTCTGAATATCTCAAGCTGACCCAGTTTATATTAAACAGAAGGGTAAAAAGCAAACAGCTCTGTAATGAAACCTTTTTAATTTTTAAAGAGCAGATCTCTGGTGTATCAGGGAAAACGGTTATGAACAACATGAACAAAAAGCTTGGAGAAGTACTGCAGAAAAGACTTCGAATGTACATCACAAGTAAAAAATCCATCTGGAATCACCAAGCAAGGAAGGAAACCAGAGGAGCAATTAGAAGAGGAAATTAGAAGAGCAAGGCTCCTGACCAACCTGAATGAATAACCACACCAAGAAGGATATTCGAGGTAAGTAAAACAGCATCTTTGGTGCTGTTTTGGCAAGAAGAAGAATATTGAAGCTGTGCTGATGACAGGTTAGATAATACAGAGGAAAGAGGGTGCAGAAAAGGAAATGAGCTTTTGAAGTGGAAACAAATTCAAGAAGATCAATGCAGTCAAGTCAGAGGGACAAGATATTCTTGATCCCAGAACAATGAAAGAATAGCTGGCAACAGGGCTTTTGATAAAAATACCCGTGAGGAAAAAGAGGAAGGAGGGGAAGCTGTGTGGCTGGTGAATAATAAAGGTAAAGCCTGTACCTATTCCGAAAGAGGAAGGAAAGTGACCCATATTAGATTTATCAACCTGCCCTTAGTACTACATAAGGCTTTCAGAAAACATTGGGAAAAGAATAATAAGACTGGGAAATAAATGAAAAATGGGGCAAAGCACAACACCGGGTTGCAAAAGGTGGGCTACTCTCTGGCTATCAGGAATAATACCAGAGTGAGATCTTGACTCACCAGGAGCATCAGACTGGAAGAAAATGAAGATCTCTGGGACAGAGAACTCATTTTTTCTTCGCTATCACAGCCTCAGACACCTGAGAGGCGGTAATGGAGCCGTGGGCAGGCCATTCCCGAGTCCACAGTATATTCTCCTGGGCAACTTGCACTTTCTGCAATGCAGGTCCAGGTCCCTGGGATCCAGTGATCCCAGCTGCATTTTATCTCCAGCATTCTGCATCGATGCAGTGAGGAAGACACACAGCAGCAATTATATCTCCTCCCTGTGAATTATTTCAGCCAGCTCCAGTCACCAGAAGCACTTGCCCATCTTTTAAGCATCTCAAGGCAGAGATTATCTGTGCACTCTCACTGCTTAACAGATGCTCTTGTAAGAGTGGCACCTACTAGCTAGGCACAGCCTGTATGTCCTGGGGAGCATTCCCATCCCACACAGTGAAGGAGGCTGCATCACCTTCTTTTTGTTCCCTTAGGCAAGCATTGTACACACAGAAAATACACAATATTTCTTCCACACGCCAATAAAAGTATGCGTATCCTGCATAGATATGTCCTGTTGCCTGTCCTGTCCTCTGGCCCATGATGCACCCACAAACATACACATGCTGTTGTTACCCCCCACCAAGCTCCTGCAGGAGCCTGTTCTGCAGCAGCAGCACAAATGCAGTCTGGTACACACCTACGGGAGCATATCCCGCTCCCTGCTCCCATCAGGCTGAATGGGACAGAGACCTGGAGACACAGGGAGGATTCCCAGGTCTGAGGGCAAGATAGGGATGAGAAGAGGAGCTGCAGTTCAGGAAGCCCTATGGTGCTTCCAGGACATTGTCACAGAGCTGCGAGCAGAACGCACTCTGCTCCATGGTTTTGCTGGAAACCCTCTCCTTCCCACCTGGCACCCCACACTGAAACTCTGGGTTTATCTTCTTCACCAGGTGTAAAGGCCAGAGAGCCTTGCCACTCCATAAGGATGGAGAGGGAGCAACCAACTGAGAACCTGCAGCAGCAAAATGGTTCCTTCAGAAAACTGCTGCAGAAAAGGCTGTGCTGAGGATCGCTCCCACCTCCACAAACCCCTCGGGGCTGCACGCAGCACTGACCATCTCAGGGAACACAGTGAGAGGCTGGAGAATGACAATACAAAGGACACATTTACATTCCCTGACAATGACATCCCTGAATTTTCTCCCCTGTGCCCTCTACCACTGGTCTCTGATCCACAACCCCCTGTTCCTCCAGCTCTGCAATGCCCCTCACACCTGCCTCTAATGCTCCACAGATCCTCTACAGCTCTGTCAAACATTTACCATTTTATCTACATTTTTCCTACTATCCTGTTGCTCCTGACAGGCCTAAGGATGCTTTATCTGAATTATTCTTGGGTCACTGGAAAACTGCAGAAAGCTTTTGTGAATAGATTAGACCTGCCAAGCTTGCTCTTTAACAACACCGGTATACAAGGCTGTAGGTGTCTGGAGGTAAAAATGCCGGTCTCTACTTCCCCCATACTCCATACACCTTTATGACACTCATCAATCCAGTCCCTCTAAGATCTGTTCCTCAACAGCCAATGCTAACGTCACTCCCATTAACACCACATTCCCCTCAAACACCTGCAATTTCAACCCCACATGCTCAGCATCTTCCATAACCCCAAAAGATTGCATCTGCTATTTGCTTATAACCCCTTTTGTTGCTACATTCCCATGTGTACATTCCCCTACAGCCATATCACTGTACCACACATACTGAAATCTCACTCTTTTATACCTTTGAAATATTGTTCTCACTGACTGTCATCCTGAATGTCGCCTTTCCAGCATCTATACCCCTATCCCACATATACCCTCCTCTTTGTTCAAGCTCTTCTCCCTTTGCGTTTGCAGAGGAATTTGATGGAAGGATTTGTGCAGAGGGTGGGGGAGGGAAGAAGAAGGAAGGCAGGGGGAGGGAAAAGAGGGATTTGGCTATAACAAGACCATGTAATTAAGCTCTAGTAACTGGTACCCAGCCTGGACCCCTCATTTCAGTAATTAAAAGCAGTAATTCCTCCATTCCTAGATAACCGTTCTCATCCGATCTGTGAAAAAAGGCAGGGAGAAAGCATCCATTTGCACAGCCAGCATAGACACACCCTGGTCAGCACAAAGGACTCCAGCCTGCACAGAGCCCATGTATCTCTTAGCAGAACAGCAGGGTTTTACCTGCCACAATATTTTATTCTAATGTCTTTTGAGCAATTGATTTATTAGTATTTGGGGGGGAGGGGGGGGGGGAACTAACAGCCACACTGACAGCAGCCTTTCCTCTGTCTGCGTCCTTTGTTTCTGGCTTTTCATGGAAGCGCTGTCTGTCAAAACAGCTTTTGAGCTGCATGGCAGCATCACTGCCAGGGATGCACAGAGAGCATGGTAGCTGGCGGGACCAAAACAATCCGTGTGGGCTTGGTGGCCACGGCAGGCACAATGGAGAGCTGTGCGGCGGCATTGTCGGGGCGAAGCACAGCTCGCCTCTGCACAACCAGCCCCGGACATGACAACTGCTATTTCATAGCTACAATGGACAAACACACACTCTGCGCAGCAGCACCAGCCTCCTCACTCGATTACATCCATTATAATCACAGCAGCTCCAAAGCAACGCAACCTCTGAAGAGACAAAGCAATCCTAATATCTTTTAAGCTTCATCGGGTAGCTGGCAATCTCTACAAAAACAAACCGGCCACTTTGCAGGACAACAAACGGCCTGAAAACCAACAGTACGACTAACACCCACCCCGATCATTTCTCCATCTCACCTTTGCACAGATCCTCAGTTCTCTGTCTCCTGTCACTGGACACGCTCTGCTCCGGCACTGCTGAGCACTCAGATTCCAGCTGGCTCCGTGCTCTCTCACCAGGATGCTGTGGGAAACACAGAGTCAATTTTTTTTTTTAATTTTTTTTTCACAGCTGGATCCCTGGCAATGCAGAGGGTCTGCGCAATCACATCTCCAATGCTTCTGCTGCTGCTGCTGCTGCTGCTGTGACGTTGCTGCGTGTGAAGGAGCAAGCATGCCCACAGCACCGCCACTCCGGCTTGCAATCAGTCCCTGGGGGACCTCAGACAAGGCAGGGGATGGGAGGGAGCGGAGAAGGAAAGGAGGGGAAATAAGTTGAGCTGGAAGATGGAGGATTGATTCTTACAGGAATTGGGAAATCGGGAAGGTAGCATAAGGAGAAATAAAAAGACTAAAGCGTATGCCATAAAATAGAGCCGCAGCATCTTATTCTGTGATGAGCTTGGGTTTCAGATGCTGCATGGTTGCAAGCTGCCTGATCTCTTCTCCTGGCTTTGCAAAGGAAAGCAAGAGGAACTGGAGTGCTATGTTCCTGCCGTTGATAATGGCAGCCAGAGCCCTTGGAGATAAAACGCTAGTCTGCAAAGCAACACACAGGAGGAGGAGGATGGGAGGACTTACTACTGAGAGATCAGGAAGACTACAAGAAGCTTCTTGAAGCTTCTTTTACATTTCTGTAGTGCCTTGTCCTAAAGAGAGATTGCTATCCTGGGGCCATGTGAAAGGATTTTCCCTCACCCCCTTTCACCAGAGGCAGCTGCAACCTGCTCCATAGGCAAGTCAGTGCAGTGCCTGACAGGGCACAGGTAGCTTCACCAAGGGACACATGTGGCTACTTCTTTTTTTCTACCACAGTCTGGGCACGACCACACATCCCAGAAACTCAGCTGTGCTCCAGGCTGTGCCCGGGGGAGATGTTTCTAGTGCTGGAGCAGCCGCCCTAAGACAACCATCCTGGAGGCACCACTCACGTTTATTGCACTTTGCCATCTAGTCCCGCTCCTACAGCCACCGCCCTGCGCTGAGCTAAGCAGAGGTCAGAAAATGGAGCATCCACATTGGAAAAAGCAACCCCTACAAGCCCAAAACAAACCCCGTCTCCTAAATCGAGGCTCCACGCTGAGTAGGTAAGTCAGAGAAGAGGTAAAAATGTCACACGGGCATACAGTTCGAAGAAATGAAGAACCGTCACATACCTGAGTACTTTTTGCTCTATGCCATGATGCACCCAAAGCAGCAACCAAATAAAAACAAATGCAACAGCCCAGACAATACAACACTTTGGAGAAGCTTCTGAATCAGGAGAGGCCAACATAAAAAGCTATGCCAGAATAATATTAGACTCATTACTGGGAGTGGCTGCCAATTGTCTTGGATCCCAGACCACTAAATACCTTTAAAATATCTCTTCAGGTAACATTCAAATCAGATTTCTGACTGAAAACCCAGTGGCTGGTGGGTGGCTCCCACAAAGGGCTCCAGAGGTAGGAGGCCAGGACTCCTCCTGACACAGAGAGACCCTTCCAGTGAGAAAAGAGAAAGGGCCTTGGGCTGGCTGTGGGCTGTGCAGCCCGTTTGCAACGCACTGGAGCCAGTGCATCGCAGATGCACACCTCTGCTACTCACCTCCAAAACACTGGGAATGATCCCTCAGCCCATCCCAAGGCTCAGGCTCCGCATGGTCCTTCCTGAGAGGCCGATGCATCTCCCCCATCTGTGGTACTTCACGCTCCCCAGCCCACTGCCTGTCTTTCCTTGGATTCCTGGGACCCACACCACCACACCTTGTCCCTGTTCAAGCAGCAAGCCCCAGGAGGACGCAGGAGCGAGGGACGTACCTCCACGCCTGGCCAGCAGAAAACTAGGGGTCCTGACGGCTCTGCTCCACCAGAGCTGCAGTAAATGAGACTACTTTCTGTACTCCCATTAGTGTGCAGCCCCCGAGGACCCCCGCACAGCCAGTCCCATTGTATTGTCAGTGTTAATTCGGTGGAGGCTCAAGCAGGCATCTCCGTCCCCTTCAGCTGGGACAGTCAGGGAGCAGCAGCGAAGCAGGAGACAGAGAGTCTCAGCTGCAGAGCTCTGTGCAGAACAAGGAGACGTTTGTTACCCAGGAGACTCGTTCCCACAGCAGAGAGGAGAATGGAAACTATTTCAAGGTGCCCTCCCCAGTCCTCCATGAGCATTGCCAACGCTGACGCCAGGAGGTATAAATGCTGGCAGGCTGAGTGCCTGCCTTCGTCCCTGTCCCTGCCACAGGACACTGGGCATTAACCAATTCACTGACAGCAATGCCTGCCTTGTGTAGCAGACACGCACACCAGAGCAGATGGAGTCAGGGGGCTGCTTTGTTAAAATATCAGACAGAGCAATGCAGCAGACAAGGGGCTTCTTGAGAAACACTTGTGTTTACATATCTGTTCCCAACATAAACATTGAGCATCCTCCTCCCCAAAACACAGTTGCAGCCTGTTCCCCCCACCCCAAGCTCACGTGGCCTTGCACCTCTGCAGCAAAGCACCCTTTTGCTTCATCTTCCTCCCAGGATCTGCCCCTCTCAGCAACAGCAGTAAAAACTGATGGGCTGTCCCAAAGCTTCATAGTGCAGTAAGACATTACAGGCGCTGATGAGGAAAGAAGAAAGCTCTTTCTTGGGGACTGTCTTCTAGGAGATGACTTCTCTTTGATCGGTGCAGAGATGAGTCAGTGCGAGAAGTGGGAGCAAGGCTGACTCCATAATCTCATGGAAGAAGGGGAGCAGGGATACTGCAGGCTGGTGACTGCGCTCCTCAGAGAAGCAAGGTGAGGGAGATGGGAGGTGCCAGAACATGCCTGCCTCTACAGTAACTGGTCCCTGCCCTGCTTGGCCTGGAGATCGTAGGGATAGGTGCTTCCCTCACACCCCCAGCACTGTGAGGTGCAGCTTGGCAGGAGAAAATTCCTTATCAAGCAATGTCAGGTCTCATTACTTACAGGCATCCCGGGTGTCGGGCAGGGTTTTTCCCATCTCGCCTCCTTCCCCCTTGCTCCAAGGGCGTCAGAACTCAATGCACAACATGTTCTCACACTCTGTGAATTCTAGTAAGGAGGCGCATCCCATTCCCAGTGATGGGCTGCAGCAGGGCTCACCACTTTGGGGAAGCCCCATGTGCTGCATTCACACACTGGACATGAGCCGTGTGTGTACCTGGAACGCTTGCTGACAACCACCAGGACACAAACAGATCATCTAGGCAGAAAAAAGCCCAACATTTTTGTCTTGGCCTCGGGCTTCTTCTTTCACATACCATGGAGGAATTGGCTGCTAAGGTCAGCATGCCCCCACCCCACTTTTACTGCAATTGTACAGCAAAATCATCCACCAGTAACTAAGCCTCCCACCTATTTGCTGCAAAATCTGCTCCAGTGATCCGTAAACTGGAAACAAAGCAAGGCTCAGATCCCAGCTGGCTGCCTGGGCTGTAGCTCTGGCATGAAGCACCACGCAGGAACAGGTCTTTAATCACCCCTCACCGTCAGACGTGGTGCACAATCTGACCACCCTTGCAACAGCCAGACAGCATCAGGGCTGCTGCCTCTCCACGGCAGCTCACAGCTATAACCCAGCACAGGGAGCTGCCTGCACGCCTCCCTCCTAAAGGACGGATATTTTGACCTAGCCTCTCATTACCTTCAGTGTGTCCATGCCTCTCGAGCAAACAGAATGTGATATGAGCAACAGCAAGCTCATCACCACAGCGGACAAGCTGTGCCTTGCTATCTGTGGATGCAACAGCATGAACATGCCCTAGGCTACAGCTTCTGGCTCATCATGACCCCATTTTGTAGCACGGACACAGGAGGGAGGGACATCTTCACTCTTTCCCACATGCTGGACCACTCATGAGCACAACAGGAGCAGCTCACTGCCTTCTCACCTCCCTCACTCATTGCTCATGGCAGAAACCTGAATCCCCAAGGCACGGCAACCCCAGGCATCACCACTGAGGCTGTTTCAGCAATGCCAGAGACAGGGATGTTGATCAGAGCTGAACTAAGAGCATGGTCCTGCTCAATTGGAGCGAGGAGGACCAGGACACAGAGGCCAACAAGAAAGCAGGGAGATGCTGAAAACTTTATAAAAATCCTCCAGAAAGGAAAACCAAAACAATTCCTCATCCCTGCAAGCCCTGCTCCTTCAAGGTCAAACAACATCTCTCTCTCAAACACACAGAGATCAATACAGGCTGATCGTTACCAACATGCGCTTGACAACTTTTCTATTCAGTGGGAACAAATATGGGAGCTTTTGAATAAGGGGTCAAAAATCCAAGCAGATTGATAAAAACACATTAGCATAGTGGTAATGCCTGCTCCCAGTCCTCACATTTCCCCAGGGGGTCACTAACCGATCCCCACTGAGCCTGCCTTCCGAGAGGGATCTGAGGACAGAGGCACAGGAGTCTGTGGGGTTATGCCGGTCACAGATATGTTCGCAACAGCAGGATTCACCAGCCCACCATGATCATCCTGTCCCAGCAAGCCCGGCTCACTGCCCAGAACAGCAGTACTGATTTCTTCAGGGCTAGCGACTCAAGAGCAGGAGTCCAAATAAGAAAATGGCTTGAAAAGAAAAACTTGTTGCTGTTTTTTTCCCCAAAGTTGGGACATTTCGTAAGTTGCTTGGCTAACTGTCTTCTAACAGAATTAATTCCCCAAATTCATTCCTCTGATGTTTAAGAACATTCTCTAAATTTCTAGCTTATCTTTACCCATGCACAGCTCACCCCTATTCACTCATGTTCCAAAAATGAGCTTTAACGTCAGCGTTCATCCAGTCTGTGTTTAAAGTTATATCATCTGAGCTCTTTAATCACTTTGCATTAGGTAGGCTCTCCATTGCTTTGCAGATCATGCCTGTATCCCTTTTCTGGACCTGACCCAGTTTGCATACAGCCTTCAGAGAGTGACTGGAAATGTACAGTCTTCCAAGCAAGGTCTCACCATGCCTTAATATGCTAAAATTTCCCCATCTCTGCTACAAATATTTTGTTCAACATGTCATGTTGGATGACATTTATTTTTTTCATGGCTGCATCATACTAGACGCTCACAGTTATCCTGCACATCACTGATAGACCCTGGGTTTTCCCCTGCCTCTCTCACTTTCCCCAATGAGCTCCCAGCTGGAGCTGAACTTTTTGATCATTTCTCCTGCACACAACCATGCAATTTTGAACTACCCAGTTCCCATTTTGCATTATTCATATAAGGACATCCAAGCTCTTCCTGCTGAATAACCCTGAACTGTCTGTGATGATGCTTCCTAGCTTTGTGTCTTTAGGAAACATCACTAGTAAAATCTTACTTTTTAATGCTTAGAGCAATATTTGATCTATTGAATAGCTTCCATTTTGAGGCTACTCTCTACTAACAACTTCCCTTCAGACCAGTAGTTTCTCTTTCAACATTCCTGTTATTTTCCTCTAGTCTGTTTATTGCTTCTAGTTCTCAAAGGGTATTATGGATGGAAGAAGTCCACATGGGTTCAAGGGGAGGCAGGACAAGCACTTGAGAGATCCATTTCACCTTACTAAACAGATAAAATATAAGAGACCTAGAAAATCCCCTGGAGAAAAAAATATTAGGATATTTATGCTTGCCCTATACTCCCCCTCCTCCCTAGCTGCAATCACCTGCAACTGCTTTTGGAAAAATCATACTGGGCAAGGTTGTTCCTTCATCCCAATCATTATCTTGATTTCCACCTTCCTGTATTAAGGTCGAATCCTTCCTGTTGCTAGTGGCTGATGTCCCACTGCCCAGGAACAGAGGCATTCACAAACTCCATAAAAAGTCACAACTACCAGATAGGACTAGTGCTGGCAAGGCTCCGCACGGGGCTGAGCTGAGTTCCACATACCTCTACAATACCGAGATGTCTATGGGAAAACCAAACCCAGCCCATAACCAGCTGTCCGTCTCCAGTCCCTTCCAGCCCAGGATTCCAGTATGTTTGTACTGTTTTTCTAGGAAGGTGCTGCTATCAACATTTTACACGCAGAAGACTGCGGCAACAAGGAGATGTGAATCACTTGGAAGGCTGTGGGAAAGGGATAACCAACCCTACAACCCCACAGCGCCCATCTTACAGCCCTAGTAGTTAGTACTGCCCAAGCAAGAGCACAAAGAAATAGCTGAACACTTTTAGGCAGAGGGTCTGGAGCACAAGTCTTATGAGGAGCCGGCTGAGGGAACTGGGGTTGTTTAGCCTGGAGAACAAGAGGCTGAGGGGAGACCTTATTGCTCTCTCCAACTACCTGAAAGGAGGCTGTGTTGAGGGTGGGGGTCAGTCTCTTCTCCCAAGTAACAAGCTATAGGAAGAGAGGAAACAGCCTCAAGCTGCACCAGGGAAGGTTTAGGTTAGACATTAGGAAAAACTTCTTCACCAAGAGGGTGGTCAAGCATTGGAACAGGCTGCCCAGGGAAGTGGTTGAGTCTCCATCCCTGGAGGTATTTAAAGGACGGATAGATACGGTGGCAGAAGACATGGTATAGATGGACTTGGCAGTGATAGGTTGACAGTTGTACTCGATGATCTTAAGGGTCTTTTCCAACCTTGACAATTCTATGATTCTATG